>NC_080794.1:22009483-22330880 GCF_028018385.1 Neofelis nebulosa | reverse complement strand
AATACAGAAAATAACACGTTTCCAAAGATTTGTAGCTGCATAACGTTTTCTCTTCCTGCAAACAGAAATCATTGCTGCAACCTGCCAGCATACATCTCCTCATGGCCTCCAGTGTTTGTTCCTTGTAAATGAGGACTTTGCTACAAGTGATAAAATTCTATTACTGTGAGTTAAACACATACTCACACACGCAAACACACACACACACACACACACACGCACACACACACGCACCCACACACACACATAAGGGCCACCAGGGTGGCACAGTAGGTTAAGCGTCTGACTTCGACTCAGGTCACGATCTCGAGCCCTTCGTCCAGCTCTGTGCTGTAAGCTAGGAGCCTGGAGCCTGCTTCTGATTCTGTGTCTCCCTCTCTCTCTGCTCCGCCACTGCTCACACCCCATCTTCCTCTCTAAAAAAGGAACAAACATTAATAAATAAATGAATAAATAAATAAATAAATAATTACATAACCCAAGGAAACCTCTCTGAAGGGACCGTGTTGCAGCTGGGAGACAACCTAGCACAGGGAATGCTGTCTGCATGAAAAGCAGGGAGCTTCTGGGAGCAAAGGGAGAGGCCGGCTGCAATTCTAATGAATAGTAATGGTTACTGCCCAGAGATCAAGACACCAATCCGTCAAGCCACCGACTCCCCACCAACTCCCAGAAATGATACAGCAGCCTCGACAGGCACCCCACGGTTAGACATTACAGAGCAGAGAAATAAAGTGCCCTCTTTGCCTAGAAACAAGCCAGTCTCAAGCATATGCCACTTACATCCACGAACCACTCTGTCACACACAAGAACCCCAGGGTCCCCGGCATCCCATCTACACATCCATGTCGACAAGCACATCACTGACGCTGACCCAGGCTCAAGGGGAGGCCTTAGACTCCACCTCTCAAAGGGAGTAGTAGCGAAGCCCCTACCTCCCATCGCGACGTTGATGTCATCATAGGCCACCTCTCAGCAAGTCTACCATGTCACCACTTGTAGGACGCATCCTGATGTCACAGGAATCAAAATGTGAAAGCAGCGTCAAGATGGAATCGGCACTTGCACGCCGGTTTGTGATGGGAGACGTGTCTCCGCTGCCGGTGCAGCTCAAAGTTTGAACCCGGGCTACTTTACGTTCCAAAGTGAGGGCCAGGGAGCAGTCATTCCAGGCTGAGACCATCTATCGCACGGAGGGGATCCCTAAACAACCACTAACGTTTTCTATTCTAGAAACTTCTGCACAAATGCCAAAGGAAGATGTACAGTAAACCCTCATGAATGCATCACCCATATTCCACCAGTATCAACCCACAGGGTCACTTAATCATTGATGCATACCCTGACCTAACCCAGGGCGTCGCATTCCCAGAGGGTGGGTGAGGTCACGTGTAAATACTGGGACATACGGTGGCACCGTGAGCCCTTTGTGTTGTCCTCCTTGCAATCCACGTGGCTGAGCAATACATATCGCTTCTTTACCTAGATGCCACCGGGTAAATCTGAAGTGGATGTGCCAGGGCTCACACTGGCCACAAATGAGTTTCTAGGGAAGCAAGGGGAGGAAACGGTTAGAATACTATCACATGGGGTAGGGAGGGGAGTAAAAACCAAGGTGGGGGCAGCCACAGTTTCTCTGGAAATAATGAGTGTGGTGGCACTTTGGGCAAAACGTTAAAAACAGGGGCCCCTGGGTGGCTCAGCTAGTTGAGTGTCCAACTTCCGTTCAGGTCATGATCTCACCATTGGTGAGTTCAAGCCCTGAGTCAGGCTCTGTACTGAAAGCCAAGAGCATGGAGCCTTTTTTGGATTCTATATCTCCCTCTATCTCTGCCCCTCCCCCAGTCGCATTCTGTGGGTGTGTCTGTCTCTCTCTCTCAAAAATAAACAAACATTAAAACATTTGAAAAAGTAAGAAAACCAGGGTCACTCAGCTGCCACTCAGGGGAGTATACAACTCTTGTAGGAGGGTCATGGGTCTGTGCAGACGTTGCTTCAAATCTTAAAAAATAAATCGAAATTAGGGGCACCTGGGTGGCTCAGTCTGTTTAGCTTCTGACTCTTGATTTCAGCTCACATCATGATCTTTTTTGTTGGTGAGAGTTGTGTCCCATGTCGGGTTTGTGCTGACAGTGAGGAACCCGCTTGGGATTCTCTCTCCCTCTGTCTCTGCCCCTCCTCTCTCTCTCTCTGTCCCTCTCAAAATGAACACAACTTTTACAAAATTTAAAGGTAACATAAAAAAGAAAATAAGGTGTTGGAGATGAAGACATCCTCAACCCTCTATTTGTGCAATGTGACAATCCTTTAGTCACTGCTTTAATTACAAGTTAAATTTTTTTATTTTTTTACGTTCATTTTGAGAGCAAGCACTTGCGTGAGCGGGGGAGGGGAGAGAGAGAATGCCAAGCAGGGTCCGTGCTGTCAGCGCAGAGACAGATGCCATGCTCAAACCCCACAAACCATGAGACTATGACCTGAGCCGAGATCAAGAGGCAGATGCTCAACCAACTGAGCCACACCGGCACCCCTAGTTAATGATTTTTAAAGCAACTTCCATTATTTTGTTCTCATTATAAGTTTAAAAATAGCTTTTACTTAATTTTCCAAGAGCATCCTGGCCTGGAAACCAGAGCCATGGCTCTGAGGCCTGGAGGCTAGGCTGTGGGCCGCCCCTCAGCATCAGTGGAGAAAGGTTCTGTTCGCCTCCTCTGAGGATGGCTGGCCGGACACACCAAAGACACTCCAAGCCAGTGGGACGGTGGCCACCGGTTGCACAGGAGAGGCCAACGTACCCTCTAACTGCTGGATGTGCCCCGGTGCGTGTCTCCGAAACCCCGTGTGCAGCCTCTCCGTGGCGGGGAGGGAAGGAACCGTCCCAGGGTCGCCTGAGCGACAGGGATCTTGTGCCAGAGCCTCTTGAGTTGGCCTGGTGGTGGCTGCCAGCCCCCAGTGCGGGCAGACCCTCCCGCCTGCCACACTGGCTGGTATAAGACTCAGCACTGGGTCTGAGCTTCGGGAGAAGCAGCCTAGTGGGTTCCAGGGGCTGAGACGATGGGGAAGGATGCAGCCCTGGGCACTTCTTGGGACCTTGAGAGGACAGCAGCAGGACAGGAAAGCCCACACAGAGGGTGGAAGAGGAGTGGAGACTGGGCGGAAAGCACGCGCCTGTACACACATGCGCACACGCACACACTCCAGTCTCCTGGGGTCCTGGAGGAAGAGCAGCCTCAGCTGGCCCTGACCGTGGAAGAGTCGCCCTGCCCTGTTGGCCTATTGCCTGGGCCCCCGGCTGCACTGATTCCGGGGCCGCTACCCTGGGGTCTGGACACTTGGCCCTCCTGTGGAGGACACCCCTGTCCTGAACTGCCACTTCCAGCTGTGGTATTCTATCAGCTGGTTTCCACACTACTACTTCCACGTGGCAGAAGTGCCTTCATGGCCCCGAGCACCAGAGAAAACCACGGCAGCCACTTCTCAAGTCAATGGCAGCTTATTCTCACTAGTCTTTATTGGCAGTGAGAAACGCTCCACTACTGCCTTGAAAGCCAGCAATAAATAATGCCGTGATAAAAATAGTTCAAAGTAGACGGTACCTACTCTGTCATACAATCAGGAAGTTCACAAAAGATGAATAGAAAACACAGGGAAACTGTCAAACGTCCAATGAAAAGCAGAAACGACATGTAAAGAGACGTGTCGTTTCTATCTCTGTCCCAGCTGCATAAGAAATAAGGCTCCATGATCTGAGCACATTCCTTGGTGGCTTTTTTATATGCCACCTCAAAATTATAAGTTACGTTGGCTACTCTAACCTGAAATGGCTGTCTCCTCAAAATCTACACATGGAGATGGGGCGCCTGGGTGGCTCAGTCACTTACGCGTCCGACTTCAGCTCAGGTCATGATCTCACAGTTCGTGAGTTCGAGCCCCACGCCCGGCCCCGTGCTGACAGACAGCTCAGAGCCTGGAGCCTGCTTCGGATTGTGTGTCTTCTCCTGTCTCTGCGGCATCCATGCTCATGCTCTGTCTCTCTCTCTGTCTTTCAATAATAAAGAAACATAAAAAAAATTAAATAAAATCTACAAATGGAGAATGAGGTCCACTCCTTAAACTTGTTTACAAACAAATCTAAACAGCTGATTTCCGTAAGAACAATAAGGCCTTTATTAGAGTTGCACTCCATCGTTTCCAGGATCTTGCATCTTGCTCTGTGCTGAGCACCCAGCGCCCTGGCCCGAGGTGGGAGACCAGTGCACCCTGATTGGTCCTCTGAGAGTTCTGCTGCCAGGGGTCTAAGGTTCGGGCTGGGGGAGAGAAGGGGGTGGGCAGGGTTCCGGGGAAGAGGTGGCCAGGTTGCCCCACCCAGGCTTTCTGGGGCCTCGGCTCCCAGGTTGTGCGGGTCACTCCAGGCAAACTGCCCAGGCCCCCAGGGACCAGGCTCAGAAAGAGCATACCGGCCCTGGGAGATTTTCACAGTGTTTCAATCAGCTTTCCACTCCAAGTTTCTTTAGCTGATAGTCAACACCAGATATTTTTAATCTCTTCACACTGCACAAGAAAGCATTTCTTGCTAGAAAAAGTGTAGTTAAGGTGAGTCGTTAAAATACAGCGACAATTGCTGCAAATTAAGTCTGCTTATATCAAAACCATGGTTGTAGAGCTAAGGGACATTCGTAAAGGATAATGCAGGCTGTGTCACGGTGATTTTACAAACATGGTAAAATCCTTTTCTCTGTCAGGGTTTCTTAACAAACAATTAAACAATGATAATTACAATACATGCACAGGTTATAAAAGACCGTATTTGTCGTAGGATTCATACATACAGCCATGACAGTACATTCATTTGAAAGACTAAACTGAGATATAAGAACATCAATTGATTCCAAAGGATATTTATAGCCCGGATATACATGAAAGTCAGGAACTCTCTATAGGGAGTGACAAATTTACAGAAATGTACGAAACATTAAATGCTAAATGAGTTTCTCTATCCTATTCACGAATTTTTCAGTAATCAAACACTGTAATAAAATATCTCAGGGTCCATATAACAAGGATTAACAGATGAAAGATCTGGTTGAAGTTTCAAATGTAGTCACTGCTGGGCTCAGCGTGCTGCAAGACCATCGGGAGAAGCAGTGTGGGTAAACTGCAAGATAAAAGGAAAGAATCAGTCTTAAGACAGCCCGAAAAGCACCTTCCGGGGCCCCAGGTGGGGCCTAGCGCGTGTCCCCCCTCCCCAAAGACCTTCCTGGCTGAAGAGATTTGAGAATCTAGAGAAAATATGAAGCATTTTGCATTATCAATGAGAATTATTCGATTGAGTTCCTACTGGCTTAAGACTGAAAGTTCCCAAATTAAAAAAAACAAGATGAAGGAATCAATCAACTATTCTTTTATTTTGTCAGGATTTTAAGTAATCTCCACTCCAAAATGGGGCTCAAACTCACTACCCTAAGTTCAAGTGTCATAGGCTCCACCTGGCCTCCAGCCAGGAGCTCCCAACAATCAAACACTGTGGCTGAGACAGGAAAACAGGATGAGAGCAGAACAAAGCCCACCCCTGGAGGTCCTCAGAGCAGGGAGAAGAGGACCCACCCCGGATTTCCAGGGCCCACACCCGAAATCTCCATGTTCAAACTCAGCGCCTCAGAGGGCAATGTGCTTCCGCTTTCAAAAGCTGATCTCTCAACTGAGAGGCCACCAGTGTCACTCATGTGAGGACGAGAATCCTCTTGGGCCTGGTCCATTCAAGAAGGTGTGCGTAAAACAAGCCAGCCAGGGCCTGTTGACCCGGGAGCTCCACCAGACCAGGCAAAGGCCAGTGCCACTTGCTCCCGAACGACCGGGAAGGTCAGCTCAGACCTGGAAAATTTCCTACTGCTCCAACAGCAATCCTGCCTCCCTACCAAAAAAGACATTAGCAGACACTGAACCCAAACTTCTTTTTTTACGAAAAGAGTGGAAATACAGTTTTCTCTGGAAAAACTGAGAACACACCAACCTCTTTAAGTGTAAGCACACAAACACCAGCATCCTCTTAGCAGGTGTAGAGAAGCTCGTGTGTGTGTGTGTGTGTGTGTGTGCGTGTGTGTGCGTGTGTGTGCGTGTGTGTATATGTGTGTGTGTTTGTGAGTCTATGTGCGTCTGCGTGTCTGTGTATTTCTGAAAGTCCCTAAGTGAGCCTGCTGCGGCTCTCCTGGCTCACATGGACATTGCGCAGACAGGACACAGGGTGTCCGACTGTGGCCTGCACGGACGGTGCCCTCTACTCACCAACAGGAGGCGTCGGCAGGATTAAGACACGACTGGCTGAATCCAGCCTCTGTGGTGCAGATACTATGCCTGCTCCAAGCAACACAAGGGGCAGCGTGCAAACGCAGCATGCGGTTAGTCTTAAAATAGCACATGAGGGCACAAATACAGCCCCACACATTCTAAACCACAGCAGCAACCACTGAGGGCTCCCGGGACACTTCTGAGTGGGGTTCTCTCCACCCGCAAGCAGCCGGGGGAGTCCCCGGGAGTTCACTCTCAAATAGCAAAGGGGCAGTAGAGGCCATGAAAACACTTTCGCCGTGTCCATCTGCCATCTTGTGAAAGAGGGGCCAGGGCTGCCCATCACATACGTAGCTCTGCAAGTGACGCTCTGAGGCTGGTCCAAAGCTCTGAGGACACCCACGATGCCTAGTTGTAGTAGTGGAGAGAATACGCTAATATTCCATCAGATAGAAATGTTAAAAAAATCTCAATCACTGTGAAACTTTGATAAGCAGAAGTCAGGAGTAATCTTAGATCATCCGAGCCTGAGCATGCCACAGCATCTGAACGCCTTGTTACATATTAAGTCGGCCATTCTCCATCAGTGTTCACATTCCAACCCAAGAGCCTCCCATACCTCCGCCAAGAGGCTGGGGCAGAGCAGCACGTCACATACAGACCGGCAGCATCTTCTTTGGCTGCATAGAGGACAGAGAGGAAGTGACCCAGAAGTCTGCAGGGAGAGTCTCTGCTGACTCAGCAGGTAAGTCAAGAGTGTCTTGATCTACATTGCTATCTCTAAGAAGGTGCCCTCCTGAAGCTTCTATCATCATCCTGGGAAATTACAGGACACATTGTGAAATAAAAACCAAAAATATATAGTAAGGTTACCAGCCCTTTAAAATGACCGCACTCTGCAAGTTTGTTTACAGCTGTTTACCCCCATTCCTGACAGCCATTGGGGGCCCCCTGCCCAGATGGATGCCTCAGGTGGTAAAAGGAGGCAGGGCCGTATTTGTGCCAGGACACTGACTGGGCACAAGTCAGGACACTCCTGGGCTGACTGGACCTGCCGCACTGTCTTTGTGAAATCACCTTCCTGCTATAGAAGATACTACCTTTTGGTTTTCAAAACAGTCTTTAAGCTGCGGACAGTGCTACACGCTAGGACGGTCCCACCACACCCTTTCACATGTCCTATTCTCGTCACACTTGAGTGTTCTTATGGCAATGAAGACAGTCTTAAGTAGTGGTGTGGGAGTAAATCAGTCCTGCTGTTGTATAAGGAGAAATCAACACTTCGTGTCTTTTTAAATAAACGACTGTAACCTTCCCCCAGAGCACAGGGCCCTGGACTGCAGAGAGACCTCCGGCCGCCCCCAAACACAACTTACAGGCTCTATTGCCAGGCTGCCATCAACGTGTTATGATGTGAAAAATATTTCTCAAGACTATCAAAAGTCAAATATCAAAAGGAAAGAAACCAAACTCCTCACCTCTGTTAAAATATTGGTTTCTCAATAGCTCATTGGTTTGGTAGTTTTTTAAGTTTTTGTAGGTACATTTATTTATTTTTGAAAGAGACAGAAACAGTATGAGTTGCGGAAGGGCAGAGAGCTAGGGAGAGAGAGAATCCGAAGCAGAATCGCCATTGTCACCGCTGAGCCCAATGGGAGGCTCAAACTCACGAAGTGTGAGATCCCGACCTGAGCTGAAAGCAAGACTCAGATGCTTAAATGATTGAGCTACCAGGCGCCCCTGTTTGTTAGATTTTCAGAGAGAGAGGGAGAGAGAAAGAGAGAACGATTGTGTGTGAGCGAGAGAGGGGCCGATGGAAAGGGTGACAGAGGACCCAAAGCAGGCTCCACGCAGACAGCAGCCAGCCCAATGCTGGCCTCAGACTCACAAGCAGTGTGATCCTGACCTGAGCCAAAGTCAGACACTCAACCAACTGAGCCACACAGGCGCCCCAAAGCTCATTTGTTAATAAATTAAGAGTGAAGCTTAACTTGTAAGGTAAAATTATCTCCACATTTGGAAGAGTAGTCTGGTACATGATTCTTACAAACATAATAATCTACGTTACTTTTTTTTTTTTTTTTTTTTTTTAAGATTTTACTTTCAGGAAATCTCTACCCCCAACACAGGGCTCAAAGTGACAACCTAGAGATTATGAGTCACGCTGTCCTCCGACTCAGCCAGCCAGGCACCCCCAAATATAATACTTAACAGTTAACGCAAATTTAGATATCATTAGGCCGAAAACTTATTTCACCGACCCTTTGGTCAGTCCCCATGACCAAAAGGTGGTTCAACTCCCATTCCAAGATAGCACGAGCCTGAAATCGCGAGCAAACACCCCAAAAGTTATGTCAATCTAAAGGATGACGACATATTGCACTTGCGTTGAAACCAAGACTTCAAACTCAAAACAATATCCATTGAATCCTAATAGTGTATTTTCAATCAGAGATGTTAACGTGGAGTCCATTAATGGGCTTGATTTACTTATCTTTGAGAGGCAGAGAGACAGCACGAGCAGGGGAGGGGCAGCGAGAGATGGAGAGAGAGAATCCCAAACAGACTCCACGTTGTCGGCACGGAGCCCGACTTGGGGCTCGACGTCACCAACTATGAGATCATGACCTGAGCCCAAAGCAAGGGTCGAGCGCCGAATCATCTGAGCCCCCCAGGAAGCCCACAGGAATGGGCCTTTGGGGAGAGGGGTCCATGCTCTCCGGGAAATTAGACAAGGGTGCCGTGGAGGGGGATTTGCACTGGGGACACTGAGGGCATTCCCAAAGGTGTTCAGTGTTCTGTAGAAGGATCAAAAGATTCCTGATTCTCCATTGAGCCCATGAGTCAAACAGAATTCCACTGGGAAATCAGAAACAGAAGCCATGAAACTTCCACGTGGCACACAAAGTAAGAGTGTTTCTCTCTCCACATAAGAGCTAAATGCACGCCAGTCTCACGAGCCTGTGAGGGGAAGGGACAGGCAGAGCTCAGGCAGGAGGAGGCAGCACCGAGGACTCCGTGCCACACAGCACAGACCGGGCCTGGGGAGAGAGGACTAGCTGTGCGGTGAAGCTACGCGCTGCCTTGCTACAATACAGGTTGCAGGGTCTCCAGCAAGAGAGCAGTGGGCGGGTGCAGACGGCCAGGTGTCACCTGTGTGTTCTGGGTCGGGTTCTGCACCAGAAGCGCCAGGGCGGTGACATCGAAGGTCCCATCTGAGGCCATCAACGTGCCGTGAACTCCACTGTCTACGCGATTGTTGGCATCCGCTTTAAGGCCAATCGATAGGACCCAGCGAATCACTGGGTCCTTCCTCCAAACCAGCACCTCTGCCGACAGTCAACACCCATGGCCACGGTGGCTGCCGAAAGCTCTCTCCATCACAACCACACCCTGTAATGCAGGACAAGGATCTCTGCTGTGTGCCCCAAGCCTATGCTTCAGCTGCACACTCCGGGTGTTCTGGAAAACCTTCCTCCCGTCAGACAACACTGTTGGCCCCGTGCCTGGGCACCTTGTCACTTCAACACAAACGTCTCAGTTCTAATCGCAAAGCCCGCTTTGTGGACTCAGTTGAAAATCAGAGAGACCTGAAAAGACTCCCCAGCATATTAAGAGACTGTGACGGGATACCTCACGTTCATGCAAAGTAACAAAGATTGCATTTGCTTTAGGAGACAAGGAAAAATCACCAGATGATTCACTAGTTACTTCTGGTGAAAGACTGCTTCTGTCAACTGTGAAGAGATTTAAAAGGAAGTACACACTACAGGAAACACATTTACCCAATTCATTTCCAAGGTCTTTCACTAGGTAAAATAGCAGTTGTTCAAACGCATGGACACGCTTCAAACACTTGCAGATCCTTATTACATTTCTCTGTTACATACCTTATAATTAAATTATGTATATACACAACGTGTATCACAAAGGTTGGCTTCTGGCTTTTCTTGTGATTCACAATAACTCAATCACAGCTAGGCTATCCTTCAACTGGGCCATCCCCACTGCCCCTTTTTCTCAAGTTTATTGATTTTTGAGAGAGACACAGACAGAGACAGAGACAGAGACAGAGACACAGCAAGAAAGTGGGGGAGTGGCAGACGAAGGGAGGGAGGGACAGGATCCAACCTAGGCTCCACACTGTCAGCGCAGAACACGACAAAGGGCTCGAACCCACGGACCGTGACATCATGAGCTGAGCTGAAGTCGGAGCCTTAACCGGACGAGCCCTCCAGACGCCCCTCGCTTCTGGATTTTCAATCGGCCCCCAGCACCGAACTCTGTGCTGAGGAACCAGAGTTACAAGCCCACATCCTGGAGGCATGGAAGACTCGTCTGCCTTTTGTGGTTAGTTACTTCCTTCCTCAGCTTTCAGACACCCAATTCCTTGCTGTGGCTGCGCCCCTCCCGGTTACAGAACTCTGCCTCCTCCGTGCGGTAAGATGGACGAGCACTGTGGCCGCCAGGGACCAGGCCTACTGAACAGGGTCCCGATTTCCCTCAAGGACTCAATTCTCGACACCACACAAGATTTTCCAATCACCTGCTCCAATGGAAACCTCAGGTGAGTGCTTCCCAGCCTTACAGTTAGAGCCCACTCAAAGACATTGAGAAATCTGCGGAATTCTACAGGGAGTAGGCACACGTATGAGGTCTCCTAACCTGTGACTGACAACACGCATCTCACAGTTAGGACGTAAACGAAGCAGTGAGGTGGTCGTTCGTAACAAGAATCGTGCCATCAAATACGACGTGACCACGGCCGTGACTGAGACTCATTCTCCCAGGCGGACATTGTCAACACTAGGCACCTTTCGTGGAGCCTTATGGGGCTCTACCTCACCGCCACCTCCCTGAGAACTTCACTCCTCATAGCCCACTGTACCCAGAAGCCTTACCAGAAACAGTCGGTTAACACATATTTTATAAGTGACGTGTATATGCTACATTCCTTCATAAAACAAGGTAAATGTGATTAAGAAAACCATAAAGAAAATACATTTACATCACTCTACTGGATGGAAACACATAACTTGCCTATAAGTGGACCTGATCTTCAAACCCTGGCTGTTCAAGGGTCAACCGTATGTTTCTGGGACTGGCCAGGCATGTCCACAGAGACCACAGTATGATCCACTCTCAGACACTGCGTTATACCTATGATAACACAGAACCCAAGTGAGCAATTTGAACATCTCAGCCCCGGAGAAAGTCACTTACACACACTCTGTGAAACTGAATCAAATGCTGGGGCAAACAACTCAATAAACGCTGTCCTCATATGACCAAGTACTTAACCCATACCTCCTGAAGATGACAAAATAAACGGAGGAAACACAGTGAAATGTTTTGGCCAATTTTTGTGACCTCTGGACTTACAAGACATACACATTTCTGGGAGCAGTGGGTGTGAGAGCCAGACGGCACTACCACGAATCTTAATGTTTTCATTACAGAAAGTATAAGGATGTGGAAGAAAACACACTGGCAACATCCAAGGGACCGAATTTTCCCAGCATGGTTCCAGGAGCAAAAGGCCCTGGAGGCCTTTTTATGTCCGTGGAGGACATAATACTGCTTTGCAGCTATAGACTATATTGAGCAAACGAACAGCTACTGCTTTCAAAACAGGTACAGCTGAAAAGTGCTCAGCAAGGTGACAAGAAACACAATGCTTATTTTTTAAAGTTTTGGTGTTTTTCAGCTTGTCCACCCAATTTGCTGAGTCCCAGGGCACCTTGGGAAGGGTTTTCAATTCAGTGGCTCCAATTCAGTGGCTGTGGGGAAGCAGAGTGATGAAAGGGGAGGTGGGGGGTGTCAACAGCCACGTGAGGTCTCCCGATACGGGGAGGGGTCTGCAGGCAGAGACACCACGGATCTAGAGGAATGAGGCCAGTAAGACCACCCACACGCTGCAAACACGCAGGGGACACCAACCTGGTCATGCAGGCTCGTCACTAGCGTGGCTGGGGTGGACCTTTTGTTTTCTGGTGAGCAACCAGCGGATGGATTTTGTGATGCCCTTCTTCTTGGGGGCGTTGTTCAGTGAGTCCTGGTTATTGCTAGTGTTGCTGAGGTTGCTCAAGGGGCCATCCTGAGAGGCTGTGGATCTGGGGGACGCACAGGAGAGCATCTTCCACGCGTGCTCGTCGCACGACACACCGCCCCACGTGATTAGAAGCACAATCCCCCAGCTTCTAGGGAGGGCTGCGCCCTGGGAGCTGACACTGTCTCCCTCCCAAGTATATCTGGAGTCCAAGCACCTTGGGTGGAGAACGCTCAGCACCCCTCCCTGGCCGTGACCCGGGAGCACGGAGGACATGCACACCTGAGCCACCCCAGGACGTGGTGCGAGTAACAGAGAGGCTGCTGGAGCTGCCTGGTGGGGGTGGGGGGAAGAGAGCATGGCTCCTGACAACCCCACAGGGCACAGTGCAGCCCAGGAGAGGAGCCCTAGGGAGCATGTCACCCAGGATCCACCGGGAGGAAAAGGCAGGTCTCAGGACTGCTGGTGTGTAGGATCTGAGCAAACGAGGTTGCCCTACAGCCACCAGCATCACAAGACTCTGGTCTTTCCCACCTGCCTTTTGCCCTGCTGGCCACACCCAGGGCACCCAGGCAGGTATCCCAAGAACACCGTGCACGTAAACTCAGTTCATTGGCCTTTCTTTGGAATCGCTGTTCCGACCCTTTCTCCCCCATGGAGAGATCAAAGGGTTCTCAGAGCTGAAAACCAGCCCACAGGCATATCTCCTACGATGCCTGTGCCCCTTACTTTGTGGCATCCCTGATGTCCTCGTGGCTGGCCTTGGGCAGTGCCCCTTGCTGCAGCCTGTCCAAGCTCAGGGACCTCTGGGAAGAAGGAGCTGATGGTACACATCGTGTCCTTGCCACACTATCTTGTGACTCTTCCTCCAAAGGCAGCAACTGTGGGGTGGAGAGGAGAGTGACATGAGTTCACCGTGCACCCAGACAGAGGAGCACAGCCCTGAAATGACAGCCAGCAACTCATTTGAAAAGCTATGAGCTGTGCTTTGTGCAGCGTCCAAAACGACTTCCTAGGATCGACATAACGCCAGGCGAAAGGGTGGATTCGCGTCCGGGCAGTGGGCCCACTGAGACCCCCAGCCCATCTGCACCGAGGGGTGTACCCTCCCCAGGACCTCCAACCACCAGGAGCCCGGCCACAGAAGGTAGAGGCGGAGACCCAGACCATGTCACCATACACCACGGCCAGCTGAGAAGGAAGGTGCTTGTTTCCTGACGCCATTCAGGGCAAACCCTGGTGAGCATGGAGCCCTCCCATGCACGATTGTGCAAAGCTCTTTGTTTGGGGGAAATGGAGCGAGCTTGTGGCCTAATCCACTGTCACTTCTGGTAGCGATGCAAGGCTGGAATCTACAGGGACGTGTGTAAAATGACAAGGCACCCAACCCCCTGACCCCACACTCGGGTCTGACTTCTGCTTCTCGGGGACATTTCGGTTGAGGTTACAAACTGACGGACTCATCGGCAGCTTACAGACAGTCTGCTCGACACGGTGGAGACACAGTGTCCCTTGGCTGCCGTCACGACAAATGAACCCCTTCTGACTCCATTTTTCCTTCTGTCACAGGTTGTGGGTCTGCGGCTATGTGGCTGTGGGCCCTGAAAAGGACCGTGGAGCCACGGACCCGCCAGCGTTATGACCCTTGACAGGTCCTGGTGGTGAGGCAGGGCCGGATCTCATGAGACACACGTGTAGGACGGGCGAGACAGGCACAGCCAACTGGGTTTGTACCAGGACCTCCGAAGCTGCATGGGGCTCGGGACACCCATGGCGGTCAGCACCAAGTGGAGCTGAGCTCAGGGAAGACACAAGCATAACCAACAATTGCAGACACCTGCCTCCTCTCCTGATTTCCATGACAATCATCAGACAACAAAAGGCTACCTTAACAGGCTACAAATTATCCACAGAAATCCAAACAGGGTTTGCTTGCTACTTGCTTCACGCAAGTAGATTTCATACCCAGGTGGAAGCAAGTATATGGAGAAAACAAACGCCAAAACGGAACAGGACAGGCAGCCACACTAGCGACCAGGCTATGAGGTGAGCAGAGACGGAGGGTTCCGGGAGCACACCCTCCCCTGTGTCGCAGCGCAGTCCACACACAGGCCCCCGTCCAGCACTGGGTCCTGCCAGACTTGTGCCTATGGGCCAATTCAGTCTCAGCCAAAACGGGAGACTCCCGCAAGGCTGGGAAGTGCAATGCCCGTGCTGGCCCTGTCCGCATGGACCTGACACCCACTACACATACACCTAGACTTCATCCCCCAAAACCTCCAAAGAGCCCTCCAAGTAGCCATCAGTGAGCTGGGGGAGCAGGCCGTCCTGCCTGGGTGTTCATCACACGACCCTCTGTTCCTTGAGAAAGGCTTGCCACAGAGGAAAAGGCAGCACGAGCCAGCAGAATGCAGGGCGTGCCCTGTGCCCCGTCGCCGATGTGAGCTCCTGATCTCTGAGGACCGTGCACCGATGGGCAGTGTGTGGGCACCCCAAGGGCCATGATTCTTTCGCTGTCCTCACTTACCAGGAGGGCAAGGCAGGAGAAAAAGACGGTGATTAATACACCCCGGTCACAAAACAACCAGTGACCGAACTGGCACTTGAACGCGAGAATTCAACTGAACGGACACACCATCTCTGCAGTGGAGGGGCTCCCCCAGCTGCCGCCCAGCTCTGTATCAGAGGCACGGCCCTGTCAGCACATGGCTGGGAAGGTCTGGGATGGGGGTACGATCCAGGAAGCAAGGCATCCCAGTTATGAGGCGGACTCTCTGGTCGAGGGTTCCGACCCGAGGCACGGCGCTTCCCCTGAGAATGGGCACACCCACATCATTGTCCCCTGGACACAGGAGGTGTCCTGTCCCAGTGAGGGGCACTGTAAATGGGAGAAGGGCGCCCGAGCAAAGGTGGGGTATGTGGCAGAGTGGTTTCTTGGCCAGTGTTTGCCCTGCAAAGTGTCCTCATGCACAGGACCCCGGCTTTCGGGCTCTGGTTGCACATCTGGAAATGGGCTAACCACACAAGCTGTGGCTCGCGGGCATGTCTGTGAGGGCCAGGTAACAGGATCCTAAACCACTGCACACACCAGGTGGCGAACCCGAAGAGCTCATTGAATGCTACTGGCTACGGCTGTCAAAAGCGGTTATCCCGAAATCGAAAGTCTATGGCTCTGCTTCAGTAATTTCTCTTCCTATAAACTTCTATGTCTCATGGAACTAAGTACGCAGCGCAGCGAGCAAGACACAAACGAGAGACAACGGCGAGCTCTGGTGGCCGTCGCAGGTACCGTGGAAACCGGCCGCCACGCTCGAGTCCCCAGTGGCTCCTGTACTTCCCCGCACACGCCAGCCGCTCGTCCTTACCCAGCTGTGGTGCTCACTGTGAAGAGACGGGCACTCTCCCCCACACCACAGACAAACACGGCTAGGTTGCACTACGAAACCCTTTCGCTTCCTCCGATGCTTCCTTACATCACTAGGCTGACAGAGGCATGCAAAGAAAGGAAGAGAAATCAGATTTACTGCACACTAGGAAGTTAAAATTTCCAAGACAAAACGAGCAAACATATTTTAAAGAGAACAACAGGATGGATATAATTGAGAGAAGATTTAGAAACAACCACGACTGGAAGCAGAACTTTGTGCCACCACACATGTAAACGTGTGTTTACCAGAGACGCTACCAATTATCACTCAGGGACGTAAAACTCCATTACAACATACACAACTCATTAAAACATGGCATCCTGCCAAACAAAGACATCTAACAGGTGCCTATTCTAAACTTTCCTGTAACTGTTCTCCTTGTTGAAAACCAAGTTACACCTTTACAGTATCACCCTAGGGGATGCCGAAGTTCCCGCAACACCTTGTATAACACCAAACAAACCCACTCTGTTAATGCCCTGCTGGACGTGAATGTGAAATCCTGACCTAGAATTTGAGTGACAACCTCTCACAAATCACTGTGCTGGTTACAGGAGGGTGCCCTGGGCAGGTACGTGATAAAAACGGGCTTAGGGGCAGGTGACAGCTTCACTTGTAGGAGTCCTGAGTTTCAGTGTAGAAGGCAGTACTTGTGCTCAGTAAGCCCATGAGATTTGGAGTCCTGAACACGAGCGTCGGCTCCGCAAAGCGTGCTGTCTGTATCGAGCTTCCGTTCAGCTATGCTCAGTGCCTTATGTCTTTTGAAGAAACACTTCGTTTACAAATTATTACCTAGATCAAACCCGTATCCACCTGTACTATACAGTGATACGCTAACGACAATTTATCACTATTGGGGCAAAACCCCACTATCTACTGACAAATGAAGATGCAGGAGAAACAACACGAGCCAGCCACGACTGACCACAGACGCTCCAGGGCAAAACAGCAAACTGACAAAACACAAACCACAGAACTTTTACCCTGTGTCTCCTTCCAGCTAGCACTGCGTCTCTGCTCCCAACCAGAGTTCAAGTCCTCCAGAAAGCTGCCCCTACTGTGTCTACACAGACTCTGGAACTCTGGCGAGTGGGCTTTAGCGCAAGGGCTCCTGGACCAGACCACCGTGCTCCTCGGCCTCCACCTTGCCTGGCCCCACCCAGCACGACCAGGCCACCGCTCTCCCTTTCCCTGAGCACCTGGCTCACTGAGCTCCTTCCACCTTGTCGTGACCGCTTGGTCTCTGCCAGTTCTGTGTCTCTCTCTCCACTGCCACACTGGGCAGTGCCCAGAGACCCACCCTTGGACTCTGGGGCTATCCACAGGTGCCCACCTAGGTACTTGTCAATCATCTGTCAAACAGAAATAGATTACTAACACACATATCGCCTTTACTTCCCTTTCGCTGCTGGTCTCTTCTCACTACACTGTGCACACATAGGGGTGCAGGCCTATCCTCTGACTTTTTATCTATTTATTGCTTTCTTTGTTTTATTTCAAGTGGGGGACGAGCAGAGAGAGGGAGAGAGAGAGAATCCCAAGCAGGCTCTAGGCGCGGTCAGCACAGAGCCCCATGCGGGACTGCGGGGCTCCGGGGCTCGATCTCACAAACCCAGAGATCGTGACATGAGCAGAAATCAACAGTCGGACGCTTGACCGACTGAGCCACCCGGCGCCCCTCATCTGGGTTTTTCAGTCATGCTGCACCCTAGCTCTGGGACGATGTCTGCACCAAACTTGTTCCATGACTACAGGTGCTCACAACTTACACAAATATATAAAAATATACGCAGCCGAAGAGACAAAGGACAAAAGTACTTAGACTCCAAAGGTGAATTCTTTGTTGTTTAAGGATGAATACACGTGTTCATTTAACCTTCATTAGCGTTTCAAACCCTTACTAATTTGCATTGTGCTGTACTTAACACTAGGTCCTATCTTAATCCACATTGCTACTTGATACAAAGAAAGAACAAAAGCTCTCAAAAGTAAATTCTAAGGCAGCAAAAGAAGAATGGGGGAAGCGGCAAGGAGAAAGCAGCCTATCAGTCCTTTAGTTCCAGAAGAGCCTCACAGACAGGAAAAGGCAGGTGACATTGGAGCTGGCAGGTGGGTCCCACGAGAGCCCCCAGAGGATGGAGGTCCTTGCCTTGGAAGGCTCATGTCGCAGACGGGCCACACGGCCTTTCCGGCGGCGCCGCAACACCGCGCTGCTGCTGCTGCTGCTGCTGGCATCCGTGGGGCTGTCCGCCAGACGGAACCTGGAAGCTGGGATGCTGCCGACGTGCGTCCGCCTGAAATACGGAGGGAAACAATCAACAAACACGCACACACACACCGAGGTTGTTATCTAAAGAAAAGGGGACTTTGTCAGCCAGGCCAAAACCCGTCAATTAGGAAAATGAGGTCACAGAAAAAGGTCTCCAAGGAAGGCATCCTTGCCCCTGGCTCCAGTGCAAGCCCGCTAGCCGGGTCCTGTGGAGACAGGGTCTCCCGGGCCCAGCAGGTGCAACGCATCCCCGCGGCCCAGACGTCCCCGAGGTGGAGCAGCGCCTGCCCCCAGTCAAGCTGTCATCCAGCGTGTCTACACCACCTCCTGCCCAACTGACCGGGAAGCACTCCTATACGTCCCTCTGGCCTTCACCTGCCATCGGACCACGTGTGCCAAGGCCCTCGCTGTGATGCCAGGTGACCCCAGGTTTTCCTCCACCAGCCACTTTCGGGCGCCCCAGGGGCATCCGCGGCAGGATCATTGGGAACCACAGCTCGCAGCTCCCGTACACAGGAGGCAAAAGCGTCTCTGGCCTCTGTGCAGTTAGACTAACAGACAAATGTCCCCCTTGGCCACAGAAGTCTCCAGAAAAGTTCCATGGAGCCCCGAGCCCCTAGGGTGGAGTCACTTAATTGGGCTGTCAGCTGCTCCCCTCAGCAAAGGCTCTGGGCACGAAGCGGTCAGCAACTGTGAAGGAGCACCCGCCAGCCCACGTGCCCGGCCTCAGCCACGGGCTCACCCTCCACACTTTAACCCTGCACGGGAGTCCAGTGGCTCCTTGCTCTCTGGAAAAGAAGAGAAGCTGACTTCCGTTGCACAAATCCCAGTGCGGCCTGAGTGGGCCTGCTTTTGGAGCAGGAGCCTGCACCTAAGGGGGCCCAGTCAGCTACTCGAGGCACTGTCACACCAGAATGACTCTCACCTGGTACCTATTTCTTACAAAGAAGCAAGCAAACCTTTTAATACCTGCTGACAATTACTGTCTGCAGGACGCAGCTCACAAGCCGGCTGACCCGCTCCCTCACAGGCGACTCACCAATGTCCCAACAGACTTAAAGCGATTACATGTCATTCTCCACTCTTTTCAAAAAGCTAAGAAACTGGGAGCACTGCGCTAACCCCACCAATGTGAAGGTGACCTTCACAACCATGGCCACGTGTCCACTCCCATGGTGACCCCACTGGTGTTACCGAAGGGACCACAGCTTCCGGGGACGCTGGGTCCGAATCTGGCACGCTGGACCCCTCCTAGCCCCACCCCATCACTGCCACACTCGGTGGAGGGAGGCCGCAAATAAACCCACCCAAACACGAACAGAACTTTCCCTAACTTCCACGCCTCCTCCCATGGCTGTGAGCTCTGTCATGCCTCCCGGTCTCCTGAGATTCCAAACCTAACCTCTGCAATGAGGTTGTACTTCTCCCTCTTGCCAACTACGAAGCTACCGGCTCCCTGAGCTACATCCAGTCACTCTGCCCATTCGGCCAAAGGATTCCTCTGGAAGATACACAGCAGGTGCTAACATATGTGTTTGTGAGGTGGTTCATGTTAGGCACGGTGAAGGGCAGTGTCCCCCCCCAGCCCCGCCCCATCATCAGTTAGGTGGTACCTGGAAAATGGATCGCATCAGACTACAACACGCTCAGGGTTATTGTGTGTAACTCTGATCCGGTTCGGGTCATACCATAGCACACCCACGGTTCTACATTGGAACCATGAGCTGGTTCAGGTCATACTGGTGACAGAGGGAAGCCGCCCCCAGCCGCATCTCAAACACATCTGTGACCCGGGAAATGTCATACCCGTGGTGAAGCGAAGAGCCTCTCAGTCTTGCCCGCTTTAATTCAGCCCTCAGTGCTTCCATGCTCTGTAGAAGCCGATCCTGCAAAGCAGCAAATGACAACGACACTCACTGCAAGCAAGGTTAACGATTCTTTGCCTCAAGAGTCCGTTCAACACGGAGCACAAACTGGTAGTGGCCAGAGGAGAGGAGAGTAGGGGCGGTGGGCAAAAGAGGTGATGCTGATTAGGAGGCATAAGCATCCAGATATCAAATAAGGCCGTCTCGGGGATGAAAAGCACCGTACAGGGAATACGGTCCATGATACCCTAAGGACTCTGTATGGTGACACACGGTGACCACAGTGATGGTGGTGAGCACAGAGTTACGCGTGCAATTGGTGAAACGGTATGCTGTCTACTTGAAACTGATACAACACTGTAGGTTCATTACACGATGGGGAAATTCAGCAGTTACAAACCCCAAGACCATTGTCTCCAAGAGTCCTCCAGTAAACACCCGGATCACCAAGTGAACGTCCTAAACCCTACTGAACAGTTAGGTCACAGGCCTAGCAAGGTTACAGAGGAGAAACACCGAGCCACTAACACTTGTTCCTAATTATGTAGAGAGGAGCAGGACTTTCTGGGCGGTGGGGGAATAGCCCTTCTGTGCAATAGGCACGTGCTCCTTCGTGGACCCTCCCCAGCCCAGCCTCACGTCTGCACACGCAGCACCAGGGAGCAAAACCGAAGAGGACCTTCGGTCACACAACAACGCCCTAGGCAGTGCCGTCCCAGGCAGCAGACACCGCCGCACGTGGCTAACTGAGTGCCCAAAGTGGGGCTGGTCCCGACCACAGGGGATGGAACTGTGAGACGGCCCGTGGGTTGCAAGGACTGAATGTGGAAAAACATTGTAGAGTAGCTCCTTCATGTCTATACTATTTACATGATACAGTAACACGTTGCCTGCATCGGGCTACATGAAAACTAACATCACCCGTCTGTTTGACCATTTCGAATGCAGCCGCGAGAATCCTTGGGATGACACCCGTGTCACCTGTTACCTTCCTGCTGGGCAACGCTGCACTCAACGAAAGGTTTGCGTGAACATTTTAGCTTTCGAGCGGACCCCCGAAGGGACTCAGAAATCTGAACCCCATAGGCTGCACAGCTCCAACTCCGCCACATGCGTGCCATTCAGACTTGCCAGCGTGGGGCCCCTCGAAAGCACAGTGGTGGCTCGCCTTGGAGGAAGTGTCAGCCCCAGAGGTCACCTGCTCCTTTCCAGTCTCAAGGGATCACTGAATGATTGAGAGATGGAAATACCTTCTCACGTTGCGTTTCTTGTAACTGTTTTTTCAGATTGCCCACTTCTCCTAACGGAGACTTCTGAGAAAGGTACAGTCCTTTAGTGTTGATTCTTTCAAACGTTCCACATGCTAGAGCACGCCTACGTTTCTCTTTACAATAACGCAGCACCACAGAAAAGTCATGGAGTGGATGGCCATACCAACGAACAGGGTCACATGACCACAGAGTGAAATGCTGTCTGTGAAACTGCAGTAACAGCCTTTCCTCATGCTTTGTCCATGTACAATTTCTTCACGGATCACTGTCTGACTGTAAGTATGACAAGTTCCTAAGTTTACTTGCAGCAGGTACACTGGTTCGTACTAGCTTTTAGGGTCTGTGATGCCTCAGTCACTTGGGAAACCTGACCTAAGTTTCGTACATAGAATTCCAATCTCACATACAACTATTCTACCTAAAGGCTGGCCCCAGTGATCAAGGTAGAACCTCACGTGGGGTATAATAACGCACCTCATAATGGGTTTTACCCAAAACAAGTGTGTCGTGTAATTAGCATTGCTCACTGGTGTCTCCAAGTGCCCATCTTAGGGAAGATTCTGGGCTCATCTACAGGGACACAGGTGTCACCAGAACCGGTAGTATCAGGTCCGCACCCAACTGTCACCACCAGAGCTTCTCTCACAGAGATCCTATGATACTGCTTCCCTCCCGTTACACCTCAAGTGTATCCGTTATGATGGTGTAAGAGTCCAGGCTTAGACTCTTTCCAACCCAGATGAAAAGAGGGAAGGCAGGAGATGGAACAGGAGAAACTCTGTTTTCAGCTGCTTAAATGCTTGACAGAACTGCGCACTCCTACCGGTCCGTCTGGACAAAAGAGGTACAAATTAGCTCCCCAGACAAGAACCAGGCTGAAGGTTCCAGCACAGGGGTGGCCAACGAGGGCCTGCTGACCACATCCAGCCACTGCCGGGTCCTATCAACAAAGGGTTATCGACACACGGCCCCTCCCCTTAGTTATATACTGCCTATGGCTGTTTCTGGGCCCATCTTTGATTAGCATGAAGCTAGCTTACTCCTTACCTCTCAGTTAGTAAAAGCCTAACATACTTACTCTCGGGCCCTCCCCAGACCATACTCCTCTTCTAGACAGTAAGACGCACCTTCCCGCACACATACGTCGGGCAGGGACAGGACACTGGGAACTTAACACAGACAGTGGGTAACAGCCTGCAGTTTTCCGCGTGAAAGAATCATTTCTACTTTCTACAGTGGCTGTTAGCCTCTGCTCCACGCTGCTCCTCAGGATCACAACGTGAGCGTCTCCTCTGTGAGGACGGGGGCACTCAGCCGCTGTCTCTCATGTCCTACCTTATCTTCCACAGCAGCCATTCTCTCCTTAAGATGACGCTGAAGACGCTCGTCAGATTCGGAAAGGAGCTGGTCAATAGTGCCCGACAGACATTTATTAGTCTCTTCATTCATTTTTTCTCTCTGCCTTACCTGAAAGAGAAGACGCAGGCTTGAAGCAAAAGTGCGAACATCGGCTCAGACGTGCGAATGACCAGCGGTGCGACCCACACGCACGCCATCCTCGGCTGCCCCTTCCCACGGCACTCTTGGGCGTGCTTGTGCCTCACTGCCAGCACCGACCTCCCGGGACACAGAAACGCAGGAACCTGCTTCCCAGGGGTCATCACTTAGCAGGTGCCTTTGTTTCTGGGAAACAAAACACACATGGGCCCTCACGAATGTCCTCATTATTAGCTCTCAGATGGGCTCAGGAGGCAGATGTACATGCAGGAAAGAGCATATTCTTTTTTTAATTTTTTTTAACGTTTTTAATTTATTTTTGGGACAGAGAGAGACAGAGCATGAACGGGGGAGGGGCAGAGAGAGAGGGAGACACAGAATCGGAAACAGGCTCCAGGCTCCGAGCCATCAGCCCAGAGCCTGACGCGGGGCTCGAACTCACGGACCGCGAGATCGTGACCTGGCTGAAGTCGGACGCTTAACCGACTGCGCCACCCAGGCGCCCCTAAAGAGCATATTCTTAAGGGGATCAGCTTATCTACACACAGGAGGAGGAATATTCCGGGGCGGAAACAGAAGCTCGGATCTGGCCTCAGGGGGAAAGAAATGAATCCATTGACAAAACCGAAAGATAAAAAAAATCCACTTTGGGAAAGATTCAGTGGTGAGAAAGACTTTCACCTGTTTTTCGTGAAATTCCCACATCTCCTGAACGTTTTGTAATGGAACTTGTATTAGAAATTCATAACAAATTACCTCAAGTAATTTCCGAACGTAACCGCAAAGTTCACGGGTCTGTGTTATATACAACTCTCATCAATCGTCTGGTTTAAAAACTTGTTTCTGCCGCATCTCCTGAATTAACCCAAAACAGAAGCGCCGAGGACAGGCCGGCAGGATTCAGGGGCTCCTGCCGGGCGGAGGGCCGTGGGGTACGGACTACACATGTGCCCTGCAGTCGGGGGGCCCAGGGAGGAGGAAGAGCCCACAGGACACACCCGCAGGCTAGGCAATGGACAGTCCCTCCATGCTCGGGCTTCCTCATCTCTAAGCCACACCTGCTGGCACCTCTTTCCTTGGGAGCAGGCAACAGAAAGCACGACCACCTCACCTAACACGCAGCAACGGCCATCACTTGGAAAAGACCCTGGTCACCCCACAAGAAGGGATCAGCACCCAAGTATTTTTCAAGCAAAACAGCTTAAAAGTGTCCTTGGAATTGTCTCAGTTATAATAGAATCCTTATCTCAACACCTGTCCCTCCAAACTACCATACAGTCCTAAAGGCAATGAAGTGCTTCTCTAAGTAGGTGAGGTCGAATTCTCGGCCCAAGAGGCTAGCGTCTGGTTGTGCTCGCTTGTGTGCATGTGGCATGGCAGGCTGGGGTCGGATTGTCTCAGTTATAATAGAATCCTTATCTCAACACCTGTCCCTCCAAACTACCATACAGTCCTAAAGGCAATGAAGTGCTTCTCTAAGTAGGTGAGGTCGAATTCTCGGCCCAAGAGGCTAGCGTCTGGTTGTGCTCGCTTGTGTGCATGTGGCATGGCAGGCTGGGGTCGGCCAACACGAGCCCTCACGCTGGCATCAGAAGCTTCACTCCGCGAGAACTCATGTTTTATTCTCTGACCCTGAGGGCCAAGCACACGAGTTTCTGGTGTAAGTTAAGGGTGAGTGTTTCGAGTTTTCTGGTGAAAACAAAACCTGATGGCCTTGGATGGACGTCCCAAGATGGGGAGGCCGCTGCCTGCTCTGTCTCCTGGGTGTTTCACGTTGACGTCTGACCAGCTACCGCAGGGAAAAATCTCAGGGGATTCAAGGGACACGGGCCTCCCTTTCGTCAAGGCTCGATTACGCTATTCTTCTTCTTAGGAACATCTACCCTGACCTGTGCCTTTCATCTCAAGTAGAAATTCAGGATGTGGGGACCAAGGTCAGGCCCGTGACCTGATTTCAGGACCTCAGTGTCATGTCCTAAGGAAGGAGACCCCTCCTCTAGGCTGCCCTACCCCAGGCCAGTACCTCCGCTTTGGCCAAGGGACACCCACGAGGTCCCGCGTCAACCGTGAGTAGCTGCTAATGAGCTGGTGGGCACAGTGGGCTGTGCGGGTGCCTCCACCCCTAGGCAGCACTGCCTCCGGGGCCCCAACGTCCAGAGAACATTGTCCACATGCTAGGAGTGTTCAGTAGCATCCAACTCGCACAAGAGTCCACTGTACCCCTGATGGGACCGAGAAGGGGCCTGGCGTCCACATGGGGAGAAGTGGGAAACAAGGGACCACTCCCTACCCCCAGACCCCTAGCCTGTGCCTCATCCTCAACCACTTCCAGGTGCATGGCTGCTCTGCTCACACACGTACCCGCTGCAGTTCTTGGTTCTTTTCCTCCAGCTGGGCCTCCATCTGGCGCAGCCTTTCCTCGATGTTGCCACGCCTCTGCTCGGCCTGTGGGCGACAGCGGGGTCAGAAGAGCTGGCGGCCCCACACCACACGCTGTGCCTACGCACGACATGCTGTGAGCGGCCTTCCGCCTGCTCACAGTCCCTACAGGCCTCATGCGTGCCAGTGGGAAGCAGTGGGCTGCCATGCTGGTGACCGGGGGTAGGCAACGGTCTCGTCCCCACCCCGGGTCCCGGATCCTTGGACAGTGCCTCGTCCCCCGGGAGACACCCCTGGCCACTCAGCACGGACAGGAGGAAGCAGCAAGCAGAAAGAGCAAACAGGCGTGCTAGCTTCCTAAGCTGGGAAGTCACTTCCAACAATTTAGCTTCCTCAGCAGCAGAGTGTCCAAAGACAAACAGTCGGGCTACACGGCTGACCAGGGACAGGAGAGAGGACAGGCGAGAAAACAAACGGAGACTTGACATGCAGATCACAAAGGAGGAGAGGCTCTGTTGGAGCCTGGGCTTATGGGTGCCCAATGCCGCCTGCCCGACTTGATGGCAGCCTTGAGGGTCAGCATCCCGTGATGACACCACCCCCTTCCCACTGGGACCCTCACTGCACTGGAACCGGTGACACAGAAGCACCGACAGGCTCCCTGCTACAGGTTCCCTCAGCCCAGGTTCCGGAAGGACGGACTGGCTGCCCAGTCATGTGCTCCCTCGTCCTGTGTGCATCACTCGATCCCAGCACCGACCACATCATGTCTGGAAACTACCTCTTCAACTGCTGCCTTCCTCTGTGGGTGGTGAGGGCTATGAGAGCTGGGAGGGCAGGGACTGTGTCTGGCACGTTCCTCGACTCTATTTGTTGAACCTCCGAGTGAATTCCTTAAAGATTTATTTCTTACAGGGGTGTCTGGGTGGCTCAGTCAGTCGGGTTCTGACTCTTGGCTTCAGCTCAGGTCATGAACTCAAGGTTTGGGCGTTCGAGCCCTGTGTCACGCTCTGTGCTGATAGCATGGAGACTACTTGGCATTCTATCTCCTTCTTTCTGCCCCTCCCCTGCTCATGTATGTGCCCATGCTCGCTCTCTCTGTCTGTCTCAAAATAAATGAACATTTAAGAATTTTTTAAATAAAAACGATTGTGTTGAAAAGAGGATAGGATTTTCTCATTTCTCGGAAAAATTCTATGCTTTTTTGGTTTCTTTTTTTCCTTCAGTAAGCTCTACACCAAACGGGGTCTCAGACTCATGACCCTGAGATCAAGAGTCCCAAGCTCCACTGACTCAGCCAGCCAGGCACCCCTGTCCTTCTCTTACCCAAGGCTACTACCTTGAGCTTTGAGTCGCTGACTTAACTCTGAAAAGCAGTGAGTCTTAGATGCAGCCAACGGCACACAGCACACATCGGACAAAACCGGAGGGAACAAAACTGAGGATGATGCCTGCCATTTGAAAAGCATTCCGATCTCAGACAAAGTAGCACCGAAAACAGATCTCAGCTGGGTCGCGGAATTTGGCACGCCGACGTTACCGGTGAGAAATGAGATACAAGAACGGACCGCCATGAAAATGACATTCCCACCATGGGACCCAGAAGGAAAGGCAGGCCCCACCTTGCAGAGGGTGGCCACCCTCTGGGCCGGCTCGGCTTCCACCTCGGGCAGCGACTTGGCCTTCCTCGGGGTCTGCTGCAGCTTCCGCTCCGCCACCTCCAGGCGCTCTTGCAACTGGCGGTTTTGATCCGCAGTCTAGGAAATGAAGGCAAAGCATCAAAGTGTAGCAAGTCTTCTCTCCGTTTCCATTTTTAATAAAGTGAAACAAAAGCTAAATGCAGAGATCTACTGTTCGTTCTGACTGAAGCCAACAGTTTGGGAGGTGCTTCAGAGTAAACCTTTCCTGTCTGCAAGGAGTCACCCACTGCCTTGGTCCTCGTTTCACTACGCAAAACATGTCTTGCCAAACTCTTTGCTCTTCTTCAGTATCTTCAAAGAAGTCTTTCAAAAGACAAAGTTCCCACACATTAAAGAAAACCCATCTTCTGGAGGAGCTTGCTCGTTCTTCCTGACAAGTTAAGGAGGGAAGGGTTCGGTCCTAACCCTTCGTGAACATATTTATACTGTGGTCCGAGGGCTCGCTCCATAGGACATTCTGAGGTGGGCACATCAGCCAGCACAGAGCTTCTGAGAGCATGCCTGATGCCAGTTGAGTTCTTTTTGGAAGTGTACCATTATTCAACAAAAGCACTCTCCCTCTTGACCAAAAACGTGGAAAACTTCAACGTGGAAAACTTAGACACGAGATTTTTTGTTAAAGGACTTTTAGGGAAGCCGAGGTGGCTCAGTCGGTTAAGCGGCCAATTCGGCTCAGGTCATGATCTCATAGCTCATGGGGTCAACCCCGCCTCGTGCTCTGTGCTGACAGCTCAGAGCCTGGAGCCTGCTTGGGATTCTGTGTCTCCCTGTCTCCCTCTCTGGCCCTCCACTGCTCATGCTCACTCTCTCTCTCTCTCTCTCTCTCTCTCTCTCTCTCTCACTCTGGCTCCCTTTCTCAAAAATAAATAAGCATTAAAAACATATAAAGTCATTTTAAAAATCATGTATAAGGTGAGGTTTTTGCCAGGTTAACGTTTGTTCCCACAGACTCCTTCCATCTTCTGAGTGCATATAGCTCTGTGTGTATATACAGACTGCGTCTCATGCTTTAAAACCCTCAGAATATAAATCACATGCTGTACACAAAGTATTTCACGATCTGCCTTTTACACTCATGATTTGGAACATCTTACGTGCCATCAAACAGCATTCCTCAATGTCATTTTCATGGCTTCCTAGTCTTTCACTTTGATTATCATTTTGGGTCGACTGACACATTTGACAAACACACCAGGCAAACTCACTCTGTTTCCAAGAAGCTGGATGCGGTGTTCCTGTTCAATGCCGGATGACCTGAGACAACCAAGGAAGAGCCGTGCGGCTTCCCAAAACACAGGGTCTCACATCCTCACACCAGACTGTGCTTCTGCACCTGCCATCCCCCCGATCTCAAGTACTACCAAAATGGCCAGTGCCTACACATTCCCGGCTACTCCCTGCTCAGTTGGAAACAGTGCTAACGGGCAACAGAATAACGTGCATTTAAGACAAGACAAGGAAGGAACCAAGGAGGGTAGCCCCATAACATGCTTCCATAAAATTCGAAAGAATTAAACCCTGGACGTTGAAGTAACCCCGCTGGTCAACACAAGATTCTAAGATCCTAAAACCTTGACATTGACACTTGGTCCTTAACCTGACTTGTAATTAATAAAAGTGGAATGAAGTTCAACGAAACCAACGACCTGTCGATGCAGAGAGTCCTTCTTTGCGATCTCGTTTTCAAGTTTATCCTTGAGGTCCTGCAGAGAGGTGGCTTCCTGCTGTGCCCTGAGGCAGCGCTTCTCAAGGGTAGTGATCCTCTCTTGCATGTCTTCCTTCTGGGCCATGGCCTACAGCAGGTATTTCAGAGGGAAAACAGGGAAAGAATCAGCGTACGACACATTAACACACTCCAGACACAAAAACTGGGCGAAATTCTCATTTCCCAAACAAACAGAAAAGTAGCATCCTGGGGGCACCTGGGTGGCTCAGCCGGTGACGCTTTGTGAGTTGGCGCCCCGCGTCAGGCTCTGTGCCGACAGTGCGGAGGCTGCTCGGGATTCTGGCCAGGTACCCAGGCTTATTCTTTCCCATGTGTTCAAAGACAAATGGATAATAAAATCTCCCGGAAGTCACAACCTCGGTTGCCTCCGGACACCGTTGAGCTTTCCACAGAACAGCGACTTGCCTCTGGAGGCACGCACCATGAGACACCATCCCCTCTCCGGGGAAACGGTGGGGGAAATCTCATCCAATTCCCACAAAGTTGAAGCAGCAGTGTTAACAAAAGGAAGCCAAACTCCACCTTGCATATAACTGGAAGTCATCTTCTATAGCCTAACCCTGTAACAACATTGTATCCCATGGTATCTGACACTGCAAATGAAACCAGACCGTCCTGCCCTGCCTTTCTTGTCCACCACCCGAGAGATTCCTCTTCCAGCCCTCTGTGTTTACTAAGCAATTTATGTCAGCAGTCTCAAGAGTGAAAGTGATGAGTCCTAAGAAATGATTTTCTAAACTCTCTGCATATTGAACTCTGCTGCGGGGTCTCCCCCCACCTTTGCCAAACAACAACTTCACTGAATGGGTTATATAATTTCTGCAAATACTTTTGTTTTAAATTCGGACACGGCCTCACCCACACTAAGGTACTAAACAGACTGCTCGTGCACGTACACGTGGGTCTGACAGGGTCTGACAGGGTCTTCCCGAGGTGGCATTGACGGGCTGGGGTGGGGTGTGCGGGGACTGTCCACAAAGGGCAGCTCACAGGGACAGGAGGAGGCACAGAGCAACCATCCCACCCTTACTAGTTTCTGTGACAAGGATCAGATTCCCATCCACGACGACCACACGTGCAGAAGCGGCCGCACTCCTCCATGACCTTACACCGGGAGCAGCGGGCTGCCCCTCGCTCACTCTGACCGCCACGACCAGGAGCACGGAACCCCTGGGAGGAGGGCAGGGCGGCAGAGGCGGCCGTGACGGCCCCTCGGGAGAGCCGCCCTCGCACGGTCGTGCCCCCGGCAGCGACCTGGCAGCACCACGCTGGTTCCCACGTGCCGAGTGTGTTCCCAAAACGGACCGAGAGCATGGCATGGGCCAAGCTCAGGTGGCCCACACTCCACACCCGAGGGCACTCCGCCACCTGCCCGCCAGGCCTCGGCTGGGGAGAGCCCAGGGAGGACAGATTCCACCGCGCAGACGGGGAGGCAGCCCGCCCAGGCCCCGGAGTCACGTCCCGTTCTGCTGCTACTTCTACCCAACTCCAAACGTTCAAAACCCGTGGGAGACGAAGGACACACTGGGCAAGGCCGAACCAAACACCCCACGTTTGGCTAGACGACGGCGTGGCCATTTCAACCGACACTCACTTCACGGACATCTCTTTGTAATATGCTGTTCATTGCTTCAGAACGGATGAGGTCTTTCCTTGATATGGCTAGGTCCTCTTCCAGCTTGGCCATGAGAGTGCACAGGGTAGCCAGGAGCTCTTTCATCTGGCTCTGCACCTTGGAAACTCAGAAAGGGAAGCAACATGTGAGGGCCCCCACTGCTAGTCTTCATATGTTGTTTTAAAAACAATGCATAAAAAGGAAACCCCCTCCAATCAAATCCTGTGATGATGTCTGGAGCTGAACTCTGCGTGTGGCCCCTAATTCTTCTTCTACGAAACTACACCCCTCCAGTGCCACACGTAACTGCTCTCTCACCTGGAAACAAAGGGATTGAGTTTGTACACAGAGGTGTTTCATTAGTCCTTACTATACAGTTACCCTAACATCCCCTTCGCCTCAAATAACATGACAGAATGCTGGTAAGGTTTTTCACGGATGCTCCTGTTCACAAACTTGCTTGTTAACAGCTTTCCATTTTACATTGGAGACAAATCTTCCCCGAAATAAATCACATTATGCAATTTGTACTAGCCAATCGATACACACAACATTTCCACCAACTACTGCTTTTTAACCATACAGACCTGTCTTCTCACAAGAATTCAAGAAGATGAAAAGGAAACTCCAGTCACACAAACACACAAAGCGTGCGTATAACACACAGCATGTGCACAAATTGAGAACCACCGTGGCTAGGCACACCGTTTCATCCTCCGTTTGGTCGTTGTCCAATATGGACTTGAGGACCTTGAGCACCTCCACCTCACTGGACACACCGGCCTGAGTCTTTGCCTGTCGCCTCACCAATGTTCTCCTGAGAGATCTCTCGTGTCTGCAGATTAGGAACTCCAAGTGTTCCAGGAGCACCTAGCGGGAGAGGCAAAAGGAAAAGCGTGTTTCAAGAACAACTTCAATTCCGGGCCTCAAGTTCACCAAATGCAAAACCAAGTCTGAATCCCTTCAATTCAGTGCCCAGGTAGGGAGCCATCCCCTCGAATGTGTTAAAATAGCCTCACTCCTCCTCACGGATCAAACAAGGTTTGAGAACAATAGGTCCCAGCCAACTCCATGGGGACATGTGGACAAGGGGACTGAATGGTGTCCTGTGTTGAAAGACCCTGGCAGTGCGCCTACTGACCCTGGTGTTGTTTCTCTCTGCCTTCAGGTTGGCGATCTCCTCCTCTCTCTGCACGAGCTGCTCCCTGCAGGTGTGGAGCTCTGCAGCGAGAGCTGCACACTCCTGGGGTCGGAGAGGGGACAAAAGTGGAGAGACACAGGGGGTCTTTACCAGAGCACACCAGGCCTCCGTGGCCCTCCAGAGTCCCAGCACCCACCACCCTCAAGTAGCATCACACACACCAGTCCCCTCCTCACCACCCACAGGAGTCCCGGGGATTTTCGGAGGGACCGACACTCAAGGGGACAGACGTTTGCAGGTGCCTGGCAGGTCTAGGACTCAGGAGCTCTGCTGACTCGGGAGCAACAGGCCGAGAAGCCTGCTGCCCATCCCCAGCCTCTGGCCTCGTCTGGCAAGCAGGCTTGTGGAGCGGCAGCGGGGAAAGGCTGACGGTAGTCAAAAGCTGCTGTCTTAGCCTGAACACCTGGCTCAATCAGACTCAACCATACCCAATGGACTTTTCAAAAATGATGGTAGGACTCTTGACGAAAGGGCGAGTTTACGACTTATTTCCTTAGTCGAGCAGGAAATATTATGGATGAAGGGTCTCTGAGGAGAGTGATGCCAGGGCCCACCACCCCGCGTGGGGCTTCTCTCCCGCCAATACTGAGCGCCCGCCCAGGACATGGGGTACAGGTGGGCTCCAAGGAGGTGGACGCACACTCTCCAGTCAGTCGAGCGCAGAGCCCGGTGCAGGGCTCAGTCCCTGAACCATGACATCATGACCTGAGCTGAAACCAAGAGTCAGACGCTTAACGCCCTGAGATACCCAGGCGCCCCAGAGCTTTTGTCTCTGTAGGACAAACGAAGGGATAAACGTTCACTTAACAACTGACATTCCAAAGAGAGAGTGGTTGATTTCAGCCATTCTAGAAAATCCAAGGACAAACTGGTGACATACTTCAAGTTCCTTCATAAATTAACCCTTTCCAAATCAACGGGAATGTTACCACAGAACTGACCACGTTCCTTGCAATCTGACTTGACAAGGTGAACCCACAGAAGCCTATCTGATCCTTGATGTAGGACTGTGCAGGCCCATTTCTATGTGGGGATTTTTGTTCCAATAAATACATTGGAAACTTTTCTGGAGATGTGTGACTTTTGGAAAGACTGGCAGATGAGCTGAGCAGCTACGAAGTATCAAAACTAGTAAGTAAAAGGGAGGCCACGGGTGCATGAAATAAACGCAGATACTAGGCTATTATAGCATTTCCTATCCGAAAACATACACAAACCTACTCTAACAAGATAAAACGTATCATTTTGCACACAGAAACTGACCGTACCTACATGGTGCCATTTGCAGTCAAGAGAAAGGCAAACAAATGTGGAGACGCAGGATTAGTCCTAACTGCATAACACGAACTGTAGCAGACGCTGTCCTCTGGGGGAAGTGTGCACCACCTCCTGCTGCTATTGAGGTCCCCTCAAGTGTTGCACGAATCCACGAATCTGCTACTCAGCTCCTGGTAAGCACTTCCTTTCTCCAGTAAATCAAGCACCACAGGAGAAGTGATTTCTCAGGGTTCCTGCGTCATTTTCACCATGTTAGGGGCAATACCATGAACCTTAATTACAGCCTGGGACCCGTTTGAAGTGTCCCCAGGGATGCTGGACGTGCTCCCGCGATGCAGAGAAGACTCACGGTATGACAAGAAAAGGCTGAATGGCCTGACATGTACTGAGGTCCACAGCTGCAGCTGCCAGCCGGCCTGCGTGAGGACCATGGAGGCACAAGGAAAGGGAAATTCTCGAAGCTCTCGCTGCGGCTACCGCAGCACATGCAAAAACCTGGTGCTCTTTGTGAGACATCTTTGTGTCTCGTGTGGAAGATGTGGCATCTCTGTGGATGTAGGACTGCTGTGAGACGGGCACACCTGCAGACTCAACTCAAACTGCAAGACAAGTGAAGACCTGACATCACGACGTAAGGCAGAAGGAAGGGAAGGATCGAAAACTGGCACATTTCAATGCAAGCACAGGATAGCTTGGTGATTTTAGAAAGGGGTTTGGCTTTTCAAATGGTCATGACGATAGGAGAAGCAGCTTCTACCACGAAGAGGAAGCACACGGTTTCCCAGACGCCCCAGAGAAGATTGCAGAGAAGAAGGAACCACCATCCACCGCATGTCAACCACTCCAAGACAAAAAGGGAAAACCCAAGAAAATCAGGTGAGAGGACCATGGCTGTCTGCACAGGTTTTCATGCAGAAGGAGGTGCCCTGTCGGGGGGAAAATGCCACAAACGACATTTATTCACGAGAAAGACAAGTGAGCACCAAGATGTTGGGTAGGAAGGGGTGAAGCAGCTACCGACTGAGCGGATACAGGCGAGGGTGTGATCAGGGCGGCTGGCCCTGTGTAGGAAGCTCACCCCAGGGTCCTGAAGGCAACAAGTGCCAGTGGCCAGTGGTCTGGCTGCACAACCAGAGCCCTTGCCCTGGACCAGTTCCATCCCGGCTCTGTCCCTCAACTCAGGAAGTACGCTGAAAGCAAGGGACTGTCCTCTAAAGTTCTTCTGACATTGGACAATGTCCTGGCCACCCAGAACCCCACGGGTCACCACCAAACGTGTCTTGGCGGCTCACTCGCTCCGGAACACAGCAGGTCTAAGTCTGCCTGTGGACCAGGGGCCACGAGGATCTGTGAGGCTCATGACACAGGCACTTTACAAGAAGGATAGTCAATGAGGGGCGCCTGGGTGGCGCAGTCGGTTAAGCGTCCGACTTCAGCCAGGTCACGATCTCGCGGTCCGTGAGTTCGAGCCCCGCGTCAGGCTGTGGGCTGATGGCTCGGAGCCTGGAGCCTGTTTCCGATACTGTGTCTCCCTCTCTCTCTGCCCCTCCCCTGTTCATGCTCTGTCTCTCTCTGTCCCAAAAAAAAAAAAAAAAAAGTTGAAAAAAATAAAGAAGGACAGTCAATGCTACCAAAGAGAACCGCCACAGAGGGAACATTATGAAAGTCAGGAAGATGCCAAGGGACGTTACAAAAAACTCTGGGAAAACCATCAAGCCCAACACAATCAAGAAATCCCTGCTAGAGATGACTGTCCATACGACGTGCGTGATTTCCAGGACCTATGACACAGCCAATCAGGAAACTCATGAATGAGACTCTGCATATGGCAAAAAGAAACAAAAGAAAAAGAAAAAGAGTTGGGGGATGCAGGGATTCAAAATGCGTATCCTACAGAAGGTCAAGAGCACAGAGAAAAGCCCAGAGGAGGTCACAGAAGAAGACAGCACAGAGAGGAGATCTGGTGAAGCAGACGGATGGCGAGGAAGGCGGCATGGAAGTGGCATCGCTGGAAAGCACGCTGCCACCAGGACTGATCCGCCAGCGTCTCGGCTCCTTTCCCACATGGACCCTTCCATGACAAGGGCGCTGGGACTAAAGCCAGCCAGCCGTCTATGGAAACATTGGCCAGGAACAGAAAGGCCCTTCTGGAAAGCTGCACAGACAGTGCCCACCTCCACCCCCATACCGCCAGGCCCCAAGGCCCAAGACTGCCCCAACTAGCGGGTCCCCCCGACCCCATGCAGGTCTGCATATCAGCACATTTGTGAGGACCCACCCCCACTTTCCAGACAGCAAATCCTCACCAAGGTGCTCAGTGAACCACTTCGCCTGCCATGCACAGGTCTCTGCGTGAAAATCGAGGGAGCGTGCAGCCAGGCCGCCCGGGGCGCATGTGTGTCACCACCACCTAAGCGGTCATCAGGAGGAACGTCGTGTGGGAGAATTGTGTGCACTTGGACGGCCTATCCTCACACGGGCATAAGGGCAGTAAGATCTGACATACAACGAATAACGTGTTGTTCCATAACCTGGCTTTCAAAAAATGACATTACCTTCTGGCAGGCCTCTCTCTGTCCCCGCCCAGAGAAAATGCCTCCCAGCCTACTATCACAGGCCGTTTTTGTAATGTAAGAATGTGTCCAGACTGTATGAGGAATATGGCTGTAAACCTGCAGGCTAGAAAAGCTTTGTAACCATTCATTCACCCGTGTATCTCCTAGGCCATGACGAAGCAATCGTACTGATTACACCAGGCCATCATGAAGCATTCACCCTTCATTGGTAATGCATGAAATGTGACATCCGTAAATACACAGGAATCTTTCCAGTTCCTCCCATTTCTTTTTTTTTTTTTTTTTCAACGTTTTTTATTTATTTTTGGGACAGAGAGAAACAGAGCATGAACGGGGGAGGGGCAGAGAGAGAGGGAGACACAGAATCGGAAACAGGCTCCAGGCTCCGAGCCATCAGCCCCGAGCCTGACGCGGAGCTCGAACTCACGGACCGCGAGATCGTGACCTGGCTGAAGTTGGACGCTTAACCGACTGCGCCACCCAGGCGCCCCTGGTTCCTCCCATTTCTGATGCACAGTGCTAATGATACACGTAACAACAGCGTAGTGTGTCACCTAAGTCAGGAATGATGTGGGTTCTGATAGACAATTCATTCTAGTAACAAACGGAGAATAAACTTAGGGATCAATACAGCGCAGAGCTGTGCATCTATTTCCCTGTGACGTAAAACTGTTTCTCTAGCTTACTTGACTCGAAGAATATAGCATATAACACACACAAGATCCAAGTGCTAATGCACTGTTTGTGTTTCTAGTAAGGTTTCTGGACAACAGGAGAGTTTGAACAGTTAAGTGTTCTGGGGACGCAAAAGTTATACATGGATTTTCAATTGTGGGCAGGGTGGAACCCCGAACACCAAGTTGTTCTACGGTCAGCTGTACTCATCCTTGGGGAAGAACGAAGCAAGCATGACCTTTGTGAACAACAGAAGAGAGTAAAATAGAAATAGATTTTCTGTTTTAATTTTTTAATGTCATTCTTTTTTTTTTTTTTTTTTTTTTTAATGTCATTCTTTATTTCTTAGAGACGGAGAGCAGCAGGGGAGGGGCAGAGTGAGAGGGAGACAAGGAATTGAAAGGAGACTCCAGGCTCTGGGCTGTCAGCTCAGAGCCCGTCTCGGGGGTTAGCTCGCCAAGAAAGAGTTCATGACGGGGCCAAAGTCAGCCGCTTAACTGACTGAGCAACCTAGGAGCAGAAAAGGAGCAGTTTAGACGGTCCTTGTACACAAGGCATACGTGTTTCCCCAAAGGAGTTAGTGACCAAGTTGCTCAGCAACACCCAGCACTGAGGGCCAGCAGACAGGACACAGATTCAGAAAGAAAGGCCATCTTCTCAGAGAGCGAGGTGTATTGTACATGGACGGGGCAGGACGCCAGCATCTCTGCACAGCAGGAGGCGCCCTCCGCCCCACAGCCAAGCTGCTGCGAGGTGCGTGGGGCCGGAGCAGGGAAGACTGCAGGACTCGGCCCCTCCCTGAGTCCACCCAAGTGAAGACAGGGTACAGATCTCCAGAGACCTCACAGATGGCCTCTGAGACAGGCAAGGTCCACGCCACAGGACCCACGGACCAGCAGGGAGAGGGAAGAGCAGGAAAGAGGCAAAGCCATCTCCCTGGCTTCTGACCACCGGACCAGGGAGCAAGCTGCTCTGTTCCCAGGAGGAGGCACAGGTGTGGGGAGGAGGGTGGTGGCCGGTGTGGAACTCAAAGAGCCCACAGTCCGCCCAGATGGAGCTTCACTAACGAGGTGCTTGGAAAGGTGTCCGGGAGACAGAGTGGGGTGCATGAAGGAGAACACAGGGCAGCCGAACCTCCCAAGGAAAACCGCCTCCCCGAGTCTGTCCCACGCCGACCCATGGGACAAAACGGCCATCCTGCAGCCACCCTGTGCACATGTTCCTCCTATTCCACCGAACCACACACTCCCATGCCCTTCTATTGCTCTCCGTAAAACCGCCTAGGTCTCTGGGTGAGGTAACTGCAGCACATAGTGTTCAGCACCTAGTACAGTGCCTGCCAGGCACTCCAGAAAAGGTGAATACTTTAGTGTATGCCTTGTAACCGCACACGTAAATATTACACACGCTGCTTTTAAACATTACGTAGTTCGGTATAGGATATAAAGACGCACACTGTCCTGTGCTTTATGTGATGGGTGGTGTGAGGGGCTTGTACCTGTTGCCTAAAGAACGAGTCTTAGAACTCAACCCACACATTAGAAGGAGCCACTCTACCCAATGACGTCTACACTGCATCCAATCTTGTCTCCTCCCCAACCCACTATCCACACATTACCAGCACCAGCTTTCGAAAACTTCAACAACATCATGCCAGTCCTTCCCCCTGAGGACACAATGACCCCAGGCCCTTATCTGAAAACCCAACTCCTCACGGGGTAGGTTCTGTCCCAACACCAGCTCCCTGGTGCCTCACCCGGCTCCGCTTCCGCTTCCATCGCTCACAACAAAGCCAAGCTCCTCCTTGACCCCGGCCTTTGGCCTCGGAGTCAGACTGCTGGGAGAGTGCTCGGTCAGCCTCAGCTCCCGAGCCACCTCTCCGGAAAAGGCCGTTCCGGAACCACAGTGCGCAAGTAAGCGACATTTCCTCCTGACCCCTCCACTCGTCCACATACGCTCTTCTCGGATGTGCCTCCACCACTGTCTCGGAGGAGCACAGCAGCCAGAGCCTGGCGACCACAATGGTGCAGAGTCACAAAAGGGCTCAACAAGGGTGGGTGGTTGTGTCTCTGTAGATGATTCGGGTGCACCAACACAGAAGCCCTTTTTGTGGGGGCTACGCCGTACACATACAGACATCACAATGACTCTAAACCCGTATCTTTCTGTAATAACACTCAATGTAAATGGACCAAATGCGCAAACCAAAAGACATAGGGTATCAGAATGGATAAAAAAATAAGACCCATCTATTTGCTGTCTACAAGAGACTCAATTTAGCCCTGAGGACACCTTTAGATTGAGAGTGAGGGGATGGAGAACTATTTATCATGCTACTGGAAGCCAAAAGAAAGCTGGAGTAGCCATACTTCTATCAGACAAACTAGACTTTCAAGCAAAGGCTGTAACAAGAGATGAAGAAGGGCATTTTATCATAATTACAGGGCCTATCCGTCAGGAAGACCTAACAATTATAAATGTCTATGCGCCGAATACAGGAGCCCCCAAATATATAAAACCATTCCTCATAAACATGAGCAACCTTATTGATAAGAATGTGGTCATTGCAGGGGACTTTAACACTCCACTTACAGAAATGGATAGATCATCTAGACACACGGTCAATAAAGAAACAAGGGCCCTGAATGATACATTGGATCAGATGGACTGGACACATATATTTACAACTCTGCATCCCAAAGCAACAGAATATACTTTCTTCCCCAGTGCACATGGAACCTTCTCCAAGATAGGTCATATCCTGGTCACAAAACAGCCCTTCGTAAGTATACAAGAATTGAAATTATACCATGCATACTTTCAGACCACAAGGCTATGAAGCTTGAAATCAACCACAGGAAAAAGCCTGGAAAACCTCCCAAAGCATGGAGGTTAAAGAACACCCTACTAAAGAATGAGTGGGTCAACCAGGCAATTAGAGAAGAAATTTAAAAATACATGGAAACAAACGAAAATGAAAATGCAACAATGCAGCGAAGGCAGTCCAGAGAGGAAAATACATTGCAATCCAGGCCTATCTCCAGAAACAAGAAAAATCCCAAATACAAAATCTAACAGCACACCTAAAGGAAATAGAAGCAGAACAGCAAAGGCAGCCTAAACGCAGCAGAAGAGGAGACATAAGAAAGATCAGAGCAGAAATAAACAATATAGAATCTAAAAAAAAACCGTAGAGCACAACAACGAAACCAAGAGTTGGTTTTTTGAAAAGATAAACAAAATTGACAAGCCTCTAGCCAGGCTTCTCAAAAAGAAAAGGGAGATGACCCAAATAGATAAAATCATGAATGAAAACGGAATTATTACAACCAATCCCTCAGGATACAAACAATTCTCAGGGAATACTATGAAAAATTATATGCCAACAAATTGGACAACCTGGAAGAAATGGACAAATTCCTAAACACGCACACTCTTCCAAAACTCAATCAGGAGGAAATAGAAAGCTTGAACAGACCCATCACCAGCGAAGAAATTGAATCGGTTATCAAAAATCTCCCAACAAATAAGAGTCCAGGACCAGATGGCTTCCCAGGGGAGTTCTACCAGACGTGTAAAGCAGAGATAATACCTATCCTTCTCAAGATAGGGAGCTGGGAGGCTGACACCATCACCACTCCATGGACGCTGGCTGAGCATGCGCAAACTGGATGGTCATTTTAGAAGAACGACGGGTACTAGGCAAGGACTACTGGGTTTCGTTTTCTCCTGTAACAAATGCTGATGACCAAAATGTTTACTATGACTTCTCAGTCTTCCCTGGCTTACTCTTATACATGTGAGTAGCCTGTTAATCAACACATCATGAACTAGGAAAGATGAATTCAATTTGAAGCATGTTTGAAGGCATCAAGGAGACCCTGAGGCAGTCACAACTGGAAGGACTGAGACCCCAACAAAAGGGAAGCCCGCTGAGCCAACTCTAATGTTCAGAGTCCTCTCTCTCCCTCAAGACATGTGAGGATTCTGAATTTCCTCAGGGATTGCAGGCAATATACCAACGAGCTGCAAAGGAAACCTAACAGAAAGGCAAGCAGAAAGTCGCAGCGAAGCGAGCTCTGGACAGCACAGGGAGGCACAGAAAAGGAGCCCGGCACTCGGCAAGCACGCCTGAGAAGCTGACTCTTCCATCATCTCATTGTGCTGTGGAGAAAATAACTGGGCTTTGGGACCTAGCATCAAGGACGGGTCCTCAGAAATACTCCAGCCTCCAAATGGAGATCCTGGAGGTCTACACGGGGGTGGGGGACAGCGTTAGCCCAGCTCACACTGCACCTTACAAAGACTGAGCCCCAGTCTCAACTCACTCACCCCTGAGTGGGCCCAATAACCGCCGCACTCGGGGTGTGTGGGATGAAATGCTGAAGGAATATAAGCACACGAAGAGCCTCTATGCTTCTCCATACAGTCCAGCACAAAAATAAAAACAAAGAAGAAATGAAAAGACAAGATAAGACAAGACAAAAAAAAAGACAGAAAAGAAAAGAAAAGAAAAGAAAAGAAAAGAAAAGAAAAGAAAAGAAAAAAACAAGAGAAAAGAGGAGAAAAGAAAAGAAAAGAAAAGAAAAGAAAAGAAAAAAATGAAAAGGAAACGAAATGAAGGGAAACGAAAGGAAAGGAAAGGAAAGGAAAGGAAAGGAAAGGCAAGGAAAGGAAAGGCAAAGCAAGGCAAGGAAATGAAAGGAATGCCTGGGTGGCTCAGTCGGGGAAGCATCCCACTTTGGTTCATGTCATGATGTGACGCTTTATGGTTTGAGTCCCACGTCGGGCTCTGTGGTGACAGTGAAGAGCCTGGAGCCTGCTTTGGATTATGTGTCTCCCACTTTGTCTCCCCCTCCCCTGCTCAAGTTTTGTCTCTACCTCTCTCTCTCTCTCAAAAGTAAATTATATTAACAAAAAAAATTCTTTTAATAAGAAAAGGAAAGAAACAAACAAGAAAACAAAAAAAGAGAGGCACCTGGATAGCTCAGCCTACTCGTTTAAGTGACCAACACTTGGGTTCGGCTCACGTTTGTGAGTTTGAGCCCTGTGTTGGGCTCTCTACTGACAGAAAAGAGCCTCTCCTCAACAGTGTCTCTCTCTCCCCCGTCCTCTACCCCCACCGCTGCTCTCACTTTCTTTCTCCCTCAAAATAAATAGATAAACATAAAAAAAAAAAAGTTTTACATCATATCGACCCAAAGAAGAAAGAAGAGAAACAGACCAAGAGGAGACACATAGACTGGAGTGATTGGATGCAAAAGTCAACTGTCCAAAAACCATTCTTGACAAATGGGAAATTTTCAGAGACTCAAAACAGATTCTCAAACTGCAAATTATCAGAGCTAAAATTAAGATCTCCAGGTGCCTGAGTGGCTCAGTGACTCACTCCAGGTGCCTGAGTGGCTCCAGGTGCCTGAGTGGCTCAGTGGCTCAGCATCTGACTTTAGCTCGGGTCATGATCTCGTGATTCGGGAGTTTGAGCCCTGCGTTGGGCTCCGTATTGACAGTGCAGAGCCTATAGCCTGCTTTGGCATCTATGTCTCCCTCTCTCTCTATTCTTCCCTTACTCCCACTGTCTAGCTCTCCAACATAATTAAAAGACTAAAAAATCTTGTCAATGGCATTAAGAACTCAGTCCGTGGGCTTCACATCAGACTAGACACAGGTGAATAGCCTCAGTGAACTGAAAGATGGGTAGGTAAAAATATATCTAGACCATACACAGAGGAAACGTCAAGAAAATACACAAGCCCAAAAGACACAGAAGATATGGTACAAAGGTCCAATAGGAACCCACAAAGTAGAGGAAACACAGAATGGGTAGTACCACTTCACTACAAAGACAAGAATCAAAACTGATAAAAGAACCATGAGAGTGACTCCACAAGGAACACCTCAGGCAAAAAGATGTTAACAGTCATGAGAGGACAAAGAGACCGCCTTCCATGGGACAACAACAACAACACTACCAGCTGACTCTTCAAGAAAAGCAAATGAAGCCAGATGATGGATTGGCATGTATGAAAGGTGAACTAAAATAGCCACCAACCTGGAAGTCTTTACCTAACAGAAACATTCTTCACAGTGAAGGCAAAGTAAAGATGTTTTTCAGGCAAAACAGAAGCAAAAACAAAAATAAAAACTGAACAACAAACAAAAACAACACACACACACACACACACACTCACACACACAAACCATGACTACACATCAACTACAGACACAAACTAAAATCAATATTAAAGCAGCTTGTTGCAGAAAAGAAATGTAGTCTCTGAAAGAAATATAAAAAAACAAGGCTTGCAGAACAACGTGACAACAGAAAGGGTAACTATGAGAACAAACCTTAACAAGTATTAAGTGCACGAAAGAATGACAACCAGGGGAAAATCCATCTAAAACATAAAAATATTAGCCAACGAAAGGTGAAGAGGAGTTCAGTGTGGTTCAAGTGTCAAAGAAAAGAGCAGGGGCGCCTGGGTAGCTCAGTCAGTTGAGTGTCCGACTTTGACTCAGGTCAAGATCTCACGGTTTGTGAGAAGGAGACCCGCATCAGACTGTGTGCTGATGACTCAGAGCCTGGAGCCTGCTTCAGATTCTGGGTCTCCCTTTCTGCTCTGCCCCTCACCCGATTATATTATGTCTCCCTCAAAAAACAAATAAATCTTAAAACAAAGAAAAGATAAAAGGAGAGAGCAGTGTCAGGGAAGCAGTACAAGTCCTGAATCAGGCAGGGGTCAGTTTAAAATGCACTTGCCTCTAGAAATAGATATATTCCAATTACCTAACAACTCAGTGTACAGATAAAAACTCCCTCCTACTTCTAAAGGAAGGCTAGAGACCAAAAGAACACAGAACAGCTGGGACAAAGAAGAAACTAATAATACGGTACGTGTAAACTAACATATCAGTCATTACATGTGCACAAATACTGCAAGCAAAAGGTTGACTCTCAAATGCGTTAGAAGGAAACTAAGCCTACGCTGGTCACAAAGGTACACCTTAAAACGTAAGATCACAGACAGGTGGAAGTAAAAGATCCCCAGGCAAACCCTACCGAACAGAAAACTGATGTGGCCGCTAGGACCCTCCAATAAAGTAACCTCTATAGCAAAAAGCTCTACTAGAGACAAAGAGGAACATTTCGCGATGGAAGTTCCATCTACCAAGAGAACAAGACTTCTAAACTTGCATATAATAACGCAATCTCAAAATACAGAAAAGTTGACAAACATAGAAAAGGAAAAAGAGCCACATCCATAAGCACGATGGGAGACTTGACGATACATCTCTCAGTATCTGACAGAACTGACGACAACAGAAAACTCAAGGCAGTGTGACGGGGCTGTCCAATATGGGGTCACGTGCTTTACTGCAAGTACTTGAACCGCGCGCGGCTCCTCAAAGTGTGACGTGTGCAAAGTATAAAATGCACACCACATTTTAAAGACAACGTGATAAAAGAGAATGCAAAATCATTCATAATTTTTTCTCACGCCGGCTATACACTGAAATGATATTTTGGATATGCCTGTTAGTTATATTATTAAACTCATTCTCGCCTATTCCTTACTTGGTTTCAAGTGGTTACTAAAATCTGAATTCTGTCATTAAGAAACTTCATCTAACCTATAAATAGAGACTACTGCATTCCCCCAATACACATTATTTTCACGTGCCCGAGGAACAGTTCATGAAAACGAACATATGCCAGGCCATTAGGAAAGTCAGCTCAACTCAGAGGACTGAAATACTGCAGGGCATATTGACAGATTGCATTAGATTCACAGTTCAATTCCCCCAACAATTTATCACGCCCAAAATGATGGGATGAAGACAGGGAGACTTCTGGTAATGACCAGTCATGGGCGGCTGAGAGAGCACCGTCACCCCTGCCACCACAGGAGGACAGGGAGAAGCAGGCTGTCGATGAACCAGGAAGCTGACTCTCACCTGACTCGGAATCTGCAGATGCCTTGATCTTGAGAACTTCCCAGTCTCCTCAACTATAGGAAAGAAGTTTCTGTTTCTTATTAGGCAGCCAGTCTATGGTATTTTGTTACAACCACCCCAAAACACTGAGACAGATACCTTCATGGAATTAAGCTAGAAATCTGCACAAAGAGAACGAGAAAATCCCCCGAAACATCAAGATGTGTTATGCTCCTAAACATTGTGATGAATTAAGAAAAAGATGCCACAATGAAAGTTAGGAAATAGTTTCACATAAAGATAATAAACATTTGGCTTATCAAAACTTGTGAGATCAGGAAAGGTGTGCTTAAAGGGAGACTCATAGCTTTAGAATACATATATCATAGGATAGCTCAGTTGCTTGGTGACCAACTCTTGATTTTGGCTCAGGGTATGATCCCACGGCCACAAGATCGATCCCCAGCCTGGCTCCACACGGAGTGAGGAGCCTGCTCGAGACTCTCTCTCTTTCTCTCTCTCTCTCTCTCTCTCTCTCTCTCTCTCTCTCTCTCTCCCTCTGACCCTCTGCCCTGCTCATGCTCTCCTTCTGAAATGAATCAACACACTAATAAGCAAGTAAATACAATACACATACTGGAAAGGAACAAAGGCTAAAAATCAAATGAAGGATTTAGTTCAAGAACTACCAGATGGGACAGCAAACAATCACCAAGTAGATGGAAACAAAAGGGCAGAAATCAGTGCTGCAGGAAACAAATAGTAAATCACAGAAATCAAAAAAGCCCAAGTTGGTTCTATGAAAAAGAAACAAAGCACAAAGTACCAATATCAAGAAGTTCTAAAGCAACTATCACACCAGATGCTGCAGATAGGAGGGATATTAGAAACCAGTTGACACTTACTCCTTGGAAAGTTTGGGAGGTCAGAGCAAACTCCTAGAAAACAAAATGCCTTATCTAAATAGACACAAGAAGATATGGGAAATCAGAAAAATCCTATTTCCCCTTAAGAAAGGAATCTGCAATGAAAACCCTTCTCACAAGGAAAACCTTACACCAGCTGTTGGCCTAGCACTTCTTCCCAAAAGAAAAGAACACACACAAAAACTTTTCTGGGAAAGCACAAGATGTGCTTCTTCCTACGTTGTTTTAGGAGGCCAGCACGACCTTAAACCCAAACCCCAGCAAGGACGGCACAAGAGGGTGCAAGGGAACACCCACCTCTCTCTTGAATACACATGCAAGAATGTAAAGCACACTATTTACAAATGGAATCCAGTGCAAAGAGAATGCATAGACATCAGGTTTGGATTAATCTAGAAGGCAAAAGTTGTTTTAAGTTAAACCACAACATTACACAAATCACTTGTCCCCAAAGATGCACAAAACACATTTCAGAAAATTTAGTATTATTCTTTCTTTGATGATTGTTAAAATATCAGAGCAAACTAAAAATAGAGGAGAATTTTCATGTTTTGACACAACTATCTACGAGTAACGCCACGGCAAGTGTCATATGTACTGGTAAAATACTGAACTCTTTTTTTTTTTTTTTTTTTTTTTTTAATTTTTTTTTTTAATGTTTATTTATTTTTGGGACAGAGAGAGACAGAGCATGAACGGGGGAGGGGCAGAGAGAGAGGGGGACACAGAATCGGAAACAGGCTCCAGGCTCCAAGCTATCAGCCCAGAGCCTGACGCGGGGCTCGAACTCACGGACCGAGAGATCGTGACCTGGCTGAAGTCGGACGCTTAACCTTAAGACTGCGCCACCCAGGCGCCCCAAATACTGAACTCTTTGGGACACCTGCGTGGCTTCTAGTCGGTGAAGCGTCTGACTCTTGATTTCAGCTCAGGCCATGATCTCACGGTTCATGAGTTCAAGCCTGGCATCAGACTCTGTGCTGACAGTGTGGGGTCTGCTTGGGATCCACTCTCTTTCCCGCCTCGCACTCCCCTTCCCATGCATGCTCTCTAAATCAATAAAGAAACAAACAAACTTTAAAAAATATTAAGTATACAGAAAATTATGAAACCCTTCTCTCTCGTATCTGGAAGGAGACAAGGACACCTACTCTCACCACTTCCCTTCAACACAGTACTGGAGGCCCTAGCCAATCCAAGGCAAGAAACATACAAATGGTTATACTATTGGATAGAAACCAAAGAAACTTACCACAAGGCAACACAGAGAACGTAAGGCAGACATACACAAGAATGTGAAAAGCTCTGCCATTCACAGATGTGTTCCACACACATAGAAAGAACTCATTCAAATCAACAGAAAACAAAACACACAACCTAATCACAAAGTGGCTTCCAAAAGGCAATTATTTCTCAAAAGAAACATGTAAGTGGCCAAGACACACACAGGGGCGGGTCCCACGATTACACCATACCTCCCAGCACCTGAGCCCCAGCAACCAGGTAACACACGAGAAGAGGCAATACCAGGCATCGGCCAGCCCCGAGCTCCCGCACGCTGTTGCTCGTGGGGAACAGACACGTGCCGCCACTCACGCCCTGCTCCTCCAAGGCAACCCAATATGATGCATGTGGATCTGCAGGCAGCCTCTGCACAAACCGGAGCAGCCACAGCAGAAACAATAAACCGTGCTGTGCTCACACACTGGGCCTTCGACAGCAGGGGAGGACCAGCACAGCCACACAAGGAAAGCAGGTGCATTGCGCACACACAGCGCTCAAGGGTTGGCTCAACATGAAGCGAAGAACAAGCCAAAGCAATCGCCGGTGAAAGTCAAGACCGTGGTTGCCTTTGGGGGACGTTCGGTGGGAGTCAGTAGGAGGTAGGAAGCATGGTAAGGTTCCATTTCTTCATCCAGGTGGTGGTTCCAAGAATGTGTTCGCTGAGTGAAAAATATGGAAGATCAGCTGAAAGTAGTGGCCTAGGATGTTCCAAACGTCCACCGCGTGCCACACAACTAGGCCGCTCTGTGCGGGCAGCTAACCCCCAAGAGAAGCAAGGAAGCCCCACCCATCTGAGTGCAGAGTCAGGAAGGGGCATCCAGACACCCGAGGAGCTACTGCCACACCCTACTCGCCTCCAGCTGTTCCTCTGGGGGAGTCCACATCGCCTTCCTAAACATCATTGGCCACAAGACACTGAATGCAGAAGCAGCTGGAAGAATAAACATCTTGCACTAAGCCAATGCCAATGCCAATGCCACGCTTCTACACAGTGTTGTTCTGAAAATGTACGTATTTTTTGCATGAAAGGTATGAGTACATTAATCTGCCCTAATTTATTGTCTTTAAGTGAATTCATCACATCTGAGATGCTCGGATTTGGTTTGGTTTCCTTAATGTTTGTTTTTGAGAGAGAGACACAGGGCATGTGAGGGGAGGGGCAGAGGGAGAGGGACACAGAGAGTCTGAGACAAGTCCAGGCTGGCAGCTGGCAGCACAGAGCCCCGCATGGGGCTCTAAACTATTAACTGTGAGATCACCACCTGAGCCAGAGTCGGACCCTTAACACAGAGAGCCACCCAGGCGCCCGCTTCAATTCTCGGTTTAACCTCACCACAGTAGAGATCCAGAGACACAACCCCCACACACGAAGGCTCTCTGGGGCCCTCAATAATCCCCTGATGTCCAAGTGTCCCGACACCACCGAGTCTGAGAAACACTGACCCAGGGAACAAAGGACACTCTCCCCTTCTTCTCGTCAACTTCCCAATTTCGATAGGGTTTCGCCAGCTCACCAGACTCTCTAAGGCCTGGCCCACAGGACACAAGGGCCTAAGGCGGCCTCTGTTCGTGGCAGCCGCCTCGGGGGACAGAACGTGTGCAGCCTGTGCGGGGTCAGGGGACGGACAAGGCGGGAAGGTCTCCGACAGCCTCTGCGAGGGCGGGCGGCACACTCCTTACACGACAGCTGCGGTTGAGGCAGGCACCCGGAGAACCTCCCAGAAGCCACTACCTGCAGTGAGAAGGGCCCTTACTGCCTGCCAAGCGGTTAAGCCAGCACTGCCACGGGAGGCGCCCCCACACACACCCCGCCGCCACAGAGCGGCCACCACGACTGACTCACGTGAGCCTGCGGGCCTCCACACAGACAGGACGGCCTTCCTCCCGAGGGTGGCCAATTGCTGTCCCCCAAGTGAGCAGAACCAGGGCGCCCCGAGCCACCCGGCCTCTCACGGCTGGCACTGTGGCCTCTGCGGGAGTCCGAGCGGCGCTGGGTCCACCAGAACTCACCTGCCTCAAACAGGAAGGTCTTCGGAGAAACAGGGACCCCAGGGCGACATCCTTGTAGGTGGAAGACTTCTAGCAAGGGAGAAGCCGGATGCTCAGAAGAGCACATCCCTCGCCCTCCACAGCACCTGCGGGCTCCTACCGCCTTCAAGAACCCGCCGGCCTCCTGCCCACCTCTCCGCCTGGCAAATGCACTGTGGCGCCAGCACCAAGAACCATGTGTAAGAACCATGTGTGGGCTAGGACCAAGGGAAACCTACTGCAGTGTTTCTCCAGAAAGGGGTGAAAAGTTCCTGGCACTGGCTTTTGTTGCCCTGTCCTTTGAAGCCAGTAGTGACACCTAGTTAACCGATTCTGACTTGCGGCCAACCCTCAGGTATTTGGAGAATGGCTCTGCTGCACCAGTCCTTGAGTGGGCTCGGTCCAGCACGTAGAAGATCCTGAAGAATATTGCCAATGGATGAAGTGTCTGCTCTGCAGGGTGAAGGCATCTGTATCCTCCAGTGGTTGGAGTTCTGCTGACGAACCGATGAAGATTGGGGGCGATGGTGGGGGTGATCCAGAGCCCAAGACCAAGAAAGATCTCCTGAAGACATCTTTCATACAAAAAAGGTGATTTTATTAAACGATGGGGACAGAAACCACATGCAAGAAAATCTGCACCGGGGTCCTGACGGGTAACTCATTATTACACACCATCAGGTTGGCAGGGTGTCAAGGATAGGGTTAGGGTTAGGGGGAAGCAAGTTTTCAGCGCCTTGAGGGACTAGGTGTGGCTAGGGAAATGGCCTTCATTACCACATAATAAAACCCAAGTCATGACACCCATTCAATGTATATGGGCGGGTGCATAAGCTTGGAGGAATACTGCCAGCATATGCCTTCGGGCAGTTGAAATAAAAGAAGTTGACTGGAATGTTTTCAAGGTTGGGATAATGTTAGGCTTAGGTTGTGTTTTGCCCCTAGCAAAGGGTCATCACCATCACCGAGCAGCTAAACTCCTAGAGGGATGTCACTCTATCCGTTTCAGGGATTGTCAGTGGGCTATAATCAGTAAGGGAATTTAATTTTCATTTGCCGTAGCATCACACATTACCATGACAAGCGCTTAAGGCCCTTCTCTCTGTACTCAGGTGGTCAAGACTGTCCAAGGTATAACAATCATATCCCACCCAGGGTGGGAGGAGGGGCTAGCTTGTGCTTTACCCCTCAGCCTGCCTTATGCTCCCTCATCATATCCTCCCTGAAAAATGTCAAATTTGAAACCTTGAAGATGGATGAAGGTGGAAGGTCTCAACTTCTGTAGCTTCTTTGTGCTGAGTAGGGACATAGAGTCATCCCTACCTATATGGATCCTTATTGGTCTCGTGGGCAACGTACAGAGGAGTTACAAAAGGCAGTGGCGGCTGGATCCAAGGTGGGCCTTCTTGAGTAGAAAGGCTCATCATTTGGCTTCAATCAAGTGTAGTGATGGAGTCGGCAACAGGCAGGGAGCGTGGGACATCAGGCCGGTGGAGCCTTCCGGGCCCTCCCAGCCGGGTTCTATGGGACTCCTCGGCAGCCTTAGGGCGAGCGAATCCAGCCACCCGGCCCTTCCATCCCGACCGCCCCACCTGGTGCAATCCCGCAGCGGAGAGCCCAGCGCCCGCGGGGAACATCTCCAGCCCGAGCCCGCTGCCCTAGCTGGGCGTCGGGAAATGCCAGGGGCCCTGGGGCTGAGGGCTCCTGGGAGGGAAGAGGTCCAGGACCCAGGGAGCCCAGACCTATGGCGGAGTCGGAGTCTGGGGTCTCGCTGCCCCGGCCGCCTGCCCACACTCTCCTGGGTTCTCTTATCCACCCACCCAGCCCCACCCTCCAGCCCTCAGGTGCCAGCCCCCGTCCCGCCCTCACCGTTGCCCCCCTCCGTGCGGGTGCGGGTGTCGGTGGTGTGTCAGGAAAGTTGCAAAGCTGTGGGTGGGTTCCAGCCGATGCAGTGGGATTTGGCCGGGTGCGGGGAGCGGGGAGCGTGCCCCTTGTGAAGTGGGCTGGGGTGTGTGGGCCCGGGATCCAGGTGGGGCAGGGAGGGGCCGAACCAGGCCTGTTGGCTTTCTTGGCTCTGGAGGGGCCTAAGGAGCAGTGCCTGGGGTGTGTTTGGCCCCAGGCGCCGCCCTCCCTGGAGAGAGAGGGACACAGGCAGGGAGGGGGGACATGCGGCAGGAGCCAAAGGAGAGGTGAAGGAAGCCAAAGGCAAAAGCCAATGGCACATGGTAATCCCAGGCGCTCTCCCATCCAAGTTCTAACCAGGCCGACACCGCTCAGCTTCTGAGAGAAGACTGGGGTCGGTCACTTTCATGCTGGTATGGCCATAGACGCCAGTGGCTGGCGCTGGGTGCCTCAAGAGCCTGCTCCCCGCCACCCAAGCCCAGCGGTTGCCGCGCTTCCCCATGCACCTTGCATCCTGCCTGCCTGCCTGCCTCCGCCCTCCGCCTCGGGTGCCTGGAGGGAGGCGGAGGCCGCACAAGAAGACCCTGGCAATGAGCTGTGGCGCAAGCCCCGTCGTTCTCCCATCCTGGGACTCTTGCAGGATGCTCCCGGCCTGGCCCCAAGCCCGCCACCTCTTCCATCCCGCACCGCACCGCACCGCACCGCCCCTCGCAGCCCCGCACCACACCGCACCGCACCACACCAAGATGGGCTGCTCAGTGGGAAGAGGGTGGAAGCTAGCGTGGGGCATCAGGCCGGTCGAGCCTTCCAGGCCCGCCCAGCCGGGTTCTAAGGGCCTCCTCCGCAGCCTTAGGGCCAGCGCATCCAGCCACCCGGCCTTTCCCTCCCGACTGCTCCACCTGGTGCAATCCCACAGCGGAGTGCCCAGCGCACCCGGGGAACATCACCAGCCCCAGCCCGCTGCCCTAGCTGGGCGTCTTGAAACGCCAGGGGGCTGGGGATGAGGGCTCCAGGGAGGGAAGAGGTCCAGGACCCAGGGAACCCAGGCCTGTGGCGGAGTCGGAGTCTTCGGTGTCGCTGCCCTGGCCGCCTGCCCGCAGTCTCCTGGGTTCTCTTATCCACCCACCCAGCCCCCACCCTCCAGCCCTCAGGTGCCAGCCCCCGGTCCCGCCCTCAGCGCTGCCCCCCTCCGTGTGGGTGCAGGTGTGGGTTGTGTGTGAGGAAAGTTGCAAGGCTGTGGGTGGGTTCCAGCCAGTGCAGTGTGATTTGGCTGGGTGCGGGGAGCGGGGAGCGTGCCCCTTGTGAAGTGGGCTGGGGTGTGTGGGCCCGGGGTCGGGGCGGGGTGGGGCGGGGCGGGGCCGGACCAGGCGTGGTGGCTCTCTTGGCCTGGGTGGGGGCTAAGGAGCAGTGGCTGGGTGTGTCTGGTCCCAGGCGCAGCCCTCCCTGGGGAGAGAGGGACACAGGCAGGGAGGGGGGAGATGCGGCAGGAGCCAAAGGAGAGGTGAAGGAAGCCAAAGGCAAAAGCCAATGGCACATGGTAATCCCAGGCGCTCTCCCATCCAAGTTCTAACCAGGCCGACACCGCTCAGCTTCTGAGAGAAGACTGGGGTCGGTCACATTCATGCTGGTATGGCCATAGACGCCAGCGGCTGGCACTGGGTGTCTCAAGAGCCTGCTCCATGCCACACAAGCCCAGCGGTTGCCGCGCTTCCCCATGCACCTGGCATCCTGCCTGCCAGCCTGCCTGCCTGCCTGCCTGCCTCCGCCCTCCGCCGCGGGTCCCGGGAGGGAGGCGGAGGGGGCGCAAGAGGACCCTGGCAAGGCGCTGTGGCCCAAGCCCCGTCGTTCTCCACTGCAGGGACTCTTGCAGGATGCTGCCTGCTTGGCCCCACGCCCGCCACCTCTTCCATCCCGCACCGCACCGCACCGCCCCTCGCAGCCCCGCACCACACCGCACCGCACCACACCACGATGGGCTGCTCAGTGGGAAGAGGGTGGAAACGAGCGTGGGGCTTCGGGCCGGTTACCACACCACGATGGGCTGCTCAGTGGGAAGAGGGTGGAAGTGAGCATGGGGCATTGGGCCGGTCGAGCCTTCCGGGCCCGCCCAGCCGGGTTCTAAGGGCCTCCTCCGCAGCCTTAGGGCCAGCGCATCCAGCCACCCGGCCTTTCCCTCCCGACTGCTCCACCTGGTGCAATCCCACAGCGGAGTGCCCAGCGCCCCCGGGGAACATCACCAGCCCCAGCCCGCTGCCCTAGCTGGGCGTCTGGAAATGACAGGGGCCTGGGGATGAGGGCTCCCTGGAGGGAAGAGGTCCAGGACCCAGGGAGCCCAGGCCTGTGGCGGAGTCGGTGTCTGGGGTGTCGTTGCCCCGGCCGCCGGCCACCTGCCCGCGGTCTCCTGGGTTCTCGCATCCACCCACCCAGCCCCCACCCTCCAGCCCTCAGGTGCCAGCCCCGGTCCCTCAGTCGGGCTGCTCACTGGCAAGAGGGTGGAAGCGAGCATGGGGCATCCGGCCGGCCGTGCCTTCCCGGCCAGCCCTGCTGGGTTCTCATCGCCTCCTCCTTAGCCCTTGGGCGAGCGAAGCCAGCCACCAGGCCTTTCCCTCCTGTCTGCCCCACCTGTTGCAAACCCACCCCGCAGCCCCCAGCGCCCCCAGAGGACATCACCAGCCCCAGTCCGCTGCCCTATCTGGGCCTCGTGAAATGCCAGGGGCCCTGGGGATGAGGGCTCGAGGAGGGAAGAGGCCTATTTCCCAGGCAGCCCAGGCCTGTGGCACAGTCGGAGTGTGGTATCTCTGTGTCCCTCCCGCCCCTTTTTTGTCCCCACATCCATGCACCCCAGCTCCAAGCCTCCATCATGGCCCACCCCCCACCCTCCAGCTCCTAACTCCAGGACCCCGGACTCCGGATCCCGGACTCCGGACCCCGGACTCCGGAACCCGGCTCTGCCTGCAGTCTGTGCTGGTGTATGTAGTATTTCAGGGAATGTACAAAGCTGGGGTGTGGCTTCAAACCCATGCAGTGGGATTGGGCCTGGTGTGGGGAGTCGTGAATGGGGAGCGGCCCCTTGTGACATGCAGTGGGGTGTGCAAGGCAGGCCAGGCCATTGGGCTGAACTGGGAAGTGCTGAGGGAGCACTGGCTGGCTTGAGTTTGGCCCCAGGAGCGCCTCTCCTGGTCAGGGAGGGAGGGGGGTGGGCTGGCACCATAGAAGAGGTCAAGTAGGTCAAAGGCAAAAGGGAAAATCCTACAGCACCCGGTGTTCCCAGACGGTCTCCCATCCAAGTACTAACGAGGCCCGACCCTACATAGCTTCCAACACAAGAGGAGATCCGGCGTGTTCTGGTTAGTTTGTCCCCAAATGCTACCTGCTGCAGTTGGGCTCCAAAAGATCCCTGTCCTCGCCTCCCAAGCCCCGGGCATATCCCATTCACCCGTGAACCTGCCTGCCACCTTGCCTGCCTTCTTGACTGGCTGCCTCCCGCTGCCGACCTCCGAGGGCCCCGGGTCGGTGGCGAGGGCCACGCAACAGGCCCCGGGCACCCCGGAGTGGCGCAAGCCCTGGTGTTCTCTGATCCCGGTACTCTTGCAGGCTGCTCCGGCTTGCTCCCACGCCAACCTCCCCCTCCATCCCACAGGTCACGGCACCGCATGGCACCGCACATCGCAGCATCTCTGCACACCACACCACACCACCACTTACCACACCACACCACACCACACCACACCAAACCACACCACAGCACAGCACACCATTCCAGGTCCCGCTGCTCACTGCGAAATGGGTGGGAGCGAACAGCAGCATCCGACAGGCCAGGCCTTAGGGGCCCCCTGGATTCTTAGCGCCTCCTCCCCACCCTCGGGCAGCCCCCACCTGGCCATTCCCTCCCATCTGCGCCAACTGGCTCAAACGCAAACCGGAGCCCCCAGCGTCCCCAGAGAACATCACCAACCAAAGCCCGCTGCCCTAGCTGGACCTTGTGAATTGCCAGGGGCTCTGGGGATGAGGGCTCCGAGGGAGGGAAGAGGTCCAGACCCAGGCAGCCCTGGCCTGTGGCATAGTTGTAGTGTGGGGTCTCTCTGTCCCTACCGCCCCTCCTTTGTCCTTGTATCCAGGCACTCCAGCCCACACTCTCCACCGCAGCCCCTAGCTACCACTCTCCAGCCCCACGCTCCCATCCCCCAGCCTCCAGCCCTAGTCCCCAGCCACCGGTCCCGGCCGCACTTTCCCTCTGTGCAGGTGTGGGTGGCGTGTTTCTGTGACTGACTGATTTCTCTCAGCTTACCCCCTTCCTGTTCCATCCACATTGCTGCCAATGACACGATTGCGTTCTTTCTCATTGCACATAGGGCCCATTAACTCCCAGTGAGCATACGTGAAGGTTGTTTTCAACCCCCACCGACAACTAATTTCTGATGTCAACGAAAACGTGTTGTGCTCCTCAAAACCTGGGGCATTGAAGTCTCTTGTTTGTGCAGTGACTATTACTGTGCTCTTTGCCCCCGCCACAGACTGCCTCAGCATCCTGCTTTCGGAGACTCTCAGGGATATTGCATGCCCAGTCGTTTCGCCAGCAGGTGAAGCCAAAGAAACGACTCAAAAAAAACTACACAGAATCAGAACCCAGTCCTACACACTTGGGCATCAGCTCGTATGGGGACTCTGCCCTCCAGATCAACAGTGTTTTACCTACGGACAGGAAAAGCTGCAAAGATGGCAAGTGCTCCCACCCCCCTACAGTGTGTGATGACAGATGTAGGGTTTCTTTTGGTACATTCAGGCTCCTAGGTGTAGCTAAAATATGTTCCATTTCTCTATAACCCACAGATTTTCCATAGTCATAGGACACCAAGCTTCCCTGGGGAATCGTGCTCCCACTCTCCTCCCATGCTACCTGAAAGCAATCATTGGCTGATTTACCAAAGGATCCATTGACCTCCTGTCACTTATCACTCGGGGCTCAAAAGGCTGCAGTTGGCATGGTAAGAGTCATGACGAGGGAGAATGAGCCAGGCTGAGGCTAAAGCGCAAGTTAGAACCCCCCTTGCCACCCCACGGTGGGTCTGAGGGATATCCCCTGGGCACCACTGCTACTCAAGAACAAAGGAAAGGGGCTTAAGCCCTTGCCGTGCTAATGTGGGAAACTCAGGCACAGGAAAAATTAAATTCCCTTAATGCCTATAGGCCATCGACAACTCCTTGAAACCAGCACAATGACCTCCCTCTAAGAGCTCAGCTGCCTAGATGATGGCTCTTTGCTGGGGGCAAAAGAGAACTGTAGCTTAACATTACCCCAACCTCCAGGACCCTGTAAGTCCACTTCCTTTGTCTCAGTTTCGCCGAGATATATGCGGGCAATCATCCTCCAAGCTTATGGCCCCTGATCTACATTTAAAGGATCTCATGACTCGTGTTTTATTAAGGGGTCATAAATAGTGTTTCCCTAGTAACAGTTAGCCCCTGAAGGTGCTGGAAACCTTGCTTCCACAATTCCTTAGAGACTTATTCCATCCCTGACCTCCTGCCAACCTGAGGGAATATAACGATGAGTTAGTTGTAGGACCCCAGCACAGCTCCTCCAGGCATTAAGAAAACCACCTTTTTGCACCAAAGACGTCTTCCAGAATTCTGTGTTGGTCATCAGCTGTGGACCAGTCCACCATCATTCCCAAACATCATCATTTTGGCGTCCCAATGTGGGGCTTCGAATCTTCTCACCTTGACTCTGTGCTTCAGTGTCAATTTGGTGAGTATGTTTTCTCTTTCCTCATTTACTCTCATTTCAGGGGATTTTTGAGAAGTAGGGTCTTATGGGAACACTTTTGTGGGGATTGCTCTGGCTGCAATCCTCTAGGCTGTGGCGACTCTACGGGGAGGAGAAAGCCTGCCTTTTGGTTGGAAGTTAGGACCTTGGGCAGAATGGCAGTGAGATGCAGAAACTTGACGCCCTCTCTTTATTCCTTTCCGTGTCTACAGTTGTCTGTCTTGGGCAGTGGACAGCCACCTAAGTGACTACCATGTCTGCCAATCTTAAGACTCCCGTGTGTGAGGATTCCTCCTCATTGGTCGAATGTGACCCCCTCCATATCTCTGGGCTAGCCTCTTCTGCATGCCAGATCTCCACTGAGAGCTGACCGAAACCAGTACCTGACTGAATTAAAACCCAACAGGGCGCCATTTCCTAGGGAGGTTCGCTGTGAAGACTACGCGGGTCGAAATGCCACTTATATCATGATGGATTTCTCTTCTGTTTTCCCTCAATGTCCTCTACTAACTACTACTTAAAATTGGGTCATTTCCCCTTGTCAAACTCTTCTAGTATTTTCCATGGGTTGAAAATGGCAGTTCCTTCTCTGCCTTCTCAGCAAGGGAGACGCAGGTCTGTAAGTCAGGCACCCATCTGTTGTCTAGAATGCAATGGGGAAGCCGGTAGGGGTGGACAGGCTAGCATCCCTCCTTCAGGAGCCCTTCCCCACCTGGTTGGCACTCATAGTGATTTCGTTCAAGGGATACCTCGGGTCACTTTGACATCTCGGGAACCCCTGACATATCCTGTGTGGGGGATGCTACTGGGGAGTCGGGATGGATTCTAGGGGTAATGGACCTTCTCTCTCTCTCTCCTTTTCTCTCTAGGTGGAACGTGGGAGTTCCTCTTTGGTCCGCAAGGATTCTCCCTTAGGATGCCTTTTGAACCCACTGGAAACAATTGGGTTTGAAAAATGTGGAAAGGACTGATCCTGTAACACTGCATGGCCTTACTAAACAGGGCACATGGACGGCTGTTAGCCTAGGTTCAGCCCGTCAGGGCTAACCAGGCCCAAGGGCCTCTTGCAGGATGTGTTTGGTCAGTAACCAGGCCGGTGAGCTCCCCGTGGATATGTTGATGACAAATGTCTAAACAGGCCTCCTCCTGAGAAAACTCAGGCACTGAAGGAAACACAGGCCATCCCTGAAAAGGGAACGCTGACTCTTCCTCCCTGTTCCTCTGCCTGATAGATGTGAGAGCCTCTCCCTCATTCTTTTCGTGGGTTAAGGGCTACAACTGGAGGCAACTGTGCTCAGGCTACCTCAGGATGGAGACTTTAAGGAAAATTCCCAAGCAGCTGCCGAGCAGGGACTGGGGCGGGGGGCTTCTGGAAGCTCTGCACCTGGACGGCCACCCCTCAGGCCTGAGTCAAGGTGCTATCTCGAGAGGCCCAGTGCATACCCTGCTCTAGAGGGAGGGGCTCCATCACCTGCACTCTGGTTCCCATGACGCCTCACTCACCTGGTCAACTCTGCCCACCTGGACACCAAACTTGCCTCCAATGCCCCTGATGGACTGGACCTGGGACGAGTGCTTGGAGAGCTTCGACTGATACTCATGGCCGACAGCTGATTGAAACAGGTCACAGAGCAAAGGTGTCAGCTGCCGGGCATAGCAGCTGTATCAGACACCCCCGGGCATGGTCCTCGGGGAACAGGCCCCACCTTTGTCCACACCAGGGCTCCTCCTGGGAACAGGCTCTGTGTGCAAGCTGGTGGAGGAGGGATCCCCGAAGCCACCCAAGACCCTACCAGGTGGGGCTTGTGATCTGAGGGGCATGGGGAAAGGGCCACGAGGCCGGGACCATCCACAGCCGAGTCTGACACCTGGCACCCACAGATGGCGATACAATCACTAGCCTGTAAAGCGAGGCACTTGCCTACCGTGTGGCGTAGGAATGAGGACCAGAGATTTGCGGCGAGAGGCGGAGACAGACTCACGCTCTTGGTGACACCATGTACTCCACCACACTACCCAGAAACTGCAATTGCAACGCCTGCTCTATCCACATACATGGTCTGCCACGCAGGAAAGTCTAGGCTTCCCGCCACTCTGGCCTCAGCAGGGTCGGCCACCCATAGCCTCCATGCCACACCGGGCACCACAGCACTTTGTAAACAAAGCTTCTGGAATGCAGCCCCCACCAAGCATTTATATATAAGCCCGTTTCTGCGATCTGCCCACCAAATTCAGTAAATGCCAGATGTCCCACATCCTCCAAAGCTGAAAATATGGACTACCTAGCTCCCCGGCAGCCCCCGGCCCTGCCTGGCCTCCCAGCACCAGGCTCTGTCCCCAGTGTGGACGGCCCAGACGTGTGACCCAGTGCAGGCATCTGAACCTTCCCTCTTACTGCCTGGGACACGGCACATACACACCCCTCCACCTGGTCTCTCCAGGGCCGTACAAGATATCTGGGTCAGGAGAGGCCGGGGTGAAGAGGAAATCAGGAGGCCCTTCTCAGCACAGTTGAAGGGAGAGAGCGGCGAGGTTTATTCCAAACTTCGGAGCCATGCCACTCTATCCCCTCCACGGCTCTGCTCTGATGTCCATCCTGCCTGGAGACCTGAGGCACCCTGGACTCCCACAGCCTCCAGGCTTCTACTCAAAAGTGCTGACAAAGCTCCCCTGGAGGACAGCCTGCGGAAGGGACTCCCCAGCACAAAACTTAGCAGAAAGAAGTTGTAAGAGAGCTTTTCTAAGAGTACTGCCAGAGATGCAGAGTGGCAATTTTTCCAAGTTTTTTCTTTAATCAAAACAGGTTGATCCAACTGAGAAAATCATGCCTATAACTAGGCATCAGCACCAGGGAGGGCGTGGTCTGGAAGCCTAGTTTCATGGTCCAGGCAGGGGGTTGGCCCAAGGCCAGGAAGGAGCCCAGGAGCGAGAGCAGGAATGAGGTCCGCCTCACTGGCTCACCCGCAGACAAGGGCAGGATACCAGACAGCAGTGCACACTGGGGACTGACGGCTGCCACACCTACCCAGGCCACACTCATGCAAACACGTGCCTGCCTGAGCAGAGTTTTCCTCTCCAAGACTCCATCACATTCTCCTCAAATCTTAACACAGGGATCTCAGGACTCTTTCCAACTCAGAGAGGACAGGTTACAAAGAACTTCAGAGGTACGTATTTTTGAGTCTCATTTTTTCATCTTTATTTTTTTGTGTGTGTGAGACAAAGACAGAGCATTTCAGGGAGGGCAGAGATATTGAGAGAGAGAGAATCCCTAGGAGGCTCTGCACTGACAGGAGACAGCCCGATGCAGTGCTCAAACCCAGGAACCGTGAGATCATGACCTGAGCCGAAACCGGGAGTCAGACACATAATAGACTGAGCCACCTAGATTTCTGACAAGTTGGTCCAATCTGGAAGAGCTGGAAGCCAAGCTTGCCTACAGGTGCAGGGAGGCACGGAGAGAGGGGCTGTGAGCCCATGGCAGCACCCCACCAAATTCATCTGTAAGGGCAGTCTCCCCACTATACCAGGTGTAGACACCTGGGCATTTCCGTCAGCTGTCTGGGTACCATCACCGAAGCGGCTGGTAACTCATGAGATATCGCTGAGCGCCTGCACGGTGCCAGGCCAGGCCCGAGGTAAGGAGGACAGGCCCCAGCCGCAGAGAGCCTCCACGGAAATACAGTAATGTCCAGGGTGAGTGAAGGACCACAGGCAGAAGACACGGGGGAAAGGCAGCAGCAGACAGGCTGGCGGGAAGGAGGGCTCCTCAGGGAAGCTTCGGGGCCTAGTAAGGCCAGAGCTCAAGGTGTTGAGAGGACAACAGAAGCAGAGAAGCCAGCAGTGACAGCTTTGTTGTTACTGCCATCAAGCTTCTCCTTGATAGATTCATTGTTTGCCCCAATGTGTCATTTTGCCAACCCAAAGCTAGAGACCCAGACAGAGCATGAATTTCTCTCCGTTTCAAATCCCTACAACCCCATGGGCACAGGCTTTGTTTCAGGAAGGAAAGGCCTCTACCTGTTTCTCTCACTGTCCCAAGCACGCGGGGGTGACGGGTTGTCTGTACTACAAAAGGCAACCAGGCAACTTTGTAGAATCCAAAGATGATTCCACTCCCCACTCTGCATGTCTAGATATCTCCGGGAATGATAGTCACACCAGGAAACGTCCCTGCCTGTTTCCTGTAGCTCACTCTTTGTCCAACCCCAGCGTAGGCAAATTCCAGACCTGGTGTGCGGTGCCCCTAGGACGCCCCAAATATCTGCTCTGTGTGAACACAGTTCAGCGTGGCTCACTGTGACCCAGTGGTGCAGTTCTGCACTTGGCTCAACACTGAGTCCGATCTGAGCAGCATCTGGAATTACAAGGGACAGGTTAGAATTATAGACCAGAAATTCCATATCAGCTGATGGCTTCCCTTCTATGCACAACAGAGGCAGACATCTCTTGGGTCCGAATAAGAGACACTGCTCAAACTGGGAAATTCACATCTACAGGGAGGTCTGCAGAATGTATACAGGTACCTCACTGGAGAAACATGTAACACCACCCCGCTACACCTGAGTCTCTTGCAAGGGGCGTGGAATAGAGCAGAAGAGCTCCGGGTGTCTCAGGACAGAGGATGCAAAGTGCCACCAAAGGCTGATGTGTGCAGTCAACCATGCTGAGCTGGATGGCAGAGGAGGCTCGCCCACTGTCCTCAGTGAGTGCTCTCTCCCGGACTCACAGGAAGTGACTACACAGAGGGCCAGGTCGTCAATGCCTGAAGGACAGCAAAGCACCTGCTGGCTGAAGCCTCGCCCGCACACTGAAGGACAGCCTCAGGTCTGGTTCTGGCACCAGCTGGCTGAAGTCTCGCCTACGCCGTGAAGGAGAGTCTCTGATCTGGTTCTGGTCTACACACTGGCCCATATTAGGCTCGTGGTGAACTGGGGGCAGCAGTGACACCAACACCCACACTCAAGATGCTTCTGGGCTTCCGTCCTCCACCCAGAGCCCCCCCCCCACCCCCCAGTAAGGCCTTCTGCCACATTGCCCACACCCCGGCACACATGAGAATCCTAAAAGAGCTTCTAAAACGCAGGAACACCTCATGAGAAAGGTCAGTCAACAGAGGAGGATCTCACCTTCAGCGCATGGACTCAAAGCTCTTCTGCAAGAAGTCTGAGCCCCTACTTCGCCAACTCTGTGCCCGAAGTGAAACGGCACATGCTGCCAACACTGACCTTGTCCATCCAGTCCTGCCACGTGCCGAACTTCCTGCCATAACCATGAGAGGCTTTTGTTCCTCTTTCAAGCTCTTTTCCTTGAGGGTCTGGTGTTCTTAAACCTCATTCTCTCTCAACTTGTGTATGCTTGAAGGGAAGAAGGGGAAGGGAAGGGAAGGGAAGGGAAAGAACTGGGAATTGTGGGAGGGCGTCGGTGCCTTGTAAGGTGACACGTGAGGTCACCTGGTGGGATCTCTACACCACTAGGCCCCATTCCTCCACACCCCCAGTCCCTGCCTTTGCCAGTCTCCCCTTAGTCTGCCAGGCGCATCTTGTCAGTAGGGCTCAGAGTCAAGTTTACAGGGAAAACAGAAACTAATGTGCTCCGGGCCAGTGAGTCATCCCAAATCCAACAGTAGGTGTACGAAACTTGGAATTTTCTATATTCATATGGTGAAAAGGTTCTCTTTCATCAGGTAGCGGGATTAGGAGAAGCACTTTGCAAGCCTCAGCTCATAGCAGAGGGGGAAAGCAAGTCAACAATCCCACATCCCAGAGACTCTGAGGACGCTAGTCAAAGACAGTGAGGCAGGGGCGCCTGGGTGGCGCAGTCGGTTAAGCCTCCGACTTCAGCCAGGTCACGATCTCACGGTCCGTGAGTTCGAGCCCCGCGTCGGGCTCTGGGCTGATGGCTCGGAGCCTGGAGCCTGTTTCCGATTCTGTGTCTCCCTCTCTCTCTGCCCCTCCCCCGTTCATGCTTTGTCTCTCTCTGTCCCAAAAATAAATAAAAAAAAAAAAAAAAAAAAAAAAAAAAAAAAAAAAAGACAGTGAGGCAAAATGTTTAGACAGCATCTCTTTACTTGAAGTACTACTGGGTTTACATATTCTTACATACTCGAAGGTGACCTAAGAGACTATCAGAATTTATCATCTAAAGCCCCTTTCTACATTTAACACCGGGAATAGTGAAGCAGATCCCAAGCTGTGGTCAAAATATGGCAAGTCAAGAAGCCTTTAGAGCTGTCACAATCAGGGGACCACAAAATGGTACAAAGGCCACTCCACAGGGCTGTCCAGGGGTCACCACGTCCACACATCTGGATGACAATCCCAGAGTATACCGAAAAAGCAAACCGGCCCTGGCCACTGCCCAGTGTCCTTGGGATTTGCGATGGGGGTAGAACCGGCTCCAACACCTGGAACGGCCACAGGGTGCCCACGACTGTCCCAGGGGTTCTCCCAACATCCAGCATGTTTCAAAGCCACGGGAACAGAAACGACGATGAGAGCAATGGTGACTCCACCAGCTCGGGAGTCGGCTCCCAGGGCCTCGACATCCTCACGTGGCTTCTGTGGAAGGTGTGGGCTCAGCAAGTCAGGGAGGAACCTACACTTGTGTCTAAAATACCCACACGACAGACTTCACCCTCTTTTGGGAATGATTTCCTGGCTCTGCCTCAGCCAAGAACAGCTTCATTTTCCTGAAAGATATTGGGGCCAAGGAAGTCGAGCACCGCAGGTGACCAAACAGATCAGAGGGATGGTCCCTCACAGTAGGGACGGGAAGGTCCAATCGGAAGCCGGTGAAGCCTAAAGAAAACTCTGAGCACAGTTTCAAGGTTCCTTTTACCTACACTTCCTGACTAGGAAACACCACCGGGAGAAGTGGCAGTGTAAGGCCATGCCGAGTCAGGTGCAGGGCCCGCTCTCCCACGGGACAATCCCTCGGCTCTCCTATTTGGGGCCTCTCATGAAAATATGGGACTTAGAAAACAGCTCCCCAGTATATCCCACGCGCAGTGACAGAGCAGGAAAAGTAGAGTCGTGGAGGGGAGTTTAAGGTCAAAAGTATTCCAAGACATGGTGTGTGGCAGGAACGCCCACTAGCAGAGAGCATAGGTGACCAAGTCCCCTGATGAAATCTCTGCTCTTGAAGACAAGATGCTAGAATCATCAATACAGGAACTGTTTGTGATGGGAGATTCTAAGCCACCACGTACCTACGCGAACACATGTATAGAAGCACAGGGTCACGTGTTGTGGGAACATCAGCTCCCAAGACAGACCAAATCGTGCCAGTGTGGGTTCACAGGAAAGCTGTGTCCCCCTGGTCTGTGTCTCTGCCTTTCAAAAGACCAATTTCACACTAGCATTAAGATAGTCTCTTCCTTGGTGTGCTCATGGTGCCCAGAAACTTTCACGGTCTTGGCCCCCATCTCTGCTCCTTTCCACTTATATCATTCAGAAAGGTGTGGTCAATGAGGAGTGAAGCCCACACAGGGGATTGTAAGAAACACAGACAACCCAAATGAAAACAAGAGGAAAATCACCTTTGGGGAAAAGGGAGACAGAAGGACACTGGTGACTCATAGCACAAAATAGGGTCAGTTTCCCATGGATCTCATCAGCACCCCCTCTTCCTTGGGAATGGGCATGGTGTGGCCTTCCTAAGATTCCACATCTGAAAGAGCAGGGCCCCGGGTTGGGGATGCCTGGGAGAACGGCTCTCAGAGGCCACCAACAAGCTCTCTGGCCACAGTGTGACAGCTCTAAGCTTGAGGGGCTGGGCAGCTGGGCCACCAAGTGCACACCCACAGCCCCGTGGGTTTAAAAATTAACATGAATAAAAAAGAAAATAAGATGTTGGAGACCAAGACAACCTTAGCCCTCTATTTTTGCAATGTGACGATGCCTTACTCACTGCTTTAATTACAAGTGAAATTTTTTTTTGTTTTTGTTAACTTTATTTTGAGACAGAGCACATGCATGAGTGGGGGAGGGAAGAGAGAGAATCCCAAGCAGGGTCTGTGCTGTCAGCCCAGGGCTCGATGCGGGCCTCAAACCCACAAACCATGAGATCGTGACCTGAGCCGAGGACAAGAGTCAGACGCTCAACCAACTGAGCCACCCAGGCTACCTTAATTAAACAATTTTCAATTAATGGACATTATTTTATTCTCCTGAAAATGTTTACAAATAGCTTTTACTTAATATTCCGAGAGCATCCTGGCCTGAAAACCAGAGCCATGGCCCTGAAGCACGGAGGCCAGGCTGTGGGCCTCCCCTCAGCACCAGTGGAGAAAGGTTCTGTTCGCCTCCTCTTAGGATGGCTGGCCGGATGCACTGAAAACAATCCAAGCAAGCGGGACGGCAGCCACCGGTTGCGCAGGAGAGGCTGACCTACTCTCTAACTGCTGGATGTGCTCTGGTGTGTGTGCCCCGAAACCCTGTAGGCAGCCACCATGCCCATGGCTCACAGCGGACGGAGGCCTTGGAGGCGGCACAGTGGGACACAGGCCTCCCTGCACCTGGCCCTCACCACAGCCCAGGCTGGCTGACATCCTGGCGTCCAGGCCTGATGCTGCTTCCTCTCACGTGTGGGCAGGATGGTTTCCTCTTGCATCACTGTCTCCCACGCACGTCCTAGTGCCTTTCCAGAGTGGTTCCTGTCTCACGGGTCCCTGAAAGTGCCTTCTACCAAAGCAGAGAACACACACCCCCACCAGGCCCACGCACGCTCGTGGCTAGGAGAGGTCCAGCACACTCGAGTGAGAAGATCAACCGGCAGTAATCCTGATGCACACCAGAGGTCCTCTTGACAATTTTCCATCTTCTGCTTTCTGCCTGGACAGTCTAGGGCCTGTCGTGTGACCCGAGAGTCCTCTTCCCCGTGGGAGGGTTGGGCCCGTCCTCCCCACCCTGATGCCTCCGCGGTAGGACTAGGCAGAGCAGGCCTTCTCCAGAAACAGGTGGACTGGGGAGGTGGTCCCATCTATGTCCAAATCTCTGGAACCTGTGCATGTGACTTTATTTGGAAAAGCAGGCTTTGTAAGTGCAGCTACGTGGAGGACCTGGAGACCACCCTGGACTCCCTGGGGAGGGGGCTGGGGAGTACACGGAGGAATGTTCTTAAAACAGGAGTCAGGTAAGACCACCGAGAAGGGACAGAGCATGGGGCCCAGCAAGCACCGAAGCCGGGCAGGATGGAGCCTCCCTGCTCCCGCTGAAATCTGCCCATGCACCCGGTGGTGTGGACACAGCGCTGGCCTCAAGTCAGGACGGGGAAAGGTGCCGCAGGAAGACAAGGAGGAGAATCAGAAGAATCCACGCCACTTGTTCCCACCGAGGACTCAAGCGACAGGGGGGTAAGAGAAAGCAGAACGTCAGAGATGTTGAGAAACACCATCAAGTGAAGCCACATCATCAGGAAGGAGGCAACAACCCCTCTTGGGCATGCGCCTGCTGCCCCTCTGCAGAGGCCATGGGGACAGACCCCTCCCGGTACCACGGAGCACCCACCTGGGAGGTGGCAGGACTCGACCAGCAAAAGGCGAGGAGGAAAGTGTGAAGTCACAACTGCATTCAGAACACTCGACGTGACCCACAAGAAAGGACCTTAGGGGCAGCAGTGATGAGTGTACAGTGGCCTCAAGGAGGAGTGTGTAGCGGGAGGAGAGTCAAGGGTATTCGGTGGGACCTGGCGGGTCTGTGGAAAGGCCTGCAAGCCCCGGAACATTCAGTATGGGGGAACACAGCCAAGGATGGCTAACGCGTGTTCTCAGAGAGGCCACACCCCTCGGACATCTGCTTGGTGCTTGGTCTGTTTCTCAACTGACATTTCTTTTTTAAGCATCATTGGATTCACCAAATCAAGTTTTAATAAACCGTGTGCAAACGAATATACCTATGGGGAATTGGTCTCTTTGCAGAAACTCTCAGATGCCTAACACTTACCCAGCTTTGGTGGGGAAAAAAACAATCTTAGATGTAAAACGCAGGGAAGCACTTTGTTGTTCCAAACCTCACACTTAACACTAAGGACTAGGAAGTGCAGAAACTAACGATCAGCCAGCAAAGGTTCTCAACAGGAAGACACAGAATGACCTAAATATGCCCTGACAGAAAGGAGAAGGGAAGTCTTACTCCACAGAAAGAAACTATGTGTCCTTCACAGTTAGTAAACGATCAGCCCTGGCGGCAGAGACAGTACAGGAAGAGGAAATCCCAGCGATTGTCAGCTGTGCGCTCCACACAAGGCCCACGGGTCAGGGCGACCATCCCTTGACCCAATGGCCATAAGCTCTCTGTGGCGGGGAGGGAAGGAACCATCCCAGAGTCGCCTGAGCTATGAGGGATCTTGTGCCACAGCCTCCCGAGGTGGCCTCATGAGGGCTGCTTCGGAATCTGTGTCTTCTCCTGTCTCTGCCCCTCCCATGCTCATGCTCTGTCTCTCTGTCTCTCAATAATAAATAAACATAAAAAACGTAAGGAAAATCTACAAATGGGGAATGAGGTCCACTCTTTAAGCTTGTTCACAAACAAATGTAAAAAGTTGATTTCCGTAAGAACAGTAAGACCTTTATTAGAGTTGCACTACATTATTTCCAGGGTCTCGCGTCTTCCTCCTGGGTGCACACCCAGCACTCTGCCCCGCGGTGGGAGCCCAGTGCTTCCTGATTGGTCTTCTGAGAGTTGTGGTGCCAGGGAGCTCAGGGTGGGCGTGGGGCAGGGGTGGGGGGAGGACTGGCCCAGGTCCCCCCCCCGCCCAGGCTTGCCGCGGCCTCAGCTCCCAGGTTCTGCGGGTCACTCCAGGCAAGCTGCCCAGGCCCCCAGGACTAGGCTCTGATAGAGCCAATGCACTGAGGACACCCACGATGCCTAGCTGTAGTAGGTGGAAGAGCACACTAATATTCAAGCAGATAAGCAGAAGTTAGGAGTCATCATAGATCATTGAAGTCTGAGCGCGCCACAGCCTTGTTACATACGAAGTCGGCCATTCTCCACCATTGTTCACATTCCAGTCAAAGAGCCTCCCGTGGCGCCGTCGCCGAGGGGCTGGGGCAGGTCAGCATGTCACGGACCGACGACCAGCTGCATCTTCTTTGGCTGCATAGAGGACAGAGAGGAAGTGGCCCAGAAGTCTGCAGGGAGAATCTCTGCTGACCCAGCAGCTAAGTCACAAATGTCCTTGGGTCTACACTGTTTTCTCCAAGAAGGTGCCTTCCTAAAGTTTTGTCATCCTCCAGAAATCAAGACTGATTGGAAATTAAAAAACAAAAGTGTATACTAAAGTTACCAGCCCTTTAAAATGACCTCGCTCTGCAATTTTGTTTACAGGTATTTACCCACATTCCTGACAGCCATCGGGCCCCCTGCCCAGAAGGCAGTCCCAGGGGGTAAAGGGAGACAGGGCCACCACACTTGTGCCAGGACCCTGACCGGGCACAAGTCAACAGAGTCCTGGGCTGCCTGGGCCTGCTCCACTGTCTATGTGAAATCACTTCCTGCCATAGAAGAGACTACCTTTTCGCTTTCCAAATAGTCTTTAAGCTGCAGACTGTGCCACACGCTGGGACAGTCCCACAGCACCCTTTCCCTTGCCCTGTTCTCCTCACAAGCATGTGTTCATTCTTATGGCAATCACGACAGTCTTAAGTAGTGGTGTGGGAGTAAATCAGTCCTGGTTTTGTAGAAGGAGAATGCAACGTTTTGTGTCTTTTCAAATAAATAACTGAAACATTCCTCCAGAGCACAGGGCCCTGGATTGCAGTGAGATATCCGGCTACCCCCAAAACACAACTTACAGGCTCTATTCCCAGGCTGCAGCCAACGTGTTATGTCAAAAACATTTCTGAAGACTATCCGTGTCAAATAGCAAAAATGAAAGAAACCAAACTCCTTATCTCTGTGAAACTATTGGTGTCTCAATAGCTAATTGGTTTATTTATTTTCTTATAGTTTTCTTTTTTCATTTTTGAAAGAGACAGAAACAGCAAGAGTGGAGCAGGGGCAGAGAGAGAGGGTGAGAGAGAATCCTAAGCAAACTCCCCACTGTCAGCACTGCGTCCAATGCGAGGCTCAAATTCACCAAGTGTGAGAACATGACCTGTGCCAAAACCAAGACTCAGATGCTTCACTGACTGAGCCACCCAGTTGCCCCTGTTTTACAGTTTGAGAGACAGAGAGAGAGAACGAGTGTGTATGAGGAGAAAGGGGCAGAGAGAAAGGAGGAAGACGACCCAAAGCAGGCTCCACGCAGAAAGCAGCCAACCCACACTTTTTGTTACCTCTGAACTTACAAAAATACACATTTCGGGGAGCACTGGGGTGGGAGAACCAGAAGGCACTACCACAAATATTAGTGTTTTCATTACAGAAAATATAAGGATGTGAAAGAAAACACATCAGCAACATCTAAGGGACAGAATTTTCCCAGCATGGTTCCAGGAGCAAAAGGTCTACTTTCAGTATCAAATTGCATACAGCCAGGTGGCAACTATCCAAGTTAGTGTAAAACACTTTTATACACTTCAAACATAGGGACATTCAAATCAGACCACTGTTAAACAGTTTCTACAAATTTCCATTCCCAGGGAACCAAAAGCCTGAGGGTTCCTACGGAATTGTGAGCAATAACAGAAATAACGGCAATTCACCTGAACTACAACTGACAGCGTGCCGGTCATGATCCTTATTATGAGTTCTGAGAAGGAGACTACATTGAGGCAGACGGAAAGAAACCAACGGACATGTCCGGGGGCTGAAGCGGAAACGGCCTCTACAGGGAGGGGCTCTGTGGGCCCAGTGTGGACTTGAGGCACCCCACTCCAGACCTCGCAGGCTCTCAGGGCATTGAAGAGTGGCCACACGCCTTGCCTAATGTCCGGTGTATCACAGAGCCCACTGACTTCAGCCCTGGCTCAAGGCCCCATCCCGTCGTCCCACCATCCCCAATGTCCCCCCTTGGCCCACCTCCTGCTCCACCCCGCTAGCCTGCAAACCACCTCTTCTGTTGAAAAGAGCTCACTTTTATTTATCAGTTGTCAGATCACTGGGATATGGTTTCAACCTGCCTCCTTCACCCACTTAACTCAGCTCTGGGACACGGTCAACCCACGTGTGACATGATCTGCAGTGGAAAGTCCCAGAGAGATATGCCCGCACCACTCCTCTGGGCCCCCATCCCGGGCATCACAGCGCCTCAGCTGCTTGGTAGCAAATGAAACCCACTGCTGTTACTCGTTGTCAGAATCGAGACCAGTTGAAAATAAGATGTACTGATTAGACTGCAAAGGTCAGAGTCTATTTAAGAGAAACTCAAACACTACAGGGGAAGGAAACACAGGGGCAGCCTAGTGAGTGCGCCAGAGAGGTCACCAGCATGAAGGACAGGTTCTGAATGCTGGTGACCAGGTCCTCACAGGGGCTGCAGTTACACATAATGTGATGCAGCTTCTGTGTTGCAAGTATCTCGTGGATATTTAGATGCAGACACTCCTGAAAGCCATGTGACGGAAGTGCTCCCACTGTTCCGAGTTACAGGTGAGAAAACGGAAGCACAGGAATGCTAATATGGACTTTCCCCAGAGCCCCAAACCCAACTGTGCAGGAGCCAGGCTCAGACTCAAGTGCTCTGGGGCCACACCCTCACGTGAGCCACAACATATCCTCCCTGCACAACTTCTCAAGGTACACTGGGAATCCATGTGAGACCCTTCAAGATTTCATACGTGCTCTACGTCCTCCAGGACCCACAGTTTCAGAGGAGCCTCAGGTTCAGCGTGGAGGACATAATACTGCTTGGCAGCTATAGACTATATTGAGCAAACAAACAGCTACTGCTTTCAAAACAGGTACAGCTGAAAAGTGTTCAGCAAGGTGACAAGAAACACAATGCTTATTTTTTAAAGTTTTTGGTGTTTTTCAGCTTGTCTGCCCAATTTTCTGAGTCCCAGGGCACCTTGGGAGGGTTTTCAATTCAGTGGCTCCAATTCAGTGGCTGTGGGGAAGCAGAGTGATGAAATGGGAGGTGGGGGGTGTCAACGGCCACGGGAGGTCTCCCGACACGGGGAGGGGTCTGCAGGCAGAGACACCACGGATCTAGAGGAATGAGGCCAGTAAGACCACCCACACGCTGCAAACACGCAGGGGACACCAACCTGGTCATGCAGGCTCGTCGCTGGCGTGGCTGGGGTGGACCTTTTCTTTTCTGGCGAGCAACCAGCGGGTGGATTTTGTGATGCCCTTCTTCTTGGGGGCATTGTTCAGTGAGTCCTCGTTATTGCTAGTGTTGCTGAGGTTGCTCAAGGGGCCATCCTGAGAGGCTGTGGATCTGGGGGACGCACAGGAGAGCATCTTCCACGCGTGCTCGTCGCACGACACACCGCCCCACGTGATTAGAAGCACAATCCCCCAGCTTCTAGGGAGGGCTGCGCCCTGGGAGCTGACACTGTCTCCCTCCCAAGTATATCTGGAGTCCAAGCACCTTGGGTGGAGAACGCTCAGCACCCCTCCCTGGCCGTGACCCGGGAGCACGGAGGACATGCACACCTGAGCCACCCCAGGACGTGGTGCGAGTAACAGAGAGGCTGCTGAAGCTGCCTGGTGGGGGTGCGGGGAAGAGAGCATGGCTCCTGACAACCCCACAGGGCACAGTGCAGCCCAGGAGAGGAGCCCTAGGGAGCATGTCACCCAGGATCCACCGGGAGGAAAAGGCAGGTCTCAGGACTGCTGGTGTGTAGGATCTGAGCAAACGAGGTTGCCCTACAGCCACCAGCATCACAAGACTCTGGTCTTTCCCACCTGCCTTTTGCCCTGCTGGCCACACCCAGGGCACCCAGGCAGGTATCCCAAGAACACCGTGCACGTAAACTCAGTTCATTGGCCTTTCTTTGGAATCGCTGTTCCGACCCTTTCTCCCCCATGGAGAGATCAAAGGGTTCTCAGAGCTGAAAACCAGCCCACAGGCATATCTCCTACGATGCCTGTGCCCCTTACTTTGTGGCGTCCCTGATGTCCTCGTGGCTGGCCTTGGGCAGTGCCCCTTGCTGCAGCCTGTCCAAGCTCAGGGACCTCTGGGAAGAAGGAGCTGATGGTTCCCATCGTGTCCTTGCCACACTATCTTGTGACTCTTCCTCCAAAGGCAGCAACTGTGGGGTGGAGAGGAGAGTGACATCAGTTCACCGTGCACCCAGACAGAGGAGCACACAACCCTGAAATGACAGCCAGCAACTCATTTGAAAAGCTATGAGCTGTGCTTTGTGCAGCGTCCAAAACGACTTCCTAGGATCGGCCTAACGCCAGGGAAAGGGTGGTTTCGCGTCCGGGCAGTGGGCCCACTGAGACCCCCAGCCCATCTGCACCGAGGGGTGTACCCTCCCCAGGACCTCGCACCACCAGGAGCCCGGCCACAGAAGGTAGAGGCGGAGACCCAGACCATGTCACCATACACCACGGCCAGCTGAGAAGGAAGGTGCTTGTTTCCTGACGCCATTCAGGGCAAACCCTGGTGAGCACGGAGCCCTCCCATGCACGATTGTGCAAAGCTCTTTGTTTGGGGGAAATGGAGCGAGCTTGTGGCCTAATCCACTGTCACTTCTGGTAGCGATGCAAGGCTGGAATCTACAGGGACGTGTGTAAAATGACAAGGCACCCAACCCCCTGACCCCACACTCGGGTCTGACTTCTGCTTCTCGGGGACATTTCGGTTGAGGTTACAAACTGACGGACTCATCGGCAGCTTACAGACAGTCTGCTCGACACGGTGGAGACACAGTGTCCCTTGGCTGCCGTCACGACAAATGAACCCCTTCTGACTCCATTTTTCCTTCTGTCACAGGTTGTGGGTCTGTGGCTATGTGGCTGTGGGCCCTGAAAAGGACCGTGGAGCCACGGACCCGCCAGCGTTATGACCCTTGACAGGTCCTGGTGGTGAGGCAGGGCCGGATCTCATGAGACACACGTGTAGGACGGGCGAGACAGGCACAGCCAACTGGGTTTGTACCAGGACCTCCGAAGCTGCATGGGGCTCGGGACACCCATGGCGGTCAGCACCAAGTGGAGCTGAGCTCAGGGAAGACACAAGCATAACCAACAATTACAGACACCTGCCTCCTCTCCTGATTTCCATGAGAATCATCAGACAACAAAAGGCTACCTTAACAGGCTACAAATTATCCACAGAAAACCAAACAGGGTTAGACTTGCTTCACGCAAGTAGATTTCATACCGAGGTGGAAGCAAGGATATGGAGAAAACAAACACCGAAAGGGAACAAGACAGGGAGCCACACTAGCGACCAGGCTATGAGGTGAGCAGAGACGGAGGGTTCCGGGAGCACACCCTCCCCTGTGTCGCAGCGCAGTCCACACACAGGCCCCCGCCCAGCACTGGGTCCTGCCAGACTTGTGCCTATGGGCCATTTCAGTCTCAACCAGAACGGGAGACTCCCGCAAGGCTGGGAAGTGCAATGCCCGTGCTGGCCCTGTCCGCATGGACCTGACTCCCACTGCACATACACCTAGACTTCATCCCCCAAAACCTCCAAAGAGCCCTCCAAGTAGCCATCAGTGAGCTGGGGGAGCAGGCCGTCCTGCCTGGGTGTTCATCACACGACCCTCTGTTCCTTGAGAAAGGCTTGCCACAGAGGAAAAGGCAGCACGAGCCAGCAGAATGCAGGGCGTGCCCTGTGCCCCGTCGCCGATGTGAGCTCCTGAACTCTGAGGACCGTGCACCGATGGGCAGTGTGTGGACACCCCAAGGGCCATGATTCTTTCGCTGTCCTCACTTACCAGGAGGGCAAGGCAGGAGAAAAAGACGGTGATTAATACACCCCGGTCACAAAACCACCAGTGACCGAACTGGCACTTGAACGCGAGAATTCAACTGAACGGACACACCATCTCTGCAGTGGAGGGGCTCCCCCAGCTGCCGCCCAGCTCTGTATCAGAGGCACGGCCCTGTCAGCACATGGCTGGGAAGGTCTGGGATGGGGGTACGATCCAGGAAGCAAGGCATCCCAGTTATGAGGCGGACTCTCTGGTCGAGGGTTCCGACCCGAGGCACGGCGCTTCCCCTGAGAATGGGCACACCCACATCATTGTCCCCTGGACACAGGAGGTGTCCTGTCCCAGTGAGGGGCACTGTAAATGGGAGAAGGGCGCCCGAGCAAAGGTGGGGTATGTGGCAGAGTGGTTTCTTGGCCAGTGTTTGCCCTGCAAAGTGTCCTCATGCACAGGACCCCGGCTCTCGGGCTCTGGTTGCACATCTGGAAATGGGCTAACCACACAAGCTGTGGCTCGCGGGGATGTCTGTGAGGGCCAGGTAACAGGATCCTAAACCACTGCACACACCAGGTGGCGAACCCGAAGAGCTCATTGAATGCTACTGGCTACGGCTGTCAAAAGCGGTTATCCCGAAATCGAAAGTCTATGGCTCTGCTTCAGTAATTTCTCTTCCTAGAAACTTCTATGTCTCATGGAACTAAGTACGCAGCGCAGCGAGCAAGACACAAACGAGAGACAACGGCGAGCTCTGGTGGCCGTCGCAGGTACCGTGGAAACCGGCCGCCACGCTCGAGTCCCCAGTGGCTCCTGTACTTCCCCGCACACGCCAGCCGCTCGTCCTTACCCAGCTGTGGTGCTCACTGTGAAGAGACGGGCACTCTCCCCCACACCACAGACAAACACGGCTAGGTTGCACTACGAAACCCTTTCGCTTCCTCCGATGCTTCCTTACATCACTAGGCTGACAGAGGCATGCAAAGAAAGGAAGAGAAATCAGATTTACTGCACACTAGGAAGTTAAAATTTCCAAGACAAAACGAGCAAACATATTTTAAAGAGAACAACAGGATGGATATAATTGAGAGAAGATTTAGAAACAACCACGACTGGAAGCAGAACTTTGTGCCACCACACATGTAAACGTGTGTTTACCAGAGACGCTACCAATTATCACTCAGGGACGTAAAACTCCATTACAACATACACAACTCATTAAAACATGGCATCCTGCCGAACAAAGACATCTAACAGGTGCCTATTCTAAACTTTCCTGTAACTGTTCTCCTTGTTGAAAACCAAGTTACACCTTTACAGTATCACCCTAGGGGATGCCGAAGTTCCCGCAACACCTTGTATAACTCCAAACAAACCCACTCTGTTAATGCCCTGCTGGACGTGAATGTGAAATCCTGACCTAGAATTTGAGTGACAACCTCTCACAAATCACTGTGCTGGTTACAGGAGGGTGCCCTGGGCAGGTACGTGATAAAAACGGGCTTAGGGGCAGGTGACAGCTTCACTTGTAGGAGTCCTGAGTTTCAGTGTAGAAGGCAGTACTTGTGCTCAGTAAGCCCATGAGATTTGGAGTCCTGAACACGAGCGTCGGCTCCGCAAAGCGTGCTGTCTGTATCGAGCTTCCGTTCAGCTATGCTCAGTGCCTTATGTCTTTTGAAGAAACACTTCGTTTACAGATTATTACCTAGATCAAACCCGTATCCACCTGTACTATACAGTGATACGCTAACGACAATTTATCACTATTGGGGCAAAACCCCACTATCTACTGACAAATGAAGATGCAGGAGAAACAACACGAGCCAGCCACGACTGACCACAGACGCTCCAGGGCAAAACAGCAAACTGACAAAACACAAACCACAGAACTTTTACCCTGTGTCTCCTTCCAGCTAGCACTGCGTCTCTGCTCCCAACCAGAGTTCAAGTCCTCCAGAAAGCTGCCCCTACTGTGTCTACACAGACTCTGGAACTCTGGCGAGTGGGCTTTAGCGCAAGGGCTCCTGGACCAGACCACCGTGCTCCTCGGCCTCCACCTTGCCTGGCCCCACCCAGCACGACCAGGCCACCGCTCTCCCTTTCCCTGAGCACCTGGCTCACTGAGCTCCTTCCACCTTGTCGTGACCGCTTGGTCTCTGCCAGTTCTGTGTCTCTCTCTCCACTGCCACACTGGGCAGTGCCCAGAGACCCACCCTTGGACTCTGGGGCTATCCACAGGTGCCCACCTAGGGACTTGTCAATCATCTGTCAAACAGAAATAGATTACTAACACACATATCGCCTTACTTCCCTTTCGCTGCTGGTCTCTTCTCACTACACTGTGCACACATAGGGGTGCAGGCCTATCCTCTGACTTTTTATCTATTTATTGCTTTCTTTGTTTTATTTCAAGTGGGGGACGAGCAGAGAGAGGGAGAGAGAGAGAATCCCAAGCAGGCTCTAGGCGCGGTCAGCACAGAGCCCCATGCGGGGCTGCGGGGCTCCGGGGCTCGATCGCACAAACCCAGAGATCGTGACATGAGCAGAAATCAGCAGTCGGACGCTTGACCGACTGAGCCACCCGGCGCCCCTCATCTGGGTTTTTCAGTCATGCTGCACCCTAGCTCTGGGACGATGTCTGCACCAAACTTGTTCCATGACTACAGGTGCTCAAAACTTACACAAATATATAAAAATATACGCAGCCGAAGAGACAAAGGACAAAAGTACTTAGACTCCAAAGGTGAATTCTTTGTTGTTTAAGGATGAATACACGTGTTCATTTAACCTTCATTAGCGTTTCAAACCCTTACTAATTTGCATTGTGCTGTACTTAACACTAGGTCCTATCTTAATCCACATTGCTACTTGATACAAAGAAAGAACAAAAGCTCTCAAAAGTAAATTCTAAGGCAGCAAAAGAAGAATGGGGGAAGCAGCAAGGAGAAAGCAGCCTATCAGTCCTTTAGTTCCAGAAGAGCCTCACAGACAGGAAAAGGCAGGTGACATTGGAGCTGGCAGGTCGGTCCCACGAGAGCCCCCAGAGGATGGAGATCCTTGCCTTGGAAGGCTCATGTCGCAGACGGGCCACACGGCCTTTCCGGCGGCGCTGCAACACCGTGCTGCTGCTGCTGCTGCTGCTGGCATCCGTGGGGCTGTCCGCCAGACGGAACCTGGAAGCTGGGATGCTGCCGACATGCGTCCACCTGAAATACGGAGGGAAACAATCAACAAACACGCACACACACACCGAGGTTGTTATCTAAAGAAAAGGGGACTTTGTCAGCCAGGCCAAAACCCGTCAATTAGGAAAATGAGGTCACAGAAAAAGGTCTCCAATGAAGGCATCCTTGCCCCTGGCTCCAGTGCAAGCCCGCTAGCCGGGTCCTGTGGAGACAGGGTCTCCCGGGCCCAGCAGGTGCAACGCATCCCCGCGGCCCAGACGTCCCCGAGGTGGAGCAGCGCCTGCCCCCAGTCAAGCTGTCATCCAGCGTGTCTGCACCACCTCCTGCCCAACTGACCGGGAAGCACTCCTATACGTCCCTCTGGCCTTCACCTGCCATCGGCCCACGTGTGCCAAGGCCCTCGCTGTGATGCCAGGTGACCCCAGGTTTTCCTCCACCAGCCACTATCGGCCCCAGGGGCATCCGCGGCAGGATCATTGGGAACCACAGCTCGCAGCTCCCGTACACAGGAGGCAAAAGCGTCTCTGGCCTCTGTGCAGTTAGACTAACAGACAAATGTCCCCCTTGGCCACAGAAGTCTCCAGAAAAGTTCCATGGAGCCCCCAGCCCCTAGGGTGGAGTCACTTAATTGGGCTGTCAGCTGCTCCCCTCAGCAAAGGCTCTGGGCACGAAGCGGTCAGCAGCTGTGAAGGAGCACCCGCCAGCCCACGTGCCCGGCCTCAGCCACGGGTTCACCCTCCACACTTGAACCCTGCACGGGAGTCCAGTGGCTCCTTGATCTCTGGAAAAGAAGAGAAGCTGACTTCCGTTTCACAAATCCCAGTGCGGCCTGAGTGGGCCTGCCTTTGGAGCAGGAGCCTGCACCTAAGGGGGCCCAGTCAGCTACTCGAGGCACTGTCACACCAGAATGACTCTCACCTGGTACCTATTTCCTACAAAGAAGCAAGCAAACCTTTTAATACCTTGCTGACAATTACTGTCTGCAGGAAGCAGCTCACAAGCCGGCTGACCCGCTCCCTCACAGGCGACTCACCAATGTCCCAACAGACTTAAAGCGATTACATGTCATTCTCCAGTCTTTTCAAAAAGCTAAGAAACTGGGAGCACTGCGCTAACCCCACCAATGTGAAGGTGACCTTCACAACCATGGCCACGTGTCCACTCCCATGGTGACCCCACTGGTGTTACCGAAGGGACCACAGCTTCCGGGGACGCTGGGTCCGAACCTGGCACGCTGGACCCCTCCTAGCCCCACACCATCACTGCCACACTCGGTGGAGGGAGGCCGCAAATAAACCCACCCAAACACGAACAGAACTTTCCCTAACTTCCACGCCTCCTCCCATGGCTGTGAGCTCTGTCATGCCTCCCGGTCTCCTGAGATTCCAAACCTAACCTCTGCAATGAGGTTTCACTTCTCCCTCTTGCCAACTACGAAGCTACCGGCTCCCTGAGCTACATCCAGTCACTCTGCCCATTCGGCCAAAGGATTCCTCTGGAAGATACACAGCAGGTGCTAACATATGTGTTTGTGAGGTGGTTCATGTTAGGCACGGTGAAGGGCAGTGTCCCCCCCAGCCCCGCCCCATCATCAGTTAGGTGGTACCTGGAAAATGGATCGCATCAGACTACAACACGCTCAGGGTTATTGTGTGTAACTCTGATCCGGTTCGGGTCATAACATAGCACACCCACGGTTCTACATTGGAACCATGAGCTGGTTCAGGTCATACTGGTGACAGAGGGAAGCCGCCCCCAGCCGCATCTCAAACACATCTGTGACCCAGGAAATGTCATACCCGTGGTGAAGCGAAGAGCCTCTCAGTCTTGCCCGCTTTAATTCAGCCCTCAGTGCTTCCATGCTCTGTAGAAGCCGATCCTGCAAAGCAGCAAATGACAACGACACTCACTGCAAGCAAGGTTAACGATTCTTTGCCTCAAGAGTCCGTTCAACACGGAGCACAAACTGGTAGTGGCCAGAGGAGAGGAGAGTAGGGGCGGTGGGCAAAAGAGGTGATGCTGATTAGGAGGCATAAGCATCCAGATATCAAATAAGGCCATCTCGGGGATGAAAAGCACCGTACAGGGAATACGGTCCGTGATACCCTAAGGACTCTGTATGGTGACACACGGTGACCACAGTGATGGTGGTGAGCACAGAGTTACGCGTGCAATTGGTGAAACGGTATGCTGTCTACTTGAAACTGATACAACACTGTAGGTTCATTACACGATGGGGAAATTTAGCAGTTACAAACCCCAAGACCATTGTCTCTAAGAGTCCTCCAGTAAACACCCGGATCACCAAGTGAACGTCCTAAACCCTACTGAACAGTTAGGTCTCAGGCCTAGCAAGGTTACAGAGGAGAAACACCGAGCCACTAACACTTCTTCCTAATTATGTAGAGAGGAGCAGGACTTTCTGGGCGGTGGGGGAATAGCCCTTCTGTGCAATAGGCACGTGCTCCTTCGTGGACCCTCCGCAGCCCAGACTCACGTCTGCACACGCAGCACCAGGGAGCAAAACCGAAGAGGACCTTCGGTCACACAACAACGCCCTAGGCAGTGCCGTCCCAGGCAGCAGACACCGCCGCACGTGGCTAACTGAGCGCCCAAAATGGGGCTGGTCCCGACCACAGGGGATGGAACTGTGAGACGCCCCGTCGGTTGCAAGGACTGAATGTGGAAAAACATTGTAGAGTAGCTCCTTCATGTCTATACTATTTACATGATACAGTAACACGTTGCCTGCATCGGGCTACATGAAAACTAACATCACCCGTCTGTTTGACCATTTCGAATGCAGCCGCGAGAATCCTTGGGATGACACCCGTGTCACCTGTTACCTTCCTGCTGGGCAACGCTGCACTCAACGAAAGGTTTGCGTGAACATTTTAGCTTTCGAGCGGACCCCCGAAGGGACTCAGAAATCTGAACCCCATAGGCTGCACAGCTCCAACTCCGCCACATGCGTGCCATTCAGACTTGCCAGCGTGGGGCCCCTCGAAAGCACAGTGGTGGCTCGCCTTGGAGGAAGTGTCAGCCCCAGAGGTCACCTGCTCCTTTCCAGTCTCAAGGGATCACTGAATGATTGAGAGATGGAAATACCTTCTCACGTTGCGTTTCTTGTAACTGTTTTTTCAGATTGCCCACTTCTCCTAACGGAGACTTCTGAGAAAGGTACAGTCCTTTAGTGTTGATTCTTTCAAACGTTCCACATGCTAGAGTACACCTACGTTTCTCTTTACAATAACGCAGCACCACAGAAAAGGCATGGAGTGGATGGCCATACCAACGAACAGGGTCACATGACCACAGAGTGAAATGCTGTCTGTGAAACTGCAGTAACAGCCTTTACTCATACTTTGTCCATGTACAATTTCTTCACGGATCACTGTCTGACTGTAAGTATGACAAGTTCCTAAGTTTACTTGCAGCAGGTACACTGGTTCGTACTAGCTTTTAGGGTCTGTGATGCCTCAGTCACTTGGAAAACCTGACCTAAGTTTCGTACATAGAATTCCAATCTCACATACAACTATTCTACCTAAAGGCTGGCCCCAGTGATCAAGGTAGAACCTCACGTGGGGTATAATAACGCACCTCATAATGGGTTTTACCCAAAACAAGTGTGTCGTGTAATTAGCATTGCTCACTGGTGTCTCCAAGTGCCCATCTTAGGGAAGATTCTGGGCTCATCTACAGGGACACAGGTGTCACCAGAACCGGTAGTATCAGGTCCGCACCCAACTGTCACCACCAGAGCTTCTCTCACAGAGATCCTATGATACTGCTTCCCTCCCGTTACACCTCAAGTGTATCCGTTATGATGGTGTAAGAGTCCAGGCTTAGACTCTTTCCAACTCAGATGAAAAGAGGGAAGGCAGGAGATGGAACAGGAGAAACTCTGTTTTCAGCTGCTTAAATGCTTGACAGAAGTGCGCACTCCTACCGGTCCGTCTGGACAAAAGAGGTACAAATTAGCTCCCCAGACAAGAACCAGGCTGAAGGTTCCAGCACAGGGGTGGCCAACGAGGGCCTGCTGACCACATCCAGCCACTGCCGGGTCCTATCAACAAAGGGTTATCGACACACGGCCCCTCCCCTTAGTTATATACTGCCTATGGCTGTTTCTGGGCCCATCTTTGATTAGCATGAAGCTAGCTTACTCCTTACCTCTCAGTTAGTAAAAGCCTAACATACTCTCGGGCCCTCCCCAGACCATACTCCTCTTCTAGACAGTAAGACTCACCTTCCCGCACACATACGTCGGGCAGGGACAGGACACTGGGAACTTAACGCAGACAGTGGGTAACAGCCTGCAGTTTTCCGCGTGAAAGAATCATTTCTACTTTCTACAGTGGCTGTTAGCCTCTCTTCCACGCTGCTCCTCAGGATCACAACGTGAGCGTCTCCTCTGTGAGGACGGGGAGGCACTCAGCCGCTGTCTCTCATGTCCTACCTTATCTTCCACAGCAGCCATTCTCTCCTTAAGATGACGCTGAAGACGCTCATCAGATTCGGAAAGGAGCTGGTCAATAGTGCCCGACAGACATTTATTAGTCTCTTCATTCACTTTTTCTCTCTGCCTTACCTGAAAGAGAAGACGCAGGCTTGAAGCAAAAGTGCGAACATTGGCTCAGACGTGCGAATGACCAGCGGTGCGACCCACACGCACGCCATCCTCGGCTGCCCCTTCCCACGGCACTCTTGGGCGTGCTTGTGCCTCACTGCCAGCACCGACCTCCCGGGACACAGAAACGCAGGAACCTGCTTCCTGGGGTCATCACTTAGCAGGTGCCTTTGTTTCTGGGAAACAAAACACGCATGGGCCTTCACGAATGTCCTCATTATTAGCTCTCAGATGGGCTCAGGAGGCAGATGTACATGCAGGAAAGAGCATATTCTTAAGGGGATCAGCTTATCTACACACGGGAGGAGGAATATTCCGGGGCGGAAACAGAAGCTCGGATCTGGCCTCAGGGGGAAAGAAATGAATCCATTGACAAAACCGAAAGATAAAACAAAATCCACTTTGGGAAAGATTCAGTGGTGAGAAAGACTTTCACCTGTTTTTCGTGAAGTTCCCACATCTCCTGAACGTTTTGTAATGGAACTTGTATTAGAAATTCATAACAAATTACCTCAAGTAATTTCTGAACGTAACCGCAAAGTTCACGGGTCTGTGTTATATACAACTCTCATCAATCGTCTGGTTTAAAAACTTGTTTCTGCCGCATCTCCTGAATTAACCCAAAACAGAAGCGCCGAGGACAGGCCGGCAGGATTCAGGGGCTCCTGCCGGGCGGAGGGCCGTGGGGTACGGACTACACATGTGCCCTGCAGTCGGGGGGCCCAGGGAGGAGGAAGAGCCCACAGGACACACCCGCAGGCTAGGCAATGGACAGTCCCTCCATGCTCGGGCTTCCTCATCTCTAAGCCACACCTGCTGGCACCTCTTTCCTTGGGAGCAGGCAACAGAAAGCACGACCACCACACCTAACACGCAGCAACGGCCATCACTTGGCCACCCCACAAGAAGGGATCAGCACCCAAGTATTTTTCAAGCAAAATAGCTTAAAAATTTCCTTGGAATTGTCTCAGTTATACTAGATTCCTTATCTCAACACCTGTCCTTCCAAACCAGCATACAGTGCTAAAGGCAATGAAGTGCTTCTCTAAGTAGGTGAGGTCGAATTCTTGGCCCAAGAGGCTAGTGTCTGGTTGTGCTCGCTTGTGTGCATGTGTCATGGCAGGCTGGGGTCGGCCAACACGAGCCGTCACGCTGGCATCAGAAGCTTCACTCCGCGGAAACTCATGTTTTATTCTCTGACCCTGAAGGCCAAGCACACGAGTTTCTGGTGTAAGTTACGGGAGAGTGCTTTGAGTTTTCTGGTGAAAACAAAACCTGATGGCCTTGGATGGACGTCCCAAGTTGGGGAGGCTGCTGCCTGGTCTGTCTCCTGGGTGTTTCACGTTGACGTCCGACCAGCTACCCAAGGAAAAGTCTCAGGGGATTCAAGGGACAGGGGCCTCCCTTTCGTCAAGTCACGATTATGCTATTCCTCTTCTTAGGAACATCTACCCTGACCTGTGCCTTTACATCTCAACTAGAAATTCAGGATGTGGGGACCAAGGTCAGGCCCATGACCTGATTTCAGGACCTCAGTGTCATGTCCTAAGGAAGGAGGCCCCTCCTCTAGGCTGCCCTACCCCAGGCCAGTACCTCCGCTTTGGCCAAGGGACACCCACGAGGTCCCGCGTCAACCGTGAGTAGCTGCTAATGAGCTGCTGGGCACAGTAGGCTGTGTGGGTGCCTCCACCCCTAAGCGGCACTGCCTCCGGGGCCCCAGCGTCCAGAGAACATTGTCCACATGCTAGGAGTGTTAACTAGCATCCAACTCGCACAAGAGTCCACTGTACCCCTGATGGGATCGAGAAGGGGCCTGGCGTCCACAAGGGGAAAAGTAGGAAACAAGGGACCACTCCATACCCCCACACCCCAAGCCTGCGCCTCATCCTCAACCACTGCCAGGTGCGCGGCTGCTCCGCTCGGACACGTACCCGCTGCAGTTCTTGTTTCTTTTCCTCCAGCTGGGCCTCCATCTGGCGCAGCCTTTCCTCGATGTTGCCACGCCTCTGCTCGGCCTGTGGGCGACAGCGGGGTCAGAAGAGCTGGCGGCCCCACACCACACGCTGTGCCTACGCACGACATGCTGTGAGCGGCCTTCCGCCTGCTCACAGTCCCTACCGGCCTCATGCGTGCCAGTTGGAAGCAGTGGGCTTCCATGCTGGTGACCGGGGGTAGGCAACGGTCTCGTCCCCACCCCGGTTCCCGGATCCTTGGACGGTGCCTCGTCCCCCGGGAGACACCCCTGGCCACTCAGCACGGACAGGAAGAAGCAGCAAGTGGAAAGAGCAAACAGGCGTGCTGCCTTCCTAAGCTGGGAAGTCACTTCCAACAATTTAGCTTCCTCAGCAGCAGAGTGTCCAAAGACAAACGGTCGGGCTACACGGCTGACCAGGGACAGGAGAGAGGACAGGCGAGAAAACAAACGGAGACTTGACATGCAGATCACAAAGGAGGAGAGACTCTGTTGGAGCCTGGGCCTGTGGGTGCCCAATACCGCCTGCCTGAATTGATGGCAGCCTTGAGGGTCAGCATCCCGTGACGACCCCACCCCCTTCCCACTGGGACCCTCACTGCACTGGAACCGGTGACACAGAAGCACCGACAGGCTCCCTGCTACAGGTTCCCTCAGCCCAGGTTCCGGAAGGACGGACTGGCTGCCCAGTCATGTGCTCCCTCGTCCTGTGCGCATCACTCGATCCCAGCACCGACCACATCATGTTTGGAAACTACCTCTTCAACTCTTCAACTGCTGCCTTCCTCCGTGGGTGGTGAAGACTGTGAGAGCTGGGAGGGCAGGGACTGTGTCTGGCACGTTCCTCGACTCTATTTGTTGAACCTCCGAGTGAATTCCTTAAAGATTTATTTCCTACAGGGGTGTCTGGGTGGCTCAGTCAGTCGGGTTCTGACTCTTGGCTTCAGTTCAGGTCATGAAGTCAAGGTTTGGGAGTTCGAGCCCTGTGTCAGGCTCTGTGCTGATAGCATGGAGCCTACTTGGCATTCTATCTCCTTCTTTCTGCCCCTCCCCTGCTCATGTATGCGCCCAAGCTCGCTCTCTCTTTCTCAAAATAAATGAACATTTAAGGATTTTTTAAATAAAAAACAATTGTGTTTAAAAGAGGATAGGATTCTCTCATTTCTCGGAAAAATTCTATTATTTTATTTTATTTTTTTTTGGTAAGTTCTACACCCAACAGGGAGCTCAAATTCATAACCCTGAGATCAAGAGTCCCAAGCTCCACTGACTCAGCCAGTCAGGTGCCCTTGTCCTTCTCTTATCCAAGGCTACTATCTTGAGCTTTGAGTCTCTGACTTAACTCTGAAAAGCAGTGAGTCTTAGATGCAGCCGCCGGCAAACAGCACACATCGGACAAAACCGGAGGGACCAAAACTGGAAATGATGACTGCCGTTTGAAAAGCATTCCAATCTCAGACATAGTAACACTGAAAACAGATCTCAGCTGGTTCGCGGAATTTGGCACGCCGACGTTACCGGTGAGAAATGAGATACAAGAACGGACCGCCATGAAAATGACATTCCCACCATGGGACCCAGAAGGAAAGGCGGGCCCCACCTTGCAGAGGGTGGCCACCCTCTGGGCCGGCTCGGCTTCCTCCTCGGGCAGCATCTTGGCCTTCCTCGGGGTCTGCTGCAGCTTCCGCTCCGCCACGTCCAGGCGCTCTTGCAACTGGCGGTTTTGATCTCCAATCTAGGAAATGAAGGCAAAGCATCAAAGTGTAGCAAGTCTTCTCTCCGTTTCCATTTTTAATAAAGTGAAACAAAAGCTAAATGCAGAGATCTACTGTTCGTTCTGACTGAAGCCAACAGTTTGGGAGGTGCTTCAGAGTAAACCTTTCCTTTCTGCAAGGAGTCACCCACTGCCTTGGTCCTCGTTTCACTACGCAAAACATGTCTTTCCAAACTCTTTGCTCTTCTTCAGTATCTTCAAAGAAGTCTTTCAAAAGACAAAGTTCCCACACATTAAAGAAAACCCATCTTCTGGAGGAGCTTGCTCGTTCTTCCTGACAAGTTAAGGAGAGAAGGATTCGGTCCTAAGCCTTCGTGAACATATTTATACTGTGGTCTGAGGGCTCGCTCCATAGGGCATTCAGAGGTGGGCACATCAGCCAGCACAGAGCTTCTGAGAGCATGCCTGATGCCAGTTGAGTTCTTTTTGGAAGTGTACCATTATTCAACAAAAGCACTCTCCCTCTTGACCAAAAACGTGGAAAACTTCAACGTGGAAAACTTAGACACGAGAGTTTTTGTTAAAGGACTTTTAGGGAAGCCGAGGTGGCTCAGTCGGTTAAGCGGCCAATTCGGCTCAGGTCATGATCTCATAGCTCATGGGGTCAACCCCGCCTCGTGCTCTGTGCTGACAGCTCAGAGCCTGGAGCCTGCTTGGGATTCTGTGTCTCCCTCTCTCCCTCTCTGGCCCTCCACTGCTCATCCTCTTTCTGTCTCTCTCTCTCTCTCTCTCTCTCTCTCACTCTGGCTCCCTCTCTCAAAAATAAATAAGCATTAAAAATATATAAAGTCATTTTAAAAATCATGTATAAGGTGAGGTTTTTGCCAGGTTAACATTTGTTCCCACAGACTCCTTCCATCTTCTGTGTGCATATAGCTTTCTGTGTATATACAGACTGTGTATCATGCTTTAAAACCCTCAAAAATAAATCACATGCTGTACACATAGTATTTCGCGATCTGCCTTTTACACTCATGATTTGGAACATCTTACGTGCTCTCAAACAGCATTCCTCAATGTCATTTTCATGGCTTCCTAGTCTTTCACTTTGATTATCATTTTGGGTCGACTGACACATTTGACAAACACACCAGGCAAACTCACTATGTTTCCAAGAAGCTGGATGCGGTTTTCCTGTTCAATGCCGGATGACCTGAGACAACCAAGGAAGAGCCGTGCGGCTTCCCAAAACACAGGGTCTCACATCCTCACTCCAGACTGTGCTTCTGCACCTGCCATTCCACCCCACCCCCCGATCTCAGGTACTAACCAAAATGGCCAGCTGCCTACACATTCCCGGCCACTCCCTGTTCCTTTGGAAACAGTGCTAACAGGCAACAGAGTAATGTGCATGTAAGACAAGACAAAGAAGGAATCAAGGAGGGTAGCCCCATAACATGCTTCCATAAAATTCGAAAGAATTAAACCCTGGACGTTGAAGTAACCCCACTGGTCAACACAAGATTCTAAGATCCTAAAACCCTGACATTGACAGTTGGTCCTTAACCTGACTTGTAATTAATAAAAGTGGAACGTAGTACAACGAAACCAACGACCTGTCGATGCAGAGAGTCCTTCTTTGTGATCTCGTTTTCAAGTTTATCCTTGAGGTCGGGCAGAGAGGTGGCTTCCTGCTGTGCCCTGAGGCAACGCTTCTCAAGGGTAGTGATCCTCTCTTGCATGTCTTCCTTCTGGGCCATGGTCTACAGCAGGTATTTCAGAGGGAAAACAGGGAAGGAATTAGCTTACGACACATTAACACACTCCAGACACAAAAACCGGGCGAAATCCTCATTTCCCAAACAAACAGAAAAGTAGCATCCTCGGGGCACCTGGGTGGCTCAGCCGGTGACGCTTTGTGAGTTGGCTCCCCGCGTCAGGCTCTGTGCCGACAGTGCGGAGGCTGCTCGGGATTCTGGCCAGGTACCCAGGCTTATTCTTTCCCATGTGTTCAAAGACAAACGGATAATAAAATCTCCCGGAAGTCACAACCTCGGTTGCCTCCGGACACCGTTGAGCTTTCCACAGAACAGCGACTTGCCTCTGGAGGCACACACCATGAGACACCATCCTTTCTCCGGGGAAAAGGTGGGGGAAATCTCATCCAATTCCCACAAAGATGGAGCAGCAGTGTTAACAAAAGGAAGCCAAACTCCACCTTGCATATAACTAGAAGTCATCTTCTATAGCCTAACCCTGTAACAACATTGTATCCCATGGTATCTGACACTGCAAATGGAACCAGACCGTCCTGCCCTGCCTTTCTTGTCCACCACCCGAGAGATTCCTCTTCCAGCCCTCTGTATTTACTAAGCAATTTATGTCAGCAGTCTCAAGAGTGAAAGTGATGAGTCCTAAGAAATGATTTTCTAAACTCTCTGCATATTGAACTCTGCTGCGGGGTCTCCCCCCACCTTTGCCAAACAACAACTTCACTGAACGGGTTATATAATTTCTGCAAATACTTTTGTTTTAAATTCTTACATGACCTCACCCACGCTAAGGTACTAAACAGACTGCTCGTGTACATACACACTCGAGGGTCTGACAGGGTCTTCCCAAGGTGGCATTGCTGGGCTGGGATTGGGGTGTGTGGGGACTGTCCGCAAAGGGCAGCTCACAGTGACAGGAGGAGGCACAGAGAAACCATCCTAATCTTACTGGTTTCTGTGACAAGTATCAGATTCCCATCGATGACCACACGTGCAGAAGCGTCCCCACTCCTCCATGACCTTACACCGGGACCAGCGGGCTGCCCCTCGCTCACTCTGACCGCCACGACCAGGAGCACGGAACCCCTGGCAGGAGGGCAGGGCGGCAGAGGCGGCCGTGACGGCCCCTCGGTAGAGCCGCCCTCGCACGGTCGTGCCCTCGGCAGCGACCTGGCAGCACCACGCTGGTTCCCACGTGCCGAGTGTGTTCCCAAAACAGACCGAGAGCATGGCATGGGCCAAGCTCAGGTGGCCCACACTCCACACCCGAGGGCACTCCGCCACCTGCCCGCCAGGCCTCGGCAGGGGAGAACCCAGGGAGGACAGATTCCACCGCGCAGACGGGGAGGCAGCCCGCCCAGGCCCCGGAGTCACATCCCGTTCTGCTGCTACTTCTACCAAAATCCAAACGTTCAAAACCCGTGGGAGATGAAGGACACACTGGGCAATGACCGAACCAAACACCCCACGTTTGGCTAGACGACGGTGTGGCCATTTCATCCGACACTCACTTCATGGACATCTCTTTGTAATATGGTGTTCATTGCTTGAGAAAGGATGAGGTCTTTCCTTGAGATGTCTAGCTCCTCTTCCAGCTTGGCCACGAGAGTGCACAGGGTAGCCAGGAGCTCTTTCATCTGGCTCTGCACCTTTGAAAGCCAGAAAGGGAAGCAACATGTGAGGGCCCCCACTGCTAGTCTTCATATGTTGTTTTTAAAACAATGGATAAAAAGGAAACCCCCTCCAATCAAATCCTGTCATGAGGTCTGCAGCTGAACTCTGCGTGTGGCCTCTAATTCTTCTACGAAACTACACCTCTCCAGTGCCACACGTAACTGCTCTCTCACCTGGAAACAAAGGGATTGAGCTTGTACACAGAGGTGTTTTCACTAGGCCTTACTGTACAGTTACCCTAAGATCCCCTTTGCCTCAAATAACATGACAGAATGCTGGTAAGTTTTTTCACGGATGTTCCTGTTCACAAACTTGCTTGTTAACAGCTTTCAATTTAACATTGGAGACAAATCTTCCCTGAAATAAATTACATTATGTAATTTGTACTAGCCAATCGATACACACATTTCCACCAACTACTGCTTTTTAACCATACAGACCTGTCTTCTTACAAGAATTCAAGAAGATGAAAAGGAAACTCAAGTCACACAAACACACAAAGTGTGCCTATAACACACAGCATGTGCACAAATTGAGAACCGCCATGGCAAGGCACACCATTTCATCCTCCGTTTTGTCGTTGTCCAATATGGACTTGAGGACCTTGAGCACCTCCACCTCACTGGACACGCCGGCCTGAGTCTTTGCCTGTCGCCTCACCAATGTTCTCCTGAGAGATCTCTCGTGTCTGCAGATTAGGAACTCCAAGTGTTCCAGGAGCACCTAGTGGGAGAGGCAAAAGGAAAAGCGTGTTTCAAGAACAACTTCAATTCCGGGCCTCAAGTTCACCAAATGCAAAACCAAGTCTGAATCCCTTCAATTCAGTGCCCAGGTAGGGAGCCATCCCCTCGAATGTGTTAAAATAGCCTCACTCCTCCTCACGGATCAAACAAGGTTTGAGAACAATAGGTCCCAGCCAAATCCATGGGGACATGTAGACAAGGGGAGTGAATGGTGTCCTGTGTTGAAAGACCCTGGCAGTGCGCCTACTGACCCTGGTGTTGTTTCTCTCCGCCTTCAGGTTGGCGATCTCCTCCTCTCTCTGCACGAGCTGCTCCCTGCAGGTGTGGAGCTCTGCAGCGAGAGCTGCACACTCCTGGGGTCGGAGAGGGGACAAAAGTGGAGAGACACAGGGGGTCTTTACCAGAGCACACCAGGCCTCCGTGGCCCTCCAGAGTCCCAGCACCCACCACCCTCAAGTAGCATCACACACACCAGTCCCCTCCTCACCACCCACAGGAGTCCCGGGGATTTTCGGAGGGACAGACACTCAAGGGGACAGACGTTTGCAGGTGCCTGGCAGGTCTAGGACTCAGGAGCTCTGCTGACTCGGGAGCAACAGGCCAAGAAGCCTGCTGCCCATCCCCAGCCTCTGGCCTCGTCTGGCAAGCAGGCTTGTGGAGCGGCAGCGGGGAAAGGCTGACGGTACTCAAAAGCTGCTGTCTTAGCCTGGACCCCTGTCTCAGTCAAGTCAACCATACCAAATGGGCTTTTCAAAAATGATGGTAGGACTCTTGTCGATAGGGAGAATTTAAGACTTATTTCTTTAGTCAAGCAGGAAATATTATGGATGAAGGGTCTCTGAGGAGAGTGATGCCAGGGCCCACCACCCCACATGGGGTTTCTCTCCCGCCAATACCGAGCGCCCGCCCAGGACATGGCGTACAGATGGGCTCCAAGGAGGTGGACGCACACTCTCCAGTCAGTCGAGCGCAGAGCCTGGTGCAAGGCTCAATCCGTGAACCAGGACATCATGACCTGAGCTAAACCAAGAGTCAGACGTTTAACGCCCGGAGACACCCAGGCGCCCCAGAGCTTTTGTCTCTGTAGGACAAATGAGGGGATAAAGGTTCGCTTAAAAACTGACATTCCAAATAAAGAGAGTGGTTGATTTCAGCCATTCTAGAAAATCCAAGGACAAACTGGTGACATACTTCAAGTTCCTTCGTAAATTAACCCTTTCCAAATCAACGGGAATGTTACCACAGAACTGAACACGTTCCTTGCAATCTGATTTGACAAGGTGAACCCACAGACGCCTATCTGATCCTTGATGTAGGACTGTGCAGGCCCATTTTTATGTGGCGATTTTTGTTCCAATAAATACATTGGAAACTTTTCTGGAGATGTGTGACATTTGGAAAGACTGGCAGATGAGCTGAGCAGCTACGAAATATCAAAGATAGTAAGTAAAAGGGAGGCCACGGGTGCATGAAATAAACACAGATACTAGGCTATTATAGCATTTCCTATCCGAAAACATACACAAACCTACTCTAACAAGATAAAACGTATCATTTTGCACACAGAAACTGACCGTACCTACCTGGTGCCATCTGCAGTCAAGAGAAAGGCAAACAAATGTGGAGACGCAGGATTAAGTCCTAACCGCATAACACGAGCTGTAGCAGACGCTGTCCTCTGGGGGAAGTGTGCACCACTTCCTGTTGCTATTGAGGTCACCTCAAGTGTTGCACGAATCTGCTTTCAGCTCTTGGTAAGCACTTCCTTTCTCCAGTAAATCAAGCACCAGAAGAAAAGTGATTTCTCAGGGTTCCTGCGTCATTTTCACCCTGTTAAGGGCAATGCCACGAACCTTATTTACACCTTGGGACCCGTTTGAAGTGTCCCCAGGGATGCTGGACGTGCTCCCGCGATGTAGAGAAGACTCATGGTATGACAAGGAAAGGCTGAATGGCCTGACATGTACTGAGGTCCACAGCTGCAGCTGCCAGCCGGCCTGCGTGAGGACCATGGAGGCACAAGGAAAGGGAAATTCTCGAAGCTCTCCCTGCGGCTACCCCAGCACATGCAAAAACCTGGTGCTATGTGTGAGACATCTTTGTGTCTCGTGTGGAAGATGTGGCATTTCTGTGGATGTAGGACTGCTGTGAGATGGGCACACCTGCAGACTCAACTCAAACTGCAAGACAAGTGAAGACCTGATTATCACGACGTAAGGCAGAAGGAAGGGAAGGATCGAAAACTGGCACATTTCAATGCAGGCACAGGATATCTTGGTGAATTTAGAAAGGGGTTTGGCTTTTCAAATGGTCATGATGATAGGAGAAGCAGCTTCTACCACGAAGAGGAAGCACACGGTTTCCCAGACGCCCCAGAGAAGATTGCAGAGAAGCAGGAACCACCATCCACCGCATGTCAACCACTCCAAGACAAAAAGGGAAAACCCAAGAAAATCAGTTGAGGAGACCATGGCTGCTTGCACAGGTTTTTCACGCAGAAGGAGATGCCCTGTCGGGGGGAAAATGCCACAAACGACATTTATTCACGAGAAAGACAAGTGAGCACCAAGATGTTGGGTAGGAAGGGGTGAAGCAGCTACCGTCTGAGCGGACACAGGCGGGGGTGTGATCAGGGCGGCTGGCCCTGTGTAGGAAGCTCACCCCAGGGTCCTGAAGGCAACAAGTGCCAGTGGCCAGTGGTCTGGCTGCACAACCAGAGCCCTTGCCCTGGACCAGTTCCATCCCGGCTCTGTCCCTCAACTCAGGAAGTACGCTGAAAGCAAGGGACTGTCCTCTAAAGTTCTTTGGCATTGGACAATGTCCTGGCCACCCAGAACCCCACGGGTCACCACCAAACGTGTCTTGGCGGCTCACTCGCTCCGGAGCGCAGCGGGTCTAAGTCAGCCTGCAGACCAGGGGCCACGAGGACCTGTGAGGCTCATGACACAGGCACTTGACAAGAAGGACAGTCAATGCTACCAAAGAGAACCGCCACAGAGGGAACGTTATGAAAGTCTGGAAGATGCCAAGGGACGTTACAAAAAACTCTGGGAAAACCATCAAGCCCTGCCATAGCCAGCCCGTCACCACAAAGCCTGCCCTGGGCAGGCACCTGAAAGGGGAGGAGGGCGGCCATGGCGGTGGGGATAGGGAGCTGGGAGGCTGACACCATCACCACTCCATGGACGCTGGCTGAGCGTGCGCAAACTGGATGGTCATTTTAGATGAATGACGGGTACTAGGCAAGGACTACTGGGTTTTGTTTTCTCTTGTAACAAATGCTGATGACCAAAATGTTTACTATGACTTCTCAGTCTTCCCTGGCTTGCTCTTATACATGTGAGTAGCCTGCTAATCAACACATCATGAACTAGGAAAAATGAATTCAATTTGAAGCATGTTTGAAGGCATCAAGGAGACCCTGAGGCAGTCACAACTGGAAGGACTGAGACCCCAACAAAAGGGAAGCCCGCTGAGCCAACTCTAATGTTCAGAGTCCTCTTTCTCCCTCAAGACATGTGAGGATTCTGAATTTCCTCAGGGATTGCAGGCAATATACCAACGAGCTGCAAAGGAAACCTAACAGAAAGGCAAGCAGAAAGTCGCAGCTAACCGAGCTCTGGACAGCACAGGGAGGCACAGAAAATGAGCCCGGCACTCGGCAAGCACTGCCTGAGAAGCTGACCCTTCCATCATCTCATTGTGCTGTGGAGGAAATAACTGGGCTTTGGGACCTAGCATCAAGGACGGGTCCTCGGAAATACTCCAGGCCTCCAAATGGAGACCCTGGAGGTCTACACGGGGGTGGGGGACAGCGTGAGCCCAGCTCACACTGCACCTTACAAAGACTGAGCCCCAGTCTCAACTCACTCACGCCTGAGTGGGACCAATAACCGCCACACTCGGGGTGTGTGGGATGAAATGCTGAAGGAATAAAAGCACATGAAGAGCCTCTATGCTTCTCCATACAGTCCAGCACAAAAATAAAAACAAAGAAGAAATGAAAAGACAAGATAAGGCAAGACCAAAAAATACAGAAAAGAACAGAAAAGAAAAAAAAAGAAAAAAGAAAAGAAAAAGGAAGAAAAGAAAAGAAAGGAAAAGAAAAGAAAAAAGAAGAAAAGAAAAGAAAAGAAAAGAAAAGAAAAGAAAAGAAAAGAAAAGAAAAGAAAAAAATGGAAAGGAAAGGAAAGGCAAGGAAATGAAAGGAAAGGAAAGGAAAGGAGAGGATAGGAAAGGCAAGGCAAGGCAAGACAAGGCAAGGCAAGGCAAGGCAAGGCAAGGCAAGGCAAGGAAAGGCAAGGAAAGGAAGGGAAAGGCAAGGCAAAGCAAGGCAAAGCAAGGCAAGGAAATGAAAGGAATGCCTGGGTGGCTCAGTCGGGGAAGCATCCCACTTTGGTTCATGTCATGATCTGACGCTTTATGGTTTGAGTCCCGCGTCAGGCTCTGTGGTGATAGTCAAGAGCCTGGACCATGCTTTGGATTCCGTGTCTCCCACTTTGTCTCCCCCTCCCCTGCTCAAGTTTTGTTTCTACCTCTCTCTCCCTCTCAAAAGTAAATTATATTAACAAAAAAAATTCTTTTAATAAGAAAAGGAAAGAAACAAACAAGCAAACAAAAAAAGAGACACACCTGGATAGCTCAGTCTACTCGTTTAAGTGACCAACACTTGGTTTCGGCTCACGTTTGTGAGTTTGAGCCCTGGGTTGGGTTCTCTACTGACAGAAAAGAGCGTCTGCTCAACAGTGTCTCTCTCTCCCCCATCCTCTACCCCCACCCCTGCTCTCACTTTCTTTCTCCCTCAAAATAAATAGATAAACATTAAAAAAAAAAAGGTTTTACATCATATCGACCCAAAGAAGAAAGAAGAGAAACAGACCAAGAGGAGACACATAGACTGGAGTGATTGGATGCAAAAGTCAACTGTCCAAAAACCATTCTTGACAAATGGGAACTTTTCAGAGACTCAAAACAGATTCTCAAACTGCAAATTATCGGAGCTAAAATTACGATCTCCAGGTGCCTGAGTGGCTTAGTTGGTTAAGCATCTGACTTTAGCTCAGGTCATGATCTCATGATTCGGGAGTTTGAGCCCCGCGTTGGGCTCTGTGCTGACAGTGCAGAGCCTAGAGCCTGCTTCGGCATCTATGTCTCCCTCTCTCTCTGTTCTTCCCTTGCTCCCACTCTATCTAGCTCTCCAACATAATTAAAAGACTAAAAAATCTTGTTAATGGCATTAAGAACTCAGTCCGTGGGCTTCACATCAGACTAGACAAAGGTGAATAGCCTCAGTGAACTGAAAGATAGGTAGGTAAAAATATATCTAGACCATACACAGAGAAAACGTCAAGAAAATACACAAGCCCAAAAGACACAGAAGATATGGTACAAAGGTCCAATAGGAGCCCACAAAGTAGAGGAAACACAGAATGGGTAGTACCATTTCACTAAAAAGATAAGAATCAAAACTGATAAAAGAACCAAGAGAGTGACTCCACAAGGAACACCTCAGGCAAAAAGATGTTAACAGTCTTGAGAGGACAAAGAGACCGCCTTCCATGGGACAACAACAACACTACCAGCTGACTCTTCAAGAAAAGCAAATGAAGCCAGATGATGGATTGGCATGTATGAAAGGTGAACTAAAATAGCCACCAACCTGGAAGACTTTACCTAACAGAAACATTCTTCACAGTGAAGGCAAAGTAAAGATGTTTTTCAGGCAAAACAGAAGCAAAAACAAAAATAAAAACTGAACAACAAACAAAAACAACACACACACACATACACACACACACACGCACACACAAAAACCATGACTACACATCAACTACAGACACAAACTAAAATCAATATTAAAGCAGCTTGTTGCAGAAAAGAAATGTAGTCTCTGAAAGAAATATGAAAAAACAAGGCTTGCAGAACAACATCACAACAGAAAGGGTAACTATGAGAACAAAACTTAACAAGCATTAAGTGCACGAAACAATGACAACAATGCCAAATCCATCTAAAACGTAAAAATATCACCCAACAAAAGGTGAAGAGGAGTTCAGTCTGGTTCAAGTGTCAAAGAAAAGAACAGGGGCGCCTGGGTAGCTCAGTCAGTTGAGTGTCCGACTTTGGCTCAGGTCAAGATCTCACGGTGTGTGAGTTGGAGACCCGTGTCAGACTCTGTGCTGATGACTCAGAGCCTGGAACCCGCTTCACATTCTGTGTCTTCCTTTCTGCTCTGCCCCTCACCCGATTGTATTATGTCTCTCTCAAAAAACAAATAAATCTTAAAAAAAAAGGAAAGATAAAAGGAGAGAGCAGTGTCAGGGAAGCAGTACAAGTCCTGAATCAGGCAGGGGTCAGTTTAAAATGCACCTGAAATAGATATACATTCCAGAAATAGAAATAGATACATTCTATTTCTGAAATAGATAGAAATAGATACACTCCAATTAACCTAACAGATCAATGTACAATTAAAAACTCCTTCCTGCTTCTAAATGAAGGCTAGAGACCAAAGGAAGACAGAACAGCTGGGACAAAGAAGAAACTAATAATACGGTACGTGTAAACTAACATATCAGTCATTACGTGTGCACAAATACTGCAAGCAAAAGGTTGACTCTCAAATGCGTTAGAAGGAAACTTACCATACCCTGGTCACAAAGGTATACCTTAAAACGTAAGATCACAGACAGGTGGAAGTAAAAGATCCCCAGACAAACTCTACCGAACAGAAAACTGATGTGGCCACCAGGACCCTCCAATAAAGTAACCTCTACAGCAAAAAGCTCTACTAGAGACAAAGAGGAACATTTCGCGATGGAAGTTCCATCTACCAAGAGAACAAAACTTCTAAACTTGCATAGACCTAATAACGCCATCTCAAAATACAGAAAAATTGACAAACATAGAAAAGGAAAAAGAGCCACATCCATAAGCACGATGGGAGACTTGACGATACATCTCTCAGTATCTGACAGAACTGACGACAACAGAAAACTCAAGGCAGTGTGACGGGGCTGTCCAATATGGGGTCACGTGCTTTATTGCAAGTACTTGAACCGCGGCTCCTCAAAGTGCGACGTGTGCAAAGTATAAAATGCACACCACATTTTAAAGACAACGTGAAAAAAGAGAATTCAAAATCATATATAATTTTTTCTCACACCGGCTATACACTGAAATGATATTTTGGATATACCTGTTAGTTATATTATTAAACTCATTCTCGCCTATTCCTTACTTGGTTTCAAGTGGTTACTAAAATCTGAATTCTGTCATTAACAAACTTCATCTAACCTATAAATAGAGACTACTGCATTCCCCCAATACACATTATTTTCACGTGCCCAAGGAACAGTTCATGAAAACGAATATATGCCAGGCCATTAGGAAAGTCAGCTCATCACAAAGGACTGAAATACTGCAGGGCATATTGACGGATACCATTAGATTCACAGTTCATTTCCCGCAACAATTCATCACGCCCAAAGTGATGGGAGAAAGACAGGGAGACTTCCGGTGATGACCAGTCATGGGCGGCTGAGAGAGCACCGTCACCCCTGCCACCACAGGAGGACAGGGAGAAGCAGGCTGTCGATGAACCAGGAAGCTGACTCTCCCCTGACTCGGAATCTGCAGATGCCTTGATCTTGAGAACTTCCCAGTCTCCTCAACTGTAGGAAAGAAGTTTCTGTTTCTTATTAGGCAGCCAGTCTATGGTATTTTGTTACAACCACCCCAAAACACTGAGACAGATACCTTCATGGAATTAAGCTAGAAATCCGCACAAAGAGAACGAGAAAATCCCCCGAAACATCAAGATGTGTTATGCTCCTAAACATTGTGATGAATTAAGAAAAAGATGCCACAATGAAAGTTAGGAAATAGTTTCACATAAAAGATAATAAACATTTGGCTTATCAAAACTTGTGAGATCAGGAAAGGTGTGCTTAAAGGGAGACTCATAGCTTTAGAATACATATATCATAGGATAGCTCAGTTGCTTGGTGACCAACTCTTGATTTTGGCTCAGGGTATGATCCCACGGCCACAAGATCGATCCCCAGCCTGGCTCCACACGGAGTGAGGAGCCTGCTCGAGACTCTTTCTCTTTCTCTGTCTCTCTCTCTCTCTCCCTCTGACCCTCTGCCCTGCTCATGCTCTCCTTCTGAAATGAATCAACACACTAATAAGCAAGTAAATACAATACACATACTGGAAAGGAACAAAGGCTAAAAATCAAATGAAGGATTTAGTTCAAGAACTACCAGATGGGACAGCAAACAATCACCAAGTAGATGGAAAACAAAAGGGCAGAAATCAGTGCTGCAGGAAACAAATAGTAAATGACAGAAATCAAAAAAGCCCAAGTTGGTTCTATGAAAAAGAAACAAAGCACAAAGTACCAATATCAAGAAGTTCTAAAGCAAATATCACACCAGATGCTGCAGATAGGGGGGTTTTAGAAACCAGTTGAAACTTATTCCTTGGAAAGTCTGGGAGGTCTGAGCAAACTCCTAGAAAACAAAATGCCTTATCTAAATAGACACAAGAAGATATGGGAAATCAGAAAATTCCTATTTCCACTTAAGAAAGGAATCTGCAATGAAAACCCTTCTCACAAGGAAAACCCTACACCAGCTGTTGGCCTAGCACTTCTTCCCAAAAGAAAAGAACACATACAAAAACTCTCTGGGAAAGCACAAGGAGTGCTTCTTCCTACGTTGTTTTAGGAGGCCAGCACGACCTTAAACCCAAACCCCAGCAAGGACGGCACAAGAGGGTGCAAGGGAACACCCACCTCTCTCTTGAATACACATGCAAGAATCTAAAGCACACTTTTTACAAATGGAATCCAGTGCAAAGAGAATGCATAGACATCAGGTTTGGATTAATCTAGAAGGGCAAAAGTTGTTTTCAGTTAAACCACAACATTACACAAATCACTTGTCCCCAAAGATGCACAAAACACATTTCAGAAAATTTAGTATTATTATTTCTTTGATGATTGTTAAAAAATCAGAGCAAACTAAAAACAGAGGAGAATTTTCATGTTTTGATACAACTATCTACCAGTAATTCCACGGTAAGTGTCACATGTAGTGGTAAAATACTGAACTCTTTGGGACACCTGGGTGGCTTCTAGTCGGTGAAGCGTCTGACTCTTGATTTCAGCTCAGGCCATGATCTCACGGTTCATGAGTTCAAACCTGGCATCAGACTCTGCTGACAGTGCGGAGTCTGCTTGGGATCCACTCGCTTTCCCCCCTCCAACTCCCCTTCCCATGCATGCTCTCTAAATCAATAAAGAAAGAAAGAAACTTTAAAAAATATTAAGTATACAAAAAATTATGAAACCCTTCTCTCTCGTATCTGGGAGGAGACAAGGACACCTACTCTCACCACTTCCCTTCAACACAGTACTGGAGGCCCTAGCCAATCCAAGGCAAGAAACATACAAATGGTTATACTATTGGATAGAAACCAAAGAAACTTACCACAAGGCAACACAGAGAACGTAAGGCAGACGTACACAAGAATGTGAAAAGCTGTGCCATTCACAGATGTATTTCACACACATAGAAAGAACTCATTCTAATCAACAAAAACCAAAACACACAACCTAATCACAAAGTGGCTTCCAAAAGGCAATTATTTCTCAAAAGAAACATGTAAGTGGCCAAGACACACACAGGGGCGTGTCCCACGAACACACCATACCTCCCAGCACCTGAGCCCCAGCAACCAGCTAACACACGAGAAGAGGCAATACCAGGCATCGGCCAGCCCTGAGCTCCCGCACGCTGTTGCTCGTGGGGAACAGACACGTGCCACCACTCACGCCCTGCTCCTCCAAGGCAACCCAATACGATGCATGTGGATCTGCAGGCAGCCTCTGCACAAACCGGAGCAGCCACAGCAGAAACAATAAACCGTGCTGTGCTCACACACTGGGCCTTCGACAGCAGGGGAGGACCAGCACAGCCACACAAGGAAAGCAGGTGCATTGCGCACACACAGCGCTCAAGGGTTGGCTCAACATGAAGCGAAGAACAGGCCAAGGCAATCGCTGGTGAAAGTCAAGACCGTGGTTACCTTTGGGGGACGTTCGGTGGGAGTCAGTAGGAGGTAGGAAGCACGGTAAGGTTCCATTTCTTCATCCAGGTGGTGGTTCCAAGAATGTGTTCGCTGAGTGAAAAATATGGAAGATCAGCTGAAAGTAGTGGCCTAGGATGTTCCAAACGTCCACCGCGTGCCACACAACTAGGCCGCTCTGTGCGGGCAGCTAACCCCCAAGAGAAGCAAGGAAGCCCCACCCATCTGAGTGCAGAGTCAGGAAAGGGCATCCAGAAGCCAGAGGAGCTACTGCCACACCCTAGTCGCCTCCAGCTGTTCATCTGGGGGAGTCCACATCGCCTTCTTAAACATCATTGGCCACAAGACACTGAATGCAGAAGCAGCTGGAACAATAAAGATCTTGCACTAAGCAAATGCCACGCTTCTACACAGTGTTGTCCTGAAAATGTACGTATGTTTTGCACGAAAGGTATGAGTACGTTAATCTGTCCTAATTTATTGTCTTTAAGTGAGTTCATCACATCTGAGATGCTCGGATTTGGTTTGGTTTCCTTAATGTTTGTTTTTGAGAGAGAGAGACGCAGGGCACGTGAAGGGGAGGGGCAGAGGGAGAGGGACACAGAGAATCTGAGACAAGTCCAGGCTGGCAGCTGGCAGCACAGAGCCCCACATGGGGCTCTAAACCATCAACTGTGAGATCACCACCTGAGCCAGAGTCGGACCCTTAACACAGAGAGCCACCCAGGTGCCCGCTTCAATTCTCGGTTTAATCTCACCACAGTAGAGATCCAGAGACACAACCCCCACACTCGAAGGCTCTCTGGGGCCCTCAATAATCCCCTGATGTCCAAGTGTCCCGACACCACCGAGTCTGAGAAACACTGACCAGGGAACAAAGGACACTGTCCCCTTCTTCTCGTCAACTTCCCAATTTCTATAGGGTTTCCCCAGCTCACCAGACTCTCTAGGGCCTGGCCCACAGGACGCAAGGGCCTAAGGCGGCCTCTGTTCGTGGCAGCCGCCTCGGGGGACAGAACGTGTGCAGCCTGTGTGGGGTCAGGGGACGGACAAGGCGGGAAGGTCTCCGACAGCCTCTGCGAGGGCGGGCGGCACACTCCTTACAGGACAGCCGCGGCTGAGGCGGGCACCCGGAGAACCTCCCAGAAGCCACTACCTGCAGTGAGAAGGGCCCTTACTGCCTGCCGAGCGGTTAAGCCAGCACTGCCACGGGAGGCACCCCCCCACACCATCCCGCCGCCACAGAGCGGCCACCACGACTGACTCACGGGAGCCTGCGGGCGTCCACACGGACAGGCCGGCCTTCCTCCCGAGGGTGGCCAAATGCTGTCCCACAAGTGAGCAGAACCAGGGCGCCTCGAGCCACCCGGCCTCTCACGGCTGGCACTGTGGCCTCTGCGGAGTCCGAGCGGCACTGGGTCCACCAGAACTCACCTGCCTCGATCGGGACGGTCTTCGGAGAAACAGGGGCCCCAGGGCGACATCTTCGTAGGTGGAAGACTTCTAGCAAGGGAGAACCCGGATGCTCAGAAGGGCACCTCCCTCGCCCTCCACAGCGCATGCGGGCTCCTATCGCCCTCAAGAGCCCGCCGGCCTCCCGCCCACCTCTCCGCCTGGCAAATGCGCTGTGGCGCCAGCACCAACGGAAACTACTGCGTCAGGGAGGAAACACTACCCGGTGGGACGCTGCACCGGCAGAGACTCCTCATCACGCACCCGCCGGAACGCACTCGGGTACAACGTCAGAGGCGAACCCGATCTCAGCTGCGGACCTTGGGCGAGGGACACACATCAGCACAGGTTTGGGGCTGTGACAAAGGCATCGCCCTGGCGGGGGTTGCGGATACCTGCTCAGGGGAGAGGCTGTGCCTCAGTAAGAGCAGGAATGTGTGTGAAATCTCTGGAGGATCCTCTCACGTTTGCGAAAACTGCTCTAGAAAACTAGCCAAGAAGCCAAAACCACCCCCAAAAATATGCATGGGCGGGTCTCCGTGCAATCATAACCCAAGTCTGTGCTCTTTCCAAGCCCCTCCCCCACCCCGCTCCTCAGCCACCGACAGGGGCTCGGGAGCCTGTAAGAGCCCCGATGCCGCTGATGGGCCACGTTTGGGCCAGCTTCGGGACACCCTGGGCTACATTGGAGCCGCGCTGCTCCTGATTGTCCATGTTTCCCAAAGCGCGAGACCCCCCACCCCTTGTCGCTTTTGGAGGACACACTGTGTCCCAGCAAAGCAGCAGTGCTGACTGCCCACCCACAGGCACACTCTGATCCGTGTCAGGTGGCATCTCAGTGTGGTTTTGATTTGTAGTCCCCTGATGAGGAGTGACTTTGAGCATCTTTTCTTTTTTCTTGTATTCAATATAATTTATTGTCAAATTGGTTTCCATTCAACACCCAGTGCTCATCCCCACAGGTGCCCTCCTCGATGGCCATCACCCACTTTCCCCTCTCCCCCACCTCCCATCAACCCTCAGTTTGTTCTCAGTATTTCAGAGCCCCTTAGGGTATGCCTCCTTCCCTCTCTGCAACTTGTTTCCCCCTTTCCCCTCCCCTCTGTGAAGTTTCTCAGGATCCACATATGAATGAAAACATATGGTATCTGTCTTTCTCTGCCTGACTTATTTCACTTGGCAGAACACCCTGCAGTTCCTTCCACGTTGCTACAAATGGCCAGATTTCATCTTTTCTCATTGCAAGTAGTATTCCATTGTATATAGAAACCTCATCTTCTTGATCCATTTGTCCATTGACGGGCATTTAGGCTCTTTCCATCATGTGGCTATTGTTGCAAATGCTGCTATAAACACTGGGGTACGAGTCCCCTGTGCATCAGCACTCCTGAATCCCCTGAATTCTAGCAGTGCTATTGCTGCGTCATCGGGTGGATCTTTTTTTAATGTGGTGAGGAACCTCCACACTGTTTCCAGAGTGGCTGCACCAGTTTTTCTTCCCACCAACAATGCCAGAGGGTTCCTGTTTCTCCCCATCCACTTCAGCATCTATAGTGTCCTGATTTGTTCATTTCTGCCACTCTGACCACCGTGTGGTTTTGATTTGTATTTCTCTGATCATGAGTGATGTTGAGTATCTTGTCATGTCTCTTGGCCATCTGGATGTCTTCTTCAGAAAAGTACCTATTCATGTCTTGTGCCCATTTCATCACCCGATTATTTGTTTTCAGGTGTGGAGTTTGGTGAGTTCTTTATAGGTGTTTGGATACTAGCCCTGTGTCTGATACGTCATTTGCAAATATCTTTTCCCATTTCATCTGTTGTCTTTTTGTTTTGTTGCTTGTTTCCTTTGCAGTGCAGAAGGTTTTTATCTTGATGAGGTCCCTACAGCTCATTTTTGCTTTTAATTCCCTTGCCGTTGGAGACGTGTCATGTAAGAAATTGCCACAGCTGAGGTCGGAGAGGTTTTCTCCTGCTTTCTCTTCTCAGCTTTTGATGGTTTCCTGTCTCACATTCAGGTCCTTTATCCATTTTGAGTTTACTTTTGTGTACACTGTAAGAAAGTGGTCTAGTTTCATTCTTCTGCATGTTGCTGTCCAGTTCTCCCAGCACCAGTGGTTAAAGAGTCTGTGTTTTTTTTCCATTGGATACTCTTTCGTGCTTTGTGGAGGATTAGTGGGTCTGAATCTGGGTTCTCTATTCTGTTCCATTGGCCTATGTGTCTGTTTGTGTGCCCATACCATACTGTCTTGATGATTACAGGTTTGTAGCAGAGGCTAAAATCTGGGACTCTGATGCCTCCTGCTTTCGTTTCCTTCTTCAATATTACTTTGAATATTTGGGGTCTTTTGTGGTTCCATACACGTTAGCATTATTTGTTCTAGCTTTGGAAAGAATGGTGGCACGATTTTGATGGGGATTGCATTGAATGTGTAGATTGCTTTGGATGGTATTGACATTTTTACAATATTCATTCTTCGAATCCAGGAACATGGAATGTTTTCCCATTTCTTTGTGTCTTCTTCAATTTCCTTCATAACCCTTGTATCGTTTTCAGCACACAGAACTTTTATATCTTTGGATTGGTTCATTAGTATGTTGAGGTTATTGATAGGTATTTTATGGTCCTGGTGCAACTGTGAACATGATCAGTTTCTTTAGTTCTCTTTCTGTTTTGTTTTATTGGTATATTAAAATGCGATGGGTTTCTGTACATTGATATTGTGTTCTGCGACTTTGCTGAATTGATGTATCAGTTCGAGAAGACTTTTTGTGGATTCTGTCAGGTTTTCCAGGTAGAGTATCATGTGGTCTGTGCCGAGTGAACGTTTGACTTCATCTTTGCCATTTTGATGACATGTATTTCATTTTGTTGTCTGATTGCTGCTTCTAGGAATTGCAAAGCTATGTTCAACAACAGTGGTGAGAATGGACATCCCTGTCATGTTCCTGATCACAGGGGGAAAGTTTTCAGTTTATCCCCAGGAGAATTATATTAGCTGCGGACTTGTATCATACATCGCTTCTATGATGTTTACATATGTTCCTTCTATTCTGACTTTCTTGAGGGTTTTTATTAAGAAAGGATGCTGTGTTTTGTCAAATGCTTTTTCTGCCGGTATTGACAGGATCATGTGGTTCTTACCTGTGATTTTCTTAATGTGATGTATCGTATTGATTGATTTCCAAATATTGAACCAGCCCTATAGCCCAGATAGGAATCCTACTTGATCATGGTGAAAAATTCTTTTCATATGCTGTGCGTTTGTTTTGCCAGTATCTTGTTGAAAATTTTTGTAGTCTTATTCATTAGGCATATTATCCTATAGTCGTTTTGTTTTTGTTTTGTTTTTTTTTTGCTGGGTCTCTGTCTGGTTTGGCAATCAAAGTAAAGCTGGCTTTGTAGAATGTGTCTGGAAGTTTTCCTTCCATTTCTATTCTGTGGAACAGCCTGAGATGGATAGATATTAACTGCTTTAGATGTCTGATGGAATTCCCCAAGGAAGCATGTGGTCCAGAAAATGAGATAAATCTTAGGATGCAATGACTAGGACAACTCCCAGACAAGCTGATGGTCTCAGGAATAAGATATGGATAGATATGAAACACATATGGGTACGGCAAAGGGAAGCCTCCGTCAGCTACCGTGGGAACCCAAAGGCAAGATGCCTGTGTTATTACCTTAGAAATGAGGGAAAGCTTCTGGAGTTCACTGTTTTCCCTTGCCATCCTATCAGTGGATAGTGAAGACAGTCATTCCAAGGTAACAGGCTTGTGCTGTAAGCTAAGCTCAGATGTTTGGAACAGGGCTTGGATGCAGTAGTTCATGAATGGTCTCTTTCTGTGCTAAGCAGGTCCTCGACAATATTGCCCATGGTGAACCAACTGTTCTTCAGAGTGAAAGCATCTTTAATGGCCAGGGAGGGAAACAAGTTGGCTAGCCATCATTTCTTCTACCAGCCACCCAAACACCAAGTACTCTCAGGAAGGCAATCCTTCCTTTGGGATCCAGAAACTGATTGCTCTTGGTTAGCACAGACCAGATTCAGAGTTAGGAGAGGCTGGCCCTCACTATGCAGGGGACAGACTCAGTGCATTACATGAGACTCACGACATGGTTATTGGGTCACGGCCTGGGAGGGGTGCTGAGCGTTCTCGACCCAGGGCGCTTGGACTCCAGATATACTTGGGAGAGAGAGAGTGTCAGCTCCCAGGGCTCAGCCCTCCCTAGAAGCTGGGGGATTGTGCTTCTCCCTCACGTGGGGCGGTGTGTCGTGTAACGAGCATGCCTGGAAGATGCTCTCCTGTGGGTCACCCAGATCAACAGGCTCTCAGGATGGCCCCTTGAGCAACCTCAGCAGCATTAGCAGTAGCCAGGACTCGCTGCACAATGCCCCCCAAAAGAAGGTCATCAGTCTTCAGTGTGCTGCTTGCTAGGCAAGAAACAAAAGGTCCACCCCGGCCACGCTAGTGACAAGACCGCCTGAACAGGTTGGTGTCCCTTGCGTGGCTCTCGCATGCGGGAGGTCTTACTGGCATCGTTCCTCTAGATCCGCAGTCACTCGACCTGCAGACCCCTCCCCCTTTCGGGAGACCTCACGTGGCTGTTGACACCCCCCGCCTCCCATTTCATCACTCTGCTTCCCCACAGCCGCTGAATTGGAGGTTGAAAACCCTCCCAGGGTGCTCTGGGACTCAGCAAATTGGGCGGACAAGCTGATAACCACAACAAACTTTAAAAAATAAGCATTGTGTTATTTGTCATGTGGCTGAGCAGTTCTCAGGGTACCTGGTTTTGAAGCAGTGGTTGTTTGTTCAATGTTCTATATAGCTGCAAATAGGTTATATCTCCTCCACAGTGAACCTGAGGCCCGTATTCAACTATGGTCCCTAGAGGACGTAGAGCATGTATGAAATCTGGAAAGGACCCCCGAGGATTCCCAGTCCACCTTGAGAAGTTGTGCAGGGAGGGCGTGACCCCAGAGCACTTGACTCTGAGCCTGGCTCCTGCACAGATGAGTTTGGGGCTCTGGGGAAGCTACGTAGTAGCATTCCTGTGCTTCTTTTTAATCACTTGTAAATGGGAACAGTGGGAGCACTGCAGTCTCATGGCTTTTAAGAGTGTCTGCATCTAAATATCCACGAGATACTATGATCACAGAAGCTCCATCTCATTATGTGTAACTGCAGCCCCTGTGAGGACATGGTCAGCAGCATTCAGAAACTGTCATTCATCTGGTGGTCTCTCTGGAGTACTCACTAGGTTGCCCTCCTTTTTCCTTCCCCTGTAGTTTTTGAGTTTCTCTTAAATAAATAGACTCTGACCTTTGCCATCTATTCAGTACCTCTTATTTTTAACTGGTCTTGATTCTGAGAACGAGTAACAGCAGTGGGTTTTGTTTCTTACCAAGCAGCTGAGGCGCTGTGATGCCCGGGATGGGATCCAGAGGAGTGGTGCGGGCATATCTCTCTGGGACTTTCCACTGCAGAGCAGGTCGCATGTGGGTTGAGCGTGTCTCAGAGCTGAGTTAAATGGATGAAGGAGGCAGGCTGAGACCACATCCCAGTGATCCGACAACTGAAAAATAAAAGTGAGCCCTCTTCAACAGAAGAGGTGGTTTGCAGTTTAGCGGGGTGAAGCAGGAGGCGGGCCAAGGGGTGACATTGGAGATGGGACAACGGGATGGGGCCTTGAGCCAGGGAAGAACTCAGTGGGCTCTGTGATACTGGACAGCAGGCAACGCATGTGGCCACTCTTCAGTGCCCTGAGTGCCTGCGAGGTCTGGAGTGGGGTGCCTCACGTCCACACTGGGCCCACAGGGCCCCTTACCGCTAGAGGCCGTTTCCCCTTCAGCCCCCGGACTTGTCCGTTAGTTTCTTTCTGTCTGCCTCAATGTAGTCTCCTTCTCAGAACTCATAATAAGGATCATGACCGGCACGCTGTCAGTTGTAGTTCAGGTGAAATGCCGTTATTTCTGTTACTGCTCACAATTCCGTAGGAACCCTCAGGCTTTTGGTTCCCTGGGAATGGAAATTTGTAGAAACTGTTTAACAGTGGTCTGATTTGAATGTCCCTATGTTTGAAGTGTATAAAAGTGTTTTACACTAACTTGGATAGTTGCCACCTGACTGTATGCAATTTGATACTGAAAGTAGACCTTTTGCTCCTGGAATCATGCTGGGAAAATTCTGTCCCTTAGATGTTGCTGATGTGTTTTCCGTTCACATCCTTATACTTTCTGTAATGAAAACACTAAGATTCGTGGTAGTGCCTTCTGGTTCTCCCACCCCACCGCTCCCCGAAATGTGTATTTTTGTAAGTTCAGAGGTAACAAAAAGTGTGGGTTGGCTGCTTTCTGCGTGGAGCCTGCTTTGCGTCGTCTTCCTCCTTTCTCTCTGCCCCTTTCTCCTCATACACACTTGTTCTCTCTCTCTGTCTCTCAAACTCTAAAAACAGGGGCGACTGGGTGGCTCAGTCAGTGAAGCATCTGAGTCTTGGTTTCGGCATAGGTCGTGTTCTCACACTTGGTGAATTTGAGCTTCACATTGGACACAGTGCTGACAGTGGGGAGTTTGCTTAGGATTCTTTCTCCTCCTACCTCTCTGACCCTGTTCTACTCTTGCTGTTTCTGTCTCTTTCAAAAATGAAAAAAAAAACTATAAAAAATAAATAAACAAACCAATTAGCTATTGAGAAACCAATAGTTTCACAGAGATGAGGAGTTTGGTTTCTTTCATTTTTGGTGTTTGACACGGATAGTCTTCAGAAATATTTTTGACATCATAACACGTGGACTGCAGCCTGGGAATAGAGCCTGTAAGTTGTATTTTTGGGGTAGCCTGATATCTCACTGCAATCCAGGGCCTTGTGCTCTGGAGGAATGTTTCAGTTATTTATTTGAAAAGACACAAAACGTTGTATTCTCCTTCTACAAAACCAGGACTGATTTACTCCCACACCACTACTTAAGACTGTCGTGGTTGCCATAAGAATGAACACATGCTTGTGAGGAGAACAGGGCAAGGGAAAGGGTGCTGTGGGACTGTCCCAGCGTGTGGCACAGTCTGCAGCTTAAAGACTATTTGGAAAGCGAAAAGGTAGTCTCTTCTATGGCAGGAAGGTGATTTCACATAGACAGTGGAGCAGGCCCAGGCAGCCCAGGACTCTGTTGACTTGTACCCGGTCAGGGTCCTGGCACAAGTGTGGCCCTGTCTCCCTTTAGCCCCTGGGACTGCCTTCTGTGCAGGGGGCCCTGCCTGATGGCTGTCAGGAATGTGGGTAAATACCTGTAAACAAAATTGCAGAGCGAGGTCATTTTAAAGGGCTGGTAACTTTAGTATACACTTTTGTTTTTTTAATTTCCAATCAGTCTTGATTTCTGGAGGATGACAAAACTTTAGGAAGGCACCTTCTTGGAGAAAACAGTGTAGACCCAAGGACATTTGTGACTTAGCTGCTGGGTCACAGAGACTCTCCCTGCAGACTTCTGGGCCACTTCCTCTCTGTCCTCTATGCAGCCAAAGAAGATGCAGCTGGTCGTCGGTCCGTGACATGCTGACCTGCCCCAGCCCCTCGGCGACGGCGCCACGGGAGGCTCTTTGACTGGAATGTGAACAATGGTGGAGAATGGCCGACTTCGTATGTAACAAGGCTGTGGCGCGCTCAGACTTCAATGATCTATGATGACTCCTAACTTCTGCTTATCTGCTTGAATATTAGTGTGCTCTTCCACCTACTACAGCTAGGCATCGTGGGTGTCCTCAGTGCGTTGGCTCTATCAGAGCCTAGTCCTGGGGGCCTGGGCAGCTTGCCTGGAGTGACCCGCAGAACCTGGGAGCTGAGGCCGTGGCAAGCCTGGGCGGGGGGGGACCTGGGCCAGTCCTCCCCCCACCCCTGCCCCACGCCCACCCTGGGCTCCCTGGCACCACAAATCTCAGACGAGCAATCAGGAAGCACTGGGCTCCCACCGCGCGGCAGGGTGCTGGGTGTGCACCCAGGAAGAAGGCGCGAGACCCTGGAAATAATGTAGTGCAACTCTAATAAAGGTCTTAGTGTTCTTATGGATATCAACTTTTTACATTTGTTTGTGAACAAGTTTAAAGAGTGGACCTCATTCTCCATTTGTAGATTTTCCTTATGTTTTTTATGTTTGTTTATTATTGAGAGACAGAGAGAGAGAGCATGAGCATGGGAGGGGCAGAGACAGGAGAAGACACAGATTCCGAAGCAGCCCTCATGAGGCCACCTCAGGAGACTCTGGCACAAGATCCCTCATAGCTCAGGCGACTCTGGGATGGTTCCTTCCCTCCCCGCCACAGAGAGCTTATGGCCATTGGGTCAAGGGATGGACGCCCTGACCCATGGCCTTGTGTGGAGGGCACAGTTGACAATCGCTGGGATTTCCTCTTCTGGTACTGTCTCTCCCGCCAGGGCCGATGGTTTACTAACTGTGAAGGATACATAGTTACTTTCTGTGGAGTAACACTTCCCTTCTCCTTTCTGTCAGGGCATAGTTAGGTCATTCTGTGTCTTCCTGTTGAGAACCTTTGCTGGCTGATCTTTAGTTTCTGCACTTCCTGGTCCTTAGTGTTAAGTGTGAGGTTTGAAACAACAAAGTGCTTCCCTGCGTTTTACATCTAAGATTCTGTTTTTTTCCCCACCAAAGCTGGGCAAGCCTTCGGCATCTGAGAGTTTCTGGAAACAGACCAATTCCCCACAGGTACATTAGGTTACACATGGTTTATTAAAACTTGATTTGGTGAATCCAATGATGCTGAAAAAAGAAATGTCAGATGAGAAACAGACCAAGCACCGAGCAGATGTCCGAGGGATGTGGCCTCTCTGAGAACACGCATTAGCCATCCTTGGCTGTGCTCCCCCATACTGAATGTTCCGGGGCTTGCAGGCCTTTCCACAGACCCGCCAGGTCCCACCGAATACCCTTGACTCTCCTACCGCTACACACTCCTCCTTGAGGCCACTGTACCCTCATCACTGCTGACCTTAAGGTCCTTTCTTGTGTGTCACGTCGAGTGTTCTGAATGTAATTGTGACTTCACACTGTCCTCCTCGCCTTTTGCTGGCCGAATCCTGCCACCTCCCAGGTGGGTGCTCCGCGGTACCGGGAGGGGTCTGTCCCCATGGCCTCTGCAGAGGGGCAGCAGGCACATGCCCAAGAGGGATTGTTGCCTCCTTCCTGATGATGTGGCTTCACTTGATGGTGTTTCTCAACATCTCTGACGTTCTGCTTTCTCTTACCCCCCTGTCGCTTGAGTCCTCGGTGGGAAGAAGTGGCATGGATTCTGCTGATTCTCCTCCTTGTCTTCCTGCGGCACCTTTCGCCGTCCTGACTTGAGGCCGGCGCTGTGTCCACACCAACCGGTGCGTGGGCAGATTTCAGCGGGAGCAGGGAGGCTCCATCCTGCCCTGCTTCGGTGCTTGCTGGCCCTCGTGCCCTGTCCCTTCTCGGTGGATCTTACCTGACTCCTCTTTTAAGAACATTCATCCGTGTACTCCCCAGCCCCCTCCCTAGGGAGTCCAGGGTGGTCTCCAGGTCCTCCACGTAGCTGCACTTACAAAGCCTGCTTTTCCAAATAAAGTCACGTGCACAGGTTCCAGAGATTTGGACATAGATGGGACCAACTCCCCAGTCCACCCATTTCTGGAGAAGGCCTGCTCTGCCTAGTCCTACCCCGGAGGCATCAGGGTGGGGAGAACGGGCCCAACCCTCCCACGGGGAAGAGGACTCTCGGGTCACACGACAGGCCCTAGACTGTCCAGGCAGAAAGCAGAAGATGGAAAATGGTCAAGAGGACCTCCGGTGTGCATCAGGATTACTGCCGGTTGATCTTTTCACTCCAGTGTGCTGGGCCTCTCCTAGCCACGAGCGTGCGTGTGCCTGGTGGGGGTGAGTGTTCTCTGCTTTGGTAGAAGGCACTTTCAGGGACCCGTGAGACAGGAACCACTCTGGAAAGGCACTAGGACGTGCGTGGGAGACAGTGATGCAAGAGGAAACCATCCTGCCCACACGTGAGAGGAAGCAGCATCAGGCCTGGACGCCAGGATGCCAGCCAGGCTGGGCTGTGGTGAGGGCCAGGTGCAGGGAGGCCTGTGTCCCACTGTGCTGCCTCCAAGGCCTCCGTCTGCTGAGCCATGGGCATGGTGGCCGCCCACAGGGTTTCAGGGCACACACACCAGAGCACATCCAGCAGTTAGAGGGTAGGTCAGCCTCTCCTGTGCAACCGGTGGCTGCTGTCCCGCTTGCTTGGATTGTTTTCAGTGCGTCCGGCCAGCCATCCTTAGAGGAGGCGAACAGAACCTTTCTCCACTGGTGCTGAGGGGAGGCCCACAGCCTAGTCTCTGTGTTTCAGGGCCATGGCTCTGGTTTTCAGGCCAGGATGCTCTCGGAATATTAAGTAAAAGCTATTTGTAAACATTTTCAGGAGAATAAAATAATGTCCATTAATTTAAAATTTTTTAATTAGGGTATCCTGGGTGGCTCAGTTGGTTGAGCGTATGACTCTTGACCTCGGCTCAGGTCATGATCTCATGGTTTGTGGGTTTGAGGCCCGCATCGAGCCCTGGGCTGACAGCACAGACCCTGCTTGGGATTCTCTCTCTCCATTCCCCCACTCACGCATGTGCTCTATCTCAAAATAAAGTTAACAAAAATAAAAAAATTTTTTCACTTGTAATTAAAGCAGTGAGTGAGGCATTGTCACATTGCAAAAATAGAGGGCTAACGTTGTCTTAGTCTCCAACATCTTATTTTCTTTTTTATTCATGTTAATTTTTAAACCCACGGGGCTGTGGGTGTGCATTTGGTGGCCCAGCTGCCCAGCCCCCAAGCTTAGAGCTGTCACACTGTGGCCAGAGAACTTTTTGGGTAGCCTCTGAGACCGTTCTTCCAAGCGTCTGTGACCCCGGGCCCGCTCTTTCATGTGGAATCTTAGGAAGGCCACACCATGTCCATTCCCCAGGAAGAGGGGTGTTGATGAGATCCACGGGAGACTGACCTTATTTTGTGCTATGAGTCACCAGTGTCCTTCTGTCTCCCTTTTCCCAAAGGTGATTTTCCTCTTGTTTCATTTGAATTGTCTGTGTTTCTTACAATCCCCTGTGTGGGCTTCTCTCCTCATTGACTACACTTTTCAGAATGATGTAAGTGGAAAAGAGCAGAGATGGGGGCCAAGACCGTGAAAGTTTCTGGGCACCATGAGCACACCAAGGAAGAGACTATCTTAATGCTGGTGTGAAATTGGTCTTTTGAAAGGCAGAGACACAGATCAGGGGGACACAGCTTTCCTGTGAACCCACACTGGCACGACTTGGTCTGTCTTGGGAGCTTATGTTCCCACAACACGTGACCCTGTGCTTTTATACATGTGTTCGCGTAGGTATGTGGTGGCTTAGAATCTCCCATCACAAACAGTTCCTGTATTGATGCTTCTAGCATGGTGTCTTCAAGAGCAGAGATTTCATCAGGGGACTTGGTCACCTACACTCTCTGCACGTGGGCGTTCCTGCCACACACCATGTCTTTGAATACGTTCGACCTTAAACTCCCCTCCACGACGCTAATTTTCCTGCTTTGTCACTGTGCGTGGGGTATACTGGAGAGCTGCTTTCTAAGTCCCATGTTCTCATGAAAAGCCCCAAATAGGAGAGCCGAGGGATTGTCCCGTGGGAGAGCGGGCCCTGCACCTGACTCGGCATGGCCTTACGCTGCCACCTCTCCCGGTGGTGTTTCCTAGTCAGGAAGTGTAGGTAAAAGGAACCTTGAAACTGTGCTCAGACTTTTCTTTAGGATGCACCGGCTTCCGATTGGATCTTCCCATCCCTACTGTGAGGGACCATCCCTCTGATCTGTTTGGGTCACCTGCGGTGCTTGACTTCCTTGGCCCCAATATCTTTCAGGAAAATGAACCTATTCTTGGCTGAGGCAGAGCCAGGAAATCATTCCCAAAAGAGGGTGAAGTCTGTCGTGTGGGTATTTTAGACACAAGTGTAGGTTCCTCCCTGACTTGCTGAGCCCACACCTTCCACAGAAGCCCCTTGAGGATGTCGAGGCCCTGGGAGCCGACTCCTGAGCCGGTGAAGTCACCATTGCTCTCATCGTCGTTTCTGTTCCCGTGGCTTTGAAACATGCTGGATGTTGGGAGAACCCCTGGGACAGTTGTGGGCACCCTGTGGCCATTCCAGTTGTTGGAGCCAGTTCCACCCCCATCACCATTCCCAAGGACACTGGGCAGTGGCCAGGGCTCGTTTGCTTTTTCGCTATACTCTGGGATTGCCATCCAGATGTGTGGACGTGGTGACCCCTGGACAGCCCTGTGGGGTGGCCTTTGTGCCATTTTGTGGTCCCTTGATTGTGACAGCTCTAAAGGCTTCTTGACCTGCCATATTTTGACCACAGCTTGGGATCTGCTTCACTATTCCCAGTGTTAAATGTAGAAAGGGGCTTTAGATGATAAATTCTGATAGTCTCTTAGGTCACCTTCGAATATGTCAGAATATGTAAACCCAGTAGTACTTCAAGTAAAGAGATGTTGTCTAAACATTTTGCCTCACTGTCTTTGACTAGCGTCCTCAGAGTCTCTGGGATGTGGGATTGTTGACTTGCTTTCCACCTCTGCTATGAGCTGAGGCTTGCAAAGTGCTTCTCCTAATCCCGCTACCTGATGAAAGAGAACCTTTTCACCATATGAATATAGAAAATTCCAAGTTTCGTACACCTACTGTTGGATTTGGGATGACTCACTGGCCCGGAGCACATTAGTTTCTGTTTTCCCTGTAAACTTGACTCTGAGCCCTACTGAGAAGATAGGCCTGGCAGACTAAGGGGAGACTGGCAAAGGCAGGGACTGGGGGTGTGGAGGAATGGGGCCTAGTGGTGTAGAGATCCCACCACGTGACCTCACGTGTCATCTTAGAAGGCACCGACGCCCTCCCACAATTCCCAGTTCTTTCTCTTCCCTTCCCTTCCCTTCCCTTCCCCTCCTTCCCTTCAAGCATACAGAAGTTGAGAGAGAATGAGTTTTAAGAACACCAGACCCTCAAGGAAAAGAGCTTGAAAGAGGAACAAAAGCCTCTCATGGTTATGGCAGGAAGTTCTGCATGTGGCAGGACTGGATGGACAAGGTCGGTGTTGGCAGCATGTGCCGTTTCACTTCGGGCACAGAGTTGGCGAAGTAGGGGCTCAGACTTCTTGCAGAAGAGCTTTGAGTCCATGCGCTGAAGGTGAGATCCTCCTCTGTTGACTGACCTTTCTCATGAGGTGTTCCTGCGTTTTAGAAGCTCTTTTAGGATTCTCATGTGTGCCGGGGCGTGGGCAATGTGGCAGAAGGCCTTACTGGGGGGCGGTGGGGGGGCTCTGGGGGACAGAAGCCCAGAAGCATCTTGAGTGTGAGTGTTGGTGTCACTGCTGCCCCCGGTTCACCACGAGCCTAATCTGTGCCAGTCTGTAGACCAGAACCAGATCAGAGACTCTGCTTCTCGGCGCTGGCGAGCCTTCAGCCAGCTGGTGCCAGAACCACATCTGGGGCTGTCCTTCAGTGCGTGGGTGAGGCTTCAGCCAGCAGGTGCTTTGCTGTCCTTCAGGCATTGATGACCTGGCCCTCTGTGTAGTCACTTCCCGTGAGTCTGGGAGAGAGCACTCACTGAGGACAGTGGGCCAGCCTCCTCTGCCATCCAGCTATAGGGCTCAGCATGGTTGACTGCACACATCAGCCTTTGGTGGCACTTTGCATCCTCTGTCCTTAGACACCTGGAGCTCTTCCGCTCTATTCCATGCCCCATGCAAGAGACTACGGTGTAGGGGTTGGTGTGTTACATGTTTCTCCAGCGAGGTACCTGTATACATTCTGCAGACCTCCCTGTAGATGTGAATTTCCTAGTTTGAGCAGTGTCTCTTATTCAGACCCAACAGATGTCTTCCTCTGTTGTGCATAGAAGGAAAGCCATCAGCTGATATGGAATTTCTGGTCTATAATTCTAACCTGTCCCTTGTAATTCCAGATGCTGCTCAGATCGGACTCGGTGTTGAGCCAAGTGCAGAACTGCACCACTGGGTCACAGTGAGCCACGCTGAACTGTGTTCACACAGAGCAGATATTTGGGGCGTCCTAGGGGCACCGCACACCAGGTCTGGAATTTGCCTACGCTGGGGTTGGACCAAGAGTGAGCTACAGGAAACAGACAGGGACGTTTCCTGGTGTGACTCATTCCTGGAGATATCTAGACATGCAGAGTGGGGAGTGGAATCATCTTTGGATTCTACAAAGTTGTCTGGTTGCCTTTTGCAGTACAGACAACCCATCACCCCCACGTGCTTCGGACAGTGAGAGAAACAGGTAGAGGACTTTCCTTCCTGAAACAAAGCCTGTGCCCATGGGGTTGTAGGGATTTGAAACGGAGAGAAATTCATGGTCTGTCTGGGTCTCTAGCTCTGGGTTGGCAAAATGACACATTGGGGCAAACAATGAATCTATCAAGGAGAAGCTTGATGGCAGTAACAACAAAGCTGTCACTGCTGGCTTCTCTGCTTCTGTTGTCCTCTCAGCACCTTGAGCTCTGGCCTTACTAGGCCCCAAAGCTTCCCTGAGGAGCCCTCCTTCCCGCCAGCCTGTCTGCAGCTGCCTTTCCCCCGTGTCTTCTGCCTGTGGTCCTTCACTCACCCTGGACATTACTGTATTTCCGTGGAGGCTCTCTGGGGCTGGGGCCTGTCCTCCTTACCTCGTGCCTGGCCTGGCACCGTGCAGGCGCTCAGCGATATCTCATGAGTTACCAGCCGCTGTGGTGATGGTACCCAGACAGCTGACGGAAATGCCCGGGTGTCTACACCTGGTATAGTGGGGAGACTGCCCTTACAGATGAATTTGGTGGGGTGCTGCCATGGGCTCACAGCCCCTCTCTCCGTGCCTCCCTGCACCTGTAGGCAAGTTGGCTTCCAGCTCTTCCAGATTGGACCAGCTTGTCAGAAATCTAGGTGGCTCAGTCTATTATGTGTCTGACTCCCGGTTTCGGCTCTGGTCATGATCTCACGGTTCCTGGGTTTGAGCACTGCATCGGGCTGTCTCCTGTCAGTGCAGAGCCTCCTAGGGATTCTCTCTCTCTCAGTATCTCTGCACTCCCTGAAATGCTCTGTCTTTGTTTCACGCAAAATAAAAAATAAAGATGAAAAAATGAGACTCAAAAACGCGTACCTCTGAAGTTCTTTGTAACCTGTCCTCTCTGAGTTGGAAAGAGCCCTGAGATCCCTGTGTTAAGATTTGAGGAGAATGTGATGGAGTCTTGGAGAGGAAAACTCTGCTCAGGCAGGCACGTGTTTGCATGAGTGTGGCCTGGGCAGGTGTGGCAGCCATCAGTCCCCATTCTGCACTGCTGTCTGGTATCCTGCCCTTGTCTGCGGGTGAGCCAGTGAGGTGGACCTCATTCCTGCTCTCGCTCCTGGGCTCGTTCCTGGCCTCGGCCCAACCCCCTGCCTGGACCGTGAGACTAGGCTTCCAGACCACGCCCTCCCTGGTGCTGATGCCTAGTTATAGGCATGATTTTCTCAGTTGGATCAACCTGTTTTGATTAAAGAAAAAACTTGGAAAAATTGCCACTCTGCCTGTCTGGCAGTACTCTTAGAAAAGCTCTCTTACAACTCCTTTCTGGTAAGTTTTGTGCTGGGGAGTCCCTTCCGCAGGCTGTCCTCCAGGGGAGCTTTGTCAGCACTTTTGAGTAGAAGCCCGGAGGCTGTGGGAGGCCAGTGTGACTCAGGTCTCCAGGCAGGATGGACATCAGAGCAGAGCCGGGGAGGGGAGAGAGTGGCAGGGCCCCGAAGTTTGGAATAAACCTCGCTACTCTCTCCCTTGAACTGTGCTGAGAAGGGCCTCCTGATTTCTTCTTCACCCCGGCCTCTCCTGACCCAGGTATCTTGTACGGCCCTGGAGAGACCAGGTGGAGGAGTGTGTATGTGCCGTGTCCCAGGCAGTAAGAGGGAAGGTTCAGATGCCCGCACTGGGTCACACGTCTGGGCCGTCCACACTGGGGACAGAGCCTGGTGCTGGGAGGCCAGGCAGGGCCGGGGGCTGCCGGGGAGCTAGGTAGTCCATATTTTCAGCTTTGGAGGATGTGGGACATCTGGCATTTACTGAACTTGGTGGGCAGATCTCAGAAATGGGCTTGTATATAAATGCTCGGTGGGGGCTGCATTCCAGAAGCTTTGTTTGCAAAGTGCTGTGATGCCCGGGTAGCTGGTCCCACCGAGGCCAGAGTGGCGGGAAGCCTAGACTTTCCTGCGTGGCAGACCCTGTATGTGGATAGAGCAGGCGTTGCAATTGCAGTTTCTCTGTAGAGTGGTGGAGTGCATGGTGTCACCAAGAGCGTGAGTCTGTCTCCGCCTGTCGCCGCAAATCTCTGGTCCTCATTCCTATGCCACACGGTGGCCAAGTGCCTCGCTTTACAGAGCTAGCGATTGTATCGCCATCTGTGGGTGCCAGGTGTCAGACTCGGCTGGGGAGGGTCCCGGCCTCGTGGCCCTTTCCCCATGCCCCTCAGATCACAATCCCCACCTGGTAGGGTCTTGGCTGGCTTCGGGGATCCCTCCTCCACCAGCTTGCACACAGAGCCTGTTCCCAGGAGGAGCCCTGGTGTGGACAAAGGTGGGGGCCCGTTCCCCGAGGACCATGCCCGGGGGTGTCTGATACAGCTGCTATGCCCGGCAGCTGACACCTTTGCTCTGTGACCTGTTTCAGTCAGCTGTCGGCCACGAGTATCAGTCGAAGCTCTCCAAGCACTCGTCCCAGGTCCAGTCCATCAGGGGCATTGGAGGCAAGTTTGGTGTCCAGGTGGGCAGAGTTGACCAGGTGAGTGAGGCGTCATGGGAACCAGAGTGCAGGTGACGGAGCCCCTCCCTCTAGACCAGGGAATGCACTGGGCCTCTCGAGATAGCACCTCAACTCAGGCCTGTGGGGTGCCGTCCAGGTGCAGAGCTTCTAGAAGCCCCCCGCCCCAGTCCCTGACTCAGATGATGTTCCAGGTTAACAAGTGAGAAGAGGAACACTGTTTCTTGTAAAAATCCCCCACATTGGTATCTACAGATCACATAGACCAGGGACAGACAGCCTTCCACTGCCTAAGACCGTGCCCGTGGGGACCATTTCTAACCAGGCTCCCTGCATGGGTATCACTGTGACCCGGTGGTGTTCAGGGCAGACATGGCAGAGTGCCGCACACATGCCCGTTTCCAGGGCTAAGGCCCGGTGTCCTGGCGCCTCTGGGCCTCAGTCTCTCAGTCTCTGACTGAGGGCCGTGTATACCCTGTTTTACATCACAGCAGTTGGGTTTTGGAGTTAACCCTCTGTCTGCATTCAGGCTTTACCACATGTCAGCTGCGGTTCTGCGTTACCTGCCTGTAAAACGGGGCGACGGGGATTCATGTCTCCTAGGGCCGTGTGCGCAGATGCCCCCCCACCATGCCCATTGTGGTTACTGATGATAGTATTGTTCTTGGAAGAGCTCATGGAAAAGCAGGTGTGCTTGTGGCGGGAGGGGGTCGCCGAGGGTTGGCATTGCGGGGCTGAAGTCCACGAGCACAACTTACCGTGCAGGGCCTGCAGGTGGCTACCGGTCCACCCGCACTGCCTACTGGGCGTTGCAGAATGTTTCCTGGCCGAAAGTTTCCATCCCCAGAGCTTTGCGCGTGAGGTAGGCCTGCCCATGGCTTAGGAAGGCAGAGGTCAAAAAATAACACGGTTTGTGGTTTCAAACCTTTCACACGCATTCTGGGATCAGATGACCTGTTTTGGAGACCTCTAAAAACGTGTTTCCCTTCTTGTGGTAATTGCACTCTGTTGTGGGTTTTGAATACCAGGGGAAAACTGAGAAACACGCCTCTCAGAAAGGTAAGGCCTGAGGCCAGTCGAGCAGGGGGAGAAGCCAATGTCCCCGGAGGTGGTTTCCTGGGGAGTGCGGTGTCTCCTCTGGGGGAGACTGTGCTCTCCAGGTGCGTGGGTCCTGTGTCACCGCCACGGAAGCTGTCTTTCTGAGCAGTGTTCCCTGGACAGTCGGCTCTGGGGCCTGGTCAGTGAAGAGCTATCTTCTCCCCCAACAATGTAAACCCGAGCCTTTCAATTAATGATGGTTCACTTTTACTGGACACGGGTGCTCTCGAATACGTCACTGGCTGACCTTTCAGTTGTGCCCATGTTGTAGAACCTTTTTTACCAATGAAAGAGTGTCACCTTCTCAGAGGACTTGATGTGTCTTGAGCAAGCCGGTTTCTTCCGCCTCTTGCTTGTCATCAGATGAGCCAGGGCGCGGTTGCTGTGGCCAGGTGTGGGCATTTCCTGTCCCTTTGGAAAGGGATGGTAAGTGAGTAGCTTCCAAGGGGTTAGTTTCCCGAGTGGGGACGCGGCTCGTTTCTGCCCCAAGAAGCAGGTACCCATCACAGGCTTGGGGTCCTCGCTGCCCAGGGCACAAGTTGTAGGCCGAGGCCGGCTCACTGATGTGTGACCGTGGGTGGTGTTTTCATACGTGTGCGTCGTGTCCTGGTGACTCCTAATTCCGGAATGTTGCTGTCGTGAGTGATAGACGAGAGACCAGTCCATCGTCGGTCTTTGTCCCCGACCCCTGTCCAGTCCCCTCAAATTACTCGAGCGACTTTGGCATCAAGTACAGCCTCAAGGCAAAGCACGTGGACAAGAGTGTCGTGGACTTCAATTTCCAGGGCATGACCGAGAGACACGAGTCACAGAAAGGTCAGCCTGTGGCAGCACGTCCTCACCGCTTGGGGCCCCGTCGTGTGGGACGCCTCCTGCGTCCCCAGAATAGGACCCGGGGAGACAGGCCCACATTACACTCCCAGCCTTTTTACCTGAACATGTGAGAGCACTCCTGTCTCTTCCATGGGTTTAGGGGGATTGTCGTCCTTCGGATGCCAGCTCAACCCCAGTCCCGTGAAGGGCCCAAGTCTCCCAAGCTACTTCCTTCTTCTCTGGACCATGGGATCCAGGCGCTATGCAGTTTTTGAAGTTAAAAACCTTGTTCTCTTGTGTCATAGACATTAGTGATTATTAAGAAGCATAAATTTCTAGAAGAGGAATTGCCGGGTCACGGAAGGTGGAATGTAAAATTTTGGTGGATGCTGCCAGATTGTCCCTGCAGGCCCTGCTGGTTTTCCTGTCCCTCGTTAAAATCCCTGCCAGGCATCAGTTATACACTGATGTGTGCATGCGGGGTGTGTTAGAGACGCAGTACCCTCCCGCAGAGGCTGCAGATTGTTGGCTCTTTTGCAATGTTTTATTTCGCGTGCATGTTACAAATGTTCATAAAGATTTTATCTTTTTGAAGTCATCCGTACACACGTGTGCTGCTCAAACATACAACCCCTATATCACAAGTCAATAGCTCGCACACCTGAGTCACCAGGAGTTCATGCACGTTTAAATTTTGTGTGATTTTCTTCATTTATTTCTTTCTTTGTTTGTTTATTTATTCATTTATGTATGTGTGTATGTGTGTATTCATGCATTTATTTATTTATTTATTTATAATAAACTGGGAAGCGGCAGAGAGAGGGAGAGAGAGATTTCCAAGGAGGCTCCACACTGTCAGTGCAGAGCCTGACGTGGTGCTTAAACTCACAAGCCACGAGATCATGACTTGAGTGAAACCAGGAGTCTGATGCTTCACCAAATGACCCACCCAGGTGCCCGTGCACGTTTCAGATTTTGAAAATCATTGCCAACCGTTAACAATAGAGAGCTCATGTATGAATTAAAAACCCAGAGATCTTTAAAAGATGAATTAAACCCCACGACTGGAAACACCACCAGCTCGGCATTTGCCCAGGGAAGCTGCTGGTGCTCCCGCGGGACACTTCCTGTCACTGGCCTGCCCGTCTGTCGTGAGGCGGTGGACTTGGCCCTGGAGTGCGCACCCCCTGCCTGCTACCCACGCCCCTCTGCCCGCCGTGCACCCTGCTGATCAGGGCCTTGTCTTGGATCTTCTTCAGTGCTGTTCAGACTCTCTCCCCGACGTGGCATGTAGGAGTAGAAACCGCCTGTGTAAAATACACCACACCATGTCACTGCATTGTTTCTGACAATGAGTGGAAGCTGGGCTTGCTGCCTTGGTTGGCTAGACTGTTCTGTGGCAGACAGTCATTCGAAAGACACGGCAATAGCAGCATCAAAGGTCGGTAGGGCAGGAACCACACAAGCTGCCTGAACCTCGTGGGCACAGACGGCACACTGGGCTGGAGTCAAAATGAGGCTCATGAGAGAGCCCCAGTCCGGGCCACGTGGAGTAAGTAGCACGAGTATTTTTTAAAAGTGCCCGTGGTAAAAGGGCTGTGATGGACATGCAGCTGAACTGATTGTTGCCATTCTTTTCCTATCGGAAAGAGCAGGCCTTCACGGACCTATTGCCCATGTTGCTTGACGACGGAAACAGCTGGAATTGACCAGCCTTATGGGGTTCCTTCGTGCGTTCTCTTCTGCATGGGGGCGAGGACTTTGTCAGAACTGCTCGGTGAGGTTTTTAGAGGCTCCACATCCTCCCACCCTTTGAGGGAGGGAGAGTGTCTCTTGTCTGCAAAGGCACCAAAGGCACAGGCTGACTGTCCAAAAGCTCAGGTCTTTCCTCTATTCGGGGTAATTTGACATCTGTATAGACATCCTGTGAACGCAAGGGGAGGGGTCAGTGTCAACAATGGACCAAGCGAGGATGACCTCAGGGGGAATGTTACCCCCTCAGAATGCCCAGCTTTAAATGTTTTCCCTACTTGTTCCCAATTGTTAAGACCACAAGTTCCTTGTGTGGGGAACCAAGGGCAGTATTGCTGGGTAATCATTAATGATTCCAGGATTGCTTTCTGATTGGGGATAGTGTTGGCCACATTTTCCAATGTCTGTAAAATACGAATGAATTGTTTCTGTTGTGGGGAGAGACAGTTTCCGTAATGAATTTCTCAAATGTCCGTGGCAGTGAATCCTAATAGAGTTTCAATTTATCCCTTACCTTTTCCCTGTGCTTCTTTGTTTCTTCAATTCTACATATGAGTGGAAGTATTGCATGGGATTTGTCTTTTTCTCACAGACTTATTTCGCTTAGCAGAATACTAACTACTTCAAACATGTCCCTGCAAATGGAAAGTATTCATTCCTTGTTTTTGCTGATATATATACATATATATATATATATATATATATATATGTATATATATCACTGATATACATGGATATATATATATCACTGATATATATGGATATATATATATATCACTGATATACATGTATATATATACATGGATATGGATATATGGATATATATATGGATATATATGATTGATATATATATATTCATATATATGTCTGTATATATCCATATACATGTACTTATATATATATATCAAAATATATATCCATATGTGTATTCATTTATATCCAAACATATGTGTATATATATATTTATATATCCACATATACCCATATACGTCTTTACATATTTATATACATAATTACATACCTATACATATATATCCATGAATATATCCATGAATGTATCTACATCTCTATATGTTTATATGAATCTATAGATATATAGATATATGTAAACATATACATTTATTCATATATCAATATATATCGATTATATAGATATAGATATAGATTTAGATATTGATATAGATATACATCCAACTATAGGACCCAGATGGAGGTAGAGAATATGATGGTATGGGAAAGAAGTCAACCAGAAAAAGGCAAGTACCATCCAGTAATTTTACTCATATGTTTAATTGAAGTAACAGACAAGCAAACGGAAACACTGAGAGACAGAGTGAGACAGAGAGAGAGAGAACAGACAATGAAGAAACAGACTCTTAAGATTAGAGAACAATCTGATAGTACCATAGGGGTGGTGGGATGCACTGGGGGGTGGTGAAATCGGTGATGGTGTTTGAACGGTGTCCTTGTCATGATGAACACAGAGTGATCTATGGAATAGTTGACCTGAAAGTAATATAACTCTTCATATTCACTAACTGGCATTAAAGAAACAAAAACAGAAAAGACACTGTGAAAAAGCAAGACAATTAAATGAGGACCTATCCACTCATTGACTAGGTGAATTACATGAGATCTTAGCTATGGCACTCTTGCCATGCCTGCCGTGGCCTAAGACTAACTTGGAGGAAGTGACAGTGTCTTCTAAGGCACATAGGGCTTTGACACTGCTATTGTGGTGTCTTTGGAATGACCGTCGGCTACAGGGCAGTATTCCCAACCAAGGCAGCAAGGCCAGCTTCCAATGATTGTCAATAAATCCATGCACTGAAATTGGGCGGTGTATTTTCCACAGGCCATCCACGATATAGGGACTCTGACTCTCTCTCTCACTGTTTCTCCCTATACACTCTGCTTACTGTACCTATATGTGTGGGCTTCTCTCTCATTCATTCCCTGGATTAAGAACTAGGATGATGAGAGCAAATGGTCTCTGGCTACTCTACCTCCGGATGAAGATTTGAAGGAAACTTCCCAAGCTGCTGCCGAAACCCCTTTTGTTTCAGGGATCTTCCCTGTCTTCTCTGGCCTGACATGACTGCCTAATTTCCCTTTTGGAAAACCAAACCAAGCCAAACAAAAAAACAAAACATGGTGTCTGCTCATCTAACTGAGCTGACACACTTTAGAACCACGTGAACCCTTTTCTCGGCCCTCTGTGCCTCTGTTGGCCTTCAGGCAGACACCTCACCTTTTCTGCCTTCTCTTTCCCCCTCCTCCTGTTTCTGCACCACCTGGGGTGCAGCCTGCCCTGCAAACCAGCCTGCAAACCAGCCCTGGCCACTGCCCAGTGTCCTTGGGAATGGTGCTGGGGGTAGAATCGGCTCCAACACCTGGAACGGCCACAGGGTGCCCACAACTGTCCCAGGGGTTCTCCCAACATCCAGCATGTTTCAAAGCCACGGGAACAGAAACGACGATGAGAGCAACGGTGACTTCACCGGCTCGGGAGTCGGCTCCCAGGGCCTCGACATCCTCACGTGGCTTCTGTGGAAGGTGTGGGCTCAGCAAGTCAGGGAGGAACCTACACTTGTGTCTAAAATAACCACACGACAGACTTCACCCTCTTTTGGGGATGATTTCCTGGCACTGCCTCAGCCAAGAACAGCTTCATTTTCCTGAAAGATATTGGGGCCAAGGAAGACAAGCACCGCAGGTGACCCACACAGGTCAGAGGGATAGTCTTTCACAGTCGGGACAGGAGGCTAAAGACGGGAGCTGGTGTGGCCTAAATAAAATTCTGAGCACACTTTCAGGTTCCTTTTACCTACACTTCCTGACTAGGAGACACCACCGGGAGAGGTGGCAGCGTAAGGCCATGCCGAGTCAGGAGCAGGGCCCGCTCTCCCAGGGGACAATCCCTCGGCTCTCCTATTTGGGGCTTTTCATGAGAACACAGTACGTAGAACCCAGCTCTCCAGTATACCCCATGCTCAGTGACAAAGCGGGAAAATTAGAGTCGTGGAGGGGTGTTTAAGTTCGAAGATATTCAGAAACATCGTGTGTGGCAGGAGCCCCCGTTGCAGAGAGCGTAGGTGACCACGTCCCTCGATGCAATCTCCACCATTGAAGACAAGATGCTAGAATCGTCAATACAGGAACTGTTTGTGATGGGAGATTCTAAGCCTCCACGTACCTATGCAAACACACGTATAGAAGCACGGAGTCGCGTGTTGTGGGAACATGAGCTCCCAAGACAGACCAAGTCGTGCCCGTGTGGGTTCACAGGAAAGCTCTGTCCCCCCTGGTCTGTCTCTGCCCTTCAAAAGACCAATTTCACACCAACATTAAGAGATGTGCTTCTGGTGCCCAGAAACTTTCACGGTCTTGGCCCCCATCTCTGCTCTTTTCCACTTACATCATTCAGAAAAGTGTAGCCAATGAGGAGTGAAGCCCACACAGGGGACTGTAAGAAACACAGACAACCCAAATGAAAACAAAAGGAAAATCACCTTTGGGAAAAGGGAGACAGAAGGACACTGGTGACTCATACCACAAAATCGGGTTGGTCTCCCAGAGGTCTCATCGGCATATCCATCATCCTGGGGTTTGGACACGGTTTGGCCTGCCAAAGCTTTCCACATCTGAAAGAGCAGGGCCCAGGGTCAGGGACGCCTGGGAGAAGGGCTCTCAGAGGCCACCCAACAAGCTCTCTGGCCACAGCTTGTCAGCTCTAAGCTCGGGGGGCTGGGCAGCCGGGCCAGCAAATGCACACGCACAACCCTGTGTGGGAATGACTACATCAGACACAAAAGCAACATCATGTGGGATTTCTAATACTGCTCTCAAAGGGCATCTGAGACCATCAGAAACATTCCGGCTTCAATTCGAGTGGGAAAATGTTCTGGAGAACAAAGAGTCACCCGTGCATTTAAGTCATCCATTAAGAATACGTCCCTCCGGGGGAACCTGTGAGGCTTGGTCTGTTAAGCGTCCAACTTGGGCTCAGGTCATTATCTCGCCAATCGTGAGTCCCAGGCCCCCATCGGGCACTGTGCTATCAGTGCAGAACCCACTTCAGAGCCTCTGTCTCCCTCTCTCTCTGCCCCTCCACCGTGTGGCGCTCTCTCTCTCTTTCTCTGTCTCTCTTTCAAAAATAAATATTCAAAAAGAAAGGAAAGCAAGAAATCAGCAAGGAAGAAAGCAAGCAAGAAAGCAAGCAAGCAAGCAAGCAAGAAAGCATACATGCCTTCACTATGTCATAACAACAGTGTTATCCAAACAGGAAGGAGCCCAACAATGTGAGGGAATGCGAAATTACATGGCCTTTCTCACTTCAGAGAAACAACAGGACCCATTTTGATTTCAAGTACTTCCTGGAAGGGTAATAGTGACGTCCATAACTCGGGCTCTGGCACCTCCATTGTTTCAAGTGATTTATTGGAGGGCTGCTTCAACACCTCTGGGGAAATATCGGGCTCGTACAATGCAGACTTTTCTCCTACTGGGTAGCTCAGAGGATGGTCTGTCCGCTCTCCGACCAGCACATCAGAGCTGGAAGGGTCCATCTGGCACAGAGACAAGGGACAGCCGCCTCACACCTAAACAGGACAAGACTTTTCCCACGCGCAAATGTAATATCGAACTTTTAAGGGTATCAAGAGAAGCCTATGTATGAGAACCGACTCGTCTTCCACACCAGTGCTGGTAAAATTCCACCGGGGCCAGGAAGCAACTGAAAGTCTATTTGAAGTCGATCAAGCTGAAGCTCCACCCACGTGTCTGATCCGGGGACACCAGTAGGTGCTTTCTGGGGTGCCACACCTGTGCTCTGGTAGTTTGAATTCAGCCAGAACAATAGCCCATCTGGACCCACCCCCTCCAGCTCCACTGGGTTTCCAAGTCCAAATCCGGGATGGCAGCGAGGGGCAAATCAGGGCTCAGATGTCAAGTGTCCTGGTGGGACCTCTGTCACTGTCCCCTGAACGGGCAACAGTTTGCCAGCAGGTAAGACAGGATCCACACTGTCCCTTCAAAGCCACCACTTCAATGCTCCACTCTGTCCAGGTGCCCCAAGACCAGCAAGAATTTCCCAGATGTAATCTGCTCTTGCCGCCTTTTAGACAGCCAACAGACTCAACTCTCAGCCCTGGGAGGGGAACCCAGACAGTGTCGTCCCAGGGAGCCCGTTCGCGAATGAAAGAACGGCTAACCGAAAGTTGTGTGATTTGCCCACAGTCTCTGCCTCTCCAGTCAAGTGGGTCCCACGGCCCTGAGCTGGACAGAGGCCACCCAACTGCAGGAATTCAGCCACCTGCAGTTCGGGCCGGAGGAAACGGTCACACGAATGGACAGGGGAAGCACCTGTGCCTCCTTCCTCACATCCTGCCTGGCAGCCCTGCCCACCGTCCACATGCTTCCTGCTCCCCAGCTCCAGAGTTCTCTTTGGAAACTACAGGCATCACTGGAAACCGTGTTGGAGTTTTTAAAATGTTATTTAATTAATTAATTATTTGTTTTATTTATTTATTTATTAAATGTATACGTAATCTGTACACCTAACGTGGGGTTCAAACTCACGACCGTATGACCCCGAAGTCAAGAGTCAAGGCTGTTCCAGCAGAGCCAGCCAGGCGCCCTCTTGATTATACCTTTCAAACAACAAAATATCCTCCCAGAAAATTTCTGTCCTGATCTGATCTTCGCACACCCAAAGGGAGAATCCCCTCCCTTTCCTTGCTCAGGGACTCAGTCCTGTGCTCTGAGTGGAGGGAACACAATGGCGTCAAGGGACATACCTTTCTGTTTTCTTTTTGTTATAATTTTATTTTTTTTATTTTTGAAAATTTACGTCCAAATTGGTTAGCATATACTGCAACAATGATTTCAGGAGTACATTCCTTACTGCCCTTTACCCATTTAGACCATCCCCCCCTCGCAACCCCTCCAGTATCCCTGTTTGTTCTCCATATTTATGAGTATCTTCTGTTTTGTCCCCCTCCCTGTTTTTATATTATTTTTGTTTCCCTTCCCTGATGTTCATCCCTTTTGTCTCTTGAAGTCCTCATATGAGTGAAGTCATATGATTGTTTTCTATCTCTGACGAATTTCACTTAGCATAATATCCTCCAGTTCCATCCATGTAGCTGCACATGGCAAGATTTCATTCATTTTGATAAGGCACAGACCTTTCTTCCAGGCGGAAGGTGAGGCTGTTCACAGGTCTCTCTCTGAAACCCAGCGATCCACTGAGGAAATCCCAGGCATCTGGAGGGATCCGTGTGTAACACGATGAAGAGTAAAAACGTCAGGAGGACGTCTGCCGCCAGGGCAAGTCGTCAGGCGTGCAGAACTTTTCAGGACTCCAGGACATCCTCCCACACTTCACACGGCTTTGTGAAGAAATCCGAAGGAGGGAAGGAGGAAGTGCATTTGACTAACCAAATAGCTCAACTGGTTTTCAGACACATTGAGAAAATACAGAAAATAACACGTTTCCAAAGATTTGTAGCTGCATAACGTTTTCTCTTCCTGCAAACAGAAATCATTGCTGCAACCTGCCAGCATACATCTCCTCATGGCCTCCAGTCTTTGTTCCTTGTAAATGAGGACTTTGCTACAAGTGATAAAATTCTATTACTGAGTTAAACACATACTCACACACGCAAACACACACACACACACACGCACACGCACACGCACACGCACACAAAAGGGCCACCAGGGTGGCGCAGTAGGTTAAGCGTCTGACTTCGACTCAGGTCATGATCTCGAGGTTTGTGGATTCGAGCCCTTCGTCCAGCTCTGTGCTGTAAGCTAGGAGCCTGGAGCCTGCTTCTGATTCTGTGTCTCCCTGTCTCTCTGCTCCTCCCCTGCTCACACCCTGTCTTCCTCTCTCAAAAAGGAACAAACATTAATCAATCAATCAATCAATCAATCAATAATTACATAACCCAAGGAAACCTCTCTGAAGGGACCGTGTTGTAGCTGGGAGACAAACACAGCACACGGAATGCTGGCTCCATGAAAAGCAGGGAGCTTCTGGGAGCAAAGGGAGAGGCCGGCTGCAATTCTAATGAATAGTAATGGTTACTGCCCAGAGATCAAGACACCAATCCGTCAAGCCACCGACTCCCCACCAACTCCCAGAAATGATACAGCAGCCTCGACAGGCACCCCACGGTTAGACATTACAGAGCAGAGAAATAAAGTGCCCTCTTTGCCTAGAAACAAGCCAGTCTCAAGCATATGCCACTTATATCCACGAACCATTCTGTCACACACAAGAACCCCAGGGTCCCCGGCATCCCATCTACACATCCATTTCGACAAGCACATCACTGACGCTGACCCAGGCTCAAGGGGAGGCCTTAGACTCCACCTCTCAAAGGGAGTAGTAGCGAAGCCCCTACCTCCCATCGCGACGTTGATGTCATCATAGGCCACCTCTCAGCAAGTCTACCATGTCACCACTTGTAGGACGCATCCTGATGTCACAGGAATCAAAATGTGAAAGCAGCGTCAAGATGGAATCGGCACTTGCACGCCGGTTTGTGATAGGAGACGTGTCTCCGCTGCCGATGCAGCTCAAAGTTTGAACCCGGGCTACTTTACGTTCCAAAATGAGGGCCAGGGAGCAGTCATTCCAGGCTGAGACCATCTATCGCACGGAGGGGATCCCTAAGCAACCACTAACGTTTTCTATTCTAGAAACTTCTGCACAAATGCCAAAGGAAGATGTACAGTAAACCCTCATGAATGCATCACCCATCTTCCACCAGTATCAACCCACAGGGTCACTTAATCATTGATGCATACCCTGACCTAACCCTGGGTGTCGCATTCCCAGAGGGTGGGTGAGGTCACGTGTAAATACTGGGACATACGGTGGCACCGTGAGCCCTTTGTGTTGTCCTCCTTGCAATCCACGTGGCTGAGCAATACATATCGCTTCTTTACCTAGATGCCACCGGGTAAATCTGAAGTGGATGTGCCAGGGCTCACACTGGCCACAAATGAGTTTCTAGGGAAGCAAGGGGAGGAAACGGTTAGAATACTATCACATGGGGTAGGGAGGGGAGTAAAAACCAAGGTGGGGGCAGCCACAGTTTCTCTGGAAATAATGAGTGTGGTGGCACTTTGGGCAAAACGTTAAAAACAGGGGCCCCTGGGTGGCTCAGCTAGTTGAGTGTCCAACTTCCGTTCAGGTCATGATCTCACCATTGGTGAGTTCAAGCCCTGCGTCAGGCTCTGTACTGAAAGCCAAGAGCATGGAGCCTTTTTTGGATTCTATATCTCCCTCTATCTCTGCCCCTCCCCCAGTCGCATTCTGTGGGTGTGTCTGTCTCTCTCTCTCAAAAATAAACAAACATTAAAACATTTGAAAAAGTAAGAAAACCAGGGTCACTCAGCTGCCACTCAGGGGAGTATACAACTCTTGTAGGAGGGTCATGGGTCTGTGCAGACGTTGCTTCAAATCTTAAAAAATAAATCGAAATTAGGGGCACCTGGGTGGCTCAGTCTGTTTAGCTTCTGACTCTTGATTTCAGCTCACATCATGATCTTTTTTGTTGGTGAGAGTTGTGTCCCATGTCGGGTTTGTGCTGACAGTGAGGAACCCGCTTGGGATTCGCTCTCCCTCGGTCTCTGCCCCTGCTCCTCTCTCTCTCTGTCCCTCTCAAAATGAACACAACTTTTACAAAATTTAAAGGTAACATAAAAAAGAAAATAAGGTGTTGGAGATGAAGACATCCTCAACCCTCTATTTGTGCAATGTGACAATCCTTTAGTCACTGCTTTAATTACAAGTTAAATTTTTTTATTTTTTTACATTCATTTTGAGAGCAAGCACTTGCGTGAGCGGGGGAGGGGAGACAGAGAATGCCAAGCAGGGTCCGTGCTGTCAGCGCAGAGACCGATGCCATGCTCAAACCCCACAAACCATGAGACTATGACCTGAGCCGAGATCAAGAGGCAGATGCTCAACCAACTGAGCCACACCGGCACCCCTAGTTAATGATTTTTAAAGCAACTTCCATTATTTTGTTCTCATTATAAGTTTAAAAATAGCTTTTACTTAATTTTCCAAGAGCATCCTGGCCTGGAAACCAGAGTCATGGCTCTGAGGCCTGGAGGCTAGGCTGTGGGCTGCCCCTCAGCACCAGTGGAGAAAGGTTCTGTTCGCCTCCTCTGAGGATGGCTGGCCGGACGCACCAAAGACACTCCAAGCCAGTGGGACGGTGGCCACCGGTTGCACAGGAGAGGCCAACGTACCCTCTAACTGCTGGATGTGCCCCGGTGCGTGTCTCCGAAACCCCGTGTGCAGCCTCTCCGTGGCGGGGAGGGAAGGAACCGTCCCAGGGTCGCCTGAGCGACAGGGATCTTGTGCCAGAGCCTCTTGAGTTGGCCTGGTGGTGGCTGCCAGCCCCCAGTGCGGGCAGACCCTCCCGCCTGCCACACTGGCTGGTATAAGACTCAGCACTGGGTCTGAGCTTCGGGAGAAGCAGCCTAGTGGGTTCCAGGGGCTGAGACGATGGGGAAGGATGCAGCCCTGGGCACTTCTTGGGACCTTGAGAGGACAGCAGCAGGACAGGAAAGCGCACACAGAAGGTGGAAGAGGAGTGGAGACTGGGCGGAAAGCACGCGCCTGTACACACATGCGCACACACACACACTCCAGTCTCCTGGGGTCCTGGAGGAAGAGCAGCCTCAGCTGGCCCTGACCGTGGAAGAGTCGCCCTGCCCTGTTGGCCTATTGCCTGGGCCCCCGGCTGCACTGATTCCGGGGCCGCTACCCTGGGGTCTGGACACTTGGCCCTCCTGTGGAGGACACCCCTGTCCTGAACTGCCACTTCCAGCTGTGGTATTCTATCAGCTGGTTTCCACACTACTACTTCCACGTGGCAGAAGTGCCTTCATGGCCCCGAGCACCAGAGAAAACCACGGCAGCCACTTCTCAAGTCAATGGCAGCTTATTCTCACTAGTCTTTATTGGCAGTGAGAAACGCTCCACTACTGCCTTGAAAGCCAGCAATAAATAATGCCGTGATAAAAATAGTTCAAAGTAGACGGTACCTACTCTGTCATACAATCAGGAAGTTCACAAAAGATGAATAGAAAACACAGGGAAACTGTCAAACGTCCAATGAAAAGCAGAAACGACATGTAAAGAGACGTGTCGTTTCTATCTCTGTCCCAGCTGCATAAGAAATAAGGCTCCATGATCTGAGCACATTCCTTGGTGGCTTTTTTATATGCCACCTCAAAATTATAAGTTACGTTGGCTACTCTAACCTGAAATGGCTGTCTCCTCAAAATCTACACATGGAGATGGGGCGCCTGGGTGGCTCAGTCACTTACGCGTCCGACTTCAGCTCAGGTCATGATCTCACAGTTCGTGAGTTCGAGCCCCACGCCCGGCCCCGTGCTGACAGACAGCTCAGAGCCTGGAGCCTGCTTCGGATTGTGTGTCTTCTCCTGTCTCTGCGGCATCCATGCTCATGCTCTGTCTCTCTCTCTGTCTTTCAATAATAAAGAAACATAAAAAAAATTAAATAAAATCTACAAATGGAGAATGAGGTCCACTCCTTAAACTTGTTTACAAACAAATCTAAACAGCTGATTTCCGTAAGAACAATAAGGCCTTTATTAGAGTTGCACTCCATTGTTTCCAGGATCTTGCATCTTGCTCTGTGCTGAGCACCCAGCGCCCTGGCCCGAGGTGGGAGACCAGTGCACCCTGATTGGTCCTCTGAGAGTTCTGCTGCCAGGGGTCTAAGGTTCGGGTTGGGGGAGAGAAGGGGGTGGGCAGGGTTCCGGGGAAGAGGTGGCCAGGTTGCCCCACCCAGGCTTTCTGGGGCCTCGGCTCCCAGGTTGTGCGGGTCACTCCAGGCAAACTGCCCAGGCCCCCAGGGACCAGGCTCAGAAAGAGCATACCGGCCCTGGGAGATTTTCACAGTGTTTCAATCAGCTTTCCACTCCAAGTTTCTTTAGCTGATAGTCAACACCAGATATTTTTAATCTCTTCACACTGCACAAGAAAGCATTTCTTGCTAGAAAAAGTGTAGTTAAGGTGAGTCGTTAAAATACAGCGACAATTGCTGCAAATTAAGTCTGCTTATATCAAAACCATGGTTGTAGAGCTAAGGGACATTCGTAAAGGATAATGCAGGCTGTGTCACGGTGATTTTACAAACATGGTAAAATCCTTTTCTCTGTCAGGGTTTCTTAACAAACAATTAAACAATGATAATTACAATACATGCACAGGTTATAAAAGACCGTATTTGTCGTAGGATTCATACATACAGCCATGACAGTACATTCATTTGAAAGACTAAACTGAGATATAAGAACATCAATTGATTCCAAAGGATATTTATAGCCCGGATATACATGAAAGTCAGGAACTCTCTATAGGGAGTGACAAATTTACAGAAATGTACGAAACATTAAATGCTAAATGAGTTTCTCTATCCTATTCACGAATTTTTCAGTAATCAAACACTGTAATAAAATATCTCAGGGTCCATATAACAAGGATTAACAGATGAAAGATCTGGTTGAAGTTTCAAATGTAGTCACTGCTGGGCTCAGCGTGCTGCAAGACCATCGGGAGAAGCAGTGTGGGTAAACTGCAAGATAAAAGGAAAGAATCAGTCTTAAGACAGCCCGAAAAGCACCTTCCGGGGCCCCAGGTGGGGCCTAGCGCGTGTCCCCCCTCCCCAAAGACCTTCCTGGCTGAAGAGATTTGAGAATCTAGAGAAAATATGAAGCATTTTGCATTATCAATGAGAATTATTCGATTGAGTTCCTACTGGCTTAAGACTGAAAGTTCCCAAATTAAAAAAAACAAGATGAAGGAATCAATCAACTATTCTTTTATTTTGTCAGGATTTTAAGTAATCTCCACTCCAAAATGGGGCTCAAACTCACTACCCTAAGTTCAAGTGTCATAGGCTCCACCTGGCCTCCAGCCAGGAGCTCCCAACAATCAAACACTGTGGCTGAGACAGGAAAACAGGATGAGAGCAGAACAAAGCCCACCCCTGGAGGTCCTCAGAGCAGGGAGAAGAGGGCCGGGCTCCGGGGCCCACACCCGAAATCTCCATGTTCAAACTCAGCGCCTCAGAGGGCAATGTGCTTCCGCTTTCAAAAGCTAATCTCTCAACTGAGAGGCCACCAGTGTCACTCATGTGAGGACGAGAATCCTCTTGGGCCTGGTCCATTCAAGAAGGTGTGCGTAAAACAAGCCAGCCAGGGCCTGTTGACCCGGGAGCTCCACCAGACCAGGCAAAGGCCAGTGCCACTTGCTCCCGAACGACCGGGAAGGTCAGCTCAGACCTGGAAAATTTCCTACTGCTCCAACAGCAATCCTGCCTCCCTACCAAAAAAGACATTAGCAGACACTGAACCCAAACTTCTTTTTTTACGAAAAGAGTGGAAATACAGTTTTCTCTGGAAAAACTGAGAACACACCAACCTCTTTAAGTGTAAGCACACAAACACCAGCATCCTCTTAGCAGGTGTAGAGAAGCTCGTGTGTGTGTGTGTGTGTGTGTGTGTGTGTGCGTGTGTGTGCGTGTGTGTATGTGTGTGTGTTTGTGAGTCTATGTGCGTCTGCGTGTCTGTGTATTTCTGAAAGTCCCTAAGTGAGCCTGCTGCGGCTCTCCTGGCTCACATGGACATTGCGCAGACAGGACACAGGGTGTCCGACTGTGGCCTGCACGGACGGTGCCCTCTACTCACCAACAGGAGGCGTCGGCAGGATTAAGACACGACTGGCTGAATCCAGCCTCTGTGGTGCAGATACTATGCCTGCTCCAAGCAACACAAGGGGCAGCGTGCAAACGCAGCATGCGGTTAGTCTTAAAATAGCACATGAGGGCACAAATACAGCCCCACACATTCTAAACCACAGCAGCAACCACTGAGGGCTCCCGGGGCACTTCTGAGTGGGGTTCTCTCCACCCGCAAGCAGCCGGGGGAGTCCCCGGGAGTTCACTCTCAAATAGCAAAGGGGCAGTAGAGGCCATGAAAACACTTTCGCCGTGTCCATCTGCCATCTTGTGAAAGAGGGGCCAGGGCTGCCCATCACATACGTAGCTCTGCAAGTGATGCTCTGAGGCTGGTCCAAAGCTCTGAGGACACCCACGATGCCTAGTTGTAGTAGTGGAGAGAATACGCTAATATTCCATCAGATAGAAATGTTAACAAAAATCTCTATCACTGGGGAACTTTGATAAGCAGAAGTCAGGAGTAATCTTAGATCATCCGAGCCTGAGCATGCCACAGCATCTGAACGCCTTGTTACATATTAAGTCGGCCATTCTCCATCAGTGTTCACATTCCAACCCAAGAGCCTCCCATACCTCCGCCAAGAGGCTGGGGCAGAGCAGCACGTCACATACAGACCGGCAGCATCTTCTTTGGCTGCATAGAGGACAGAGAGGAAGTGACCCAGAAGTCTGCAGGGAGAGTCTCTGCTGACTCAGCAGGTAAGTCAAGAGTGTCTTGATCTACATTGCTATCTCTAAGAAGGTGCCCTCCTGAAGCTTCTATCATCATCCTGGGAAATTACAGGACACATTGTGAAATAAAAACCAAAACTATATAGTAAGGTTACCAGCCCTTTAAAATGACCGCACTCTGCAAGTTTGTTTACAGCTGTTTACCCCCATTCCTGACAGCCATTGGGGGCCCCCTGCCCAGATGGCTGCCCCAGGCGGTAAAGGGAGGCAGGGCCGTATTTGTGCCAGGACACTGACTGGGCACAAGTCAGGACACTCCTGGGCTGACTGGACCTGCCGCACTGTCTTTGTGAAATCACCTTCCTGCTATAGAAGATACTACCTTTTGGTTTTCAAAACAGTCTTTAAGCTGCGGACAGTGCTACACGCTAGGACGGTCCCACCACACCCTTTCACATGTCCTATTCTCGTCACACTTGAGTGTTCTTATGGCAATGAAGACAGTCTTAAGTAGTGGTGTGGGAGTAAATCAGTCCTGCTGTTGTATAAGGAGAAATCAACACTTCGTGTCTTTTTAAATAAACGACTGTAACCTTCCCCCAGAGCACAGGGCCCTGGACTGCAGAGAGACCTCCGGCCGCCCCCAAACACAACTTACAGGCTCTATTGCCAGGCTGCCATCAACGTGTTATGATGTGAAAAATATTTCTCAAGACTATCAAAAGTCAAATATCAAAAGGAAAGAAACCAAACTCCTCACCTCTGTTAAAATATTGGTTTCTCAATAGCTCATTGGTTTGGTAGTTTTTTAAGTTTTTGTAGGTACATTAATTTATTTTTGAAAGAGACAGAAACAGTATGAGTTGCGGAAGGGCAGAGAGCTAGGGAGAGAGAGAATCCGAAGCAGAATCCCCATTGTCACCGCTGAGCCCAATGGGAGGCTCAAACTCACGAAGTGTGAGATCCCGACCTGAGCTGAAAGCAAGACTCAGATGCTTAAATGATTGAGCTACCAGGCGCCCCTGTTTGTTAGATTTTCAGAGAGAGAGGGAGAGAGAAAGAGAGAACGATTGTGTGTGAGCGAGAGAGGGGCCGATGGAAAGGGTGACAGAGGACCCAAAGCAGGCTCCACGCAGACAGCAGCCAGCCCAATGCTGGCCTCAGACTCACAAGCAGTGTGATCCTGACCTGAGCCAAAGTCAGACACTCAACCAACTGAGCCACACAGGCGACCCAAACTCATTTGTTAATAAATTAAGAGTGAAGCTTAACTTGTAAGGTAAAATTATCTCCACATTTGGAAGAGTAGTCTGGTACATGATTCCTACAAACATAATAATCTACATTCCTTTTTTTTTTTTTTTTTAAGATTTTACTTTTAGGAAATCTCTACCCCCAACACAGGGCTCAAAGTGACAACCCAGAGATTATGAGTCACGCTGTCCTCCGACTCAGCCAGCCAGGCACCCCCAAATATAATACTTAACAGTTAACGCAAATTTAGATATCATTAGGCCGAAAACTTATTTCACCGACCCTTTGGTCAGTCCCCATGACCAAAAGGTGGTTCAACTCCCATTCCAAGATAGCACGAGCCTGAAATCGCGAGCAAACACCCCAAAAGTTATGTCAATCTAAAGGATGACGACATATTGCACTTGCGTTGAAACCAAGACTTCAAACTCAAAACAATATCCATTGAATCCTAATAGTGTATTTTCAATCAGAGATGTTAACGTGGAGTCCATTAATGGGCTTGATTTACTTATCTTTGAGAGGCAGAGAGACAGCACGAGCAGGGGAGGGCCAGCGAGAGATGGAGAGAGAGAATCCCAAACAGACTCCACGTTGTCGGCACGGAGCCCGACTTGGGGCTCGACGTCACCAACTATGAGATCATGACCTGAGCCCAAAGCAAGGGTCGAGCGCCGAATCATCTGAGCCCCCCAGGAAGCCCACAGGAATGGGCCTTTGGGGAGAGGGGTCCATGCTCTCCGGGAAATTAGACAAGGGTGCCGTGGAGGGGGATTTGCACTGGGGACACTGAGGGCATTCCCAAAGGTGTTCAGTGTTCTGTAGAAGGATCAAAAGATTCCTGATTCTCCATTGAGCCCATGAGTCAAACAGAATTCCACAGGGAAATCAGAAACAGAAGCCATGAAACTTCCACGTGGCACACGAAGCAAGAGTGTTTCTCTCTCCACATAAGAGCTAAATGCACGCCAGTCTCATGAGCCTGTGAGGGGAAGGGACAGGCAGAGCTCAGGCAGGAGGAGGCAGCACCGAGGACTCCGTGCCACACAGCACAGACCGGGCCTGGGGAGAGAGGACTAGCTGTGCGGTGAAGCTACACGCTGCCTTGCTACAATACAGGTTGCAGGGTCTCCAGCAAGAGAGCAGTGGGCGGGTGCGGACGGCCAGGTGTCACCTGTGTGTTCTGGGTCGGGTTCTGCACCAGAAGCGCCAGGGCGGTGACATCGAAGGTCCCATCTGAGGCCATCAACGTGCCGTGAACTCCACTGTCTACGCGATTGTTGGCATCCGCTTTAAGGCCAATCGATAGGACCCAGCGAATCACTGGGTCCTTCCTCCAAACCAGCACCTCTGCCGACAGTCAACACCCATGGCCACGGTGGCTGCCGAAAGCTCTCTCCATCACATCCACACCCTGTAATGCAGGACAAGGATCTCTGCTGTGTGCCCCAAGCCTATGCTTCAGCTGCACACTCCGGGTGTTCTGGAAAACCTTCCTCCCGTCAGACAACACTGTTGGCCCCGTGCCTGGGCACCTTGTCACTTCAACACAAACGTCTCAGTTCTAATCGCAAAGCCCGCTTTGTGGACTCAGTTGAAAATCAGAGAGACCTGAAAAGTCTCCCCAGCATATTAAGAGACTGTGACAGGACGCCTCACGTTCATGCAAAGTAACAAAGATTGCATTTGCTTTAGGAGACATGGAAAAATCACCAGATGATTCACTAGTTACTTCTGGTGAAAGACTGCTTCTGTCAACTGTGAAGAGATTTAAAAGGAAGTACACACTACAGGAAACACATTTACCCAATTCATTTCCAAGGTCTTTCACTAGTTAAAATAGCAGTTGTTCAAACGCATGGACACGCTTCAAACACTTGCAGATCCTTATTACATTTCTCTGTTACATACCTTATAATTAAATTATGTATATACACAACGTGTATCACAAAGGTTGGCTTCTGGCTTTTCTTGTGATTCACAATAACTCAATCACAGCTAGGCTATCCTTCAACTGGGCCATCCCCGCTGCCCCTTTTTCTCAAGTTTATTGATTTTTGAGAGAGACACAGACAGAGACAGAGACAGAGACAGAGACAGAGACAGAGACACAGCAAGAAAGTGGGGGAGTGGCAGACGAAGGGAGGGAGGGACAGGATCCAACCTAGGCTCCACACTGTCAGCGCAGAACACGACAAAGGGCTCGAACCCACGGACCGTGACATCATGAGCTGAGCTGAAGTCAGAGCCTTAACCGGACGAGCCCTCCAGACGCCCCTCGCTTCTGGATTTTCAATCGGCCCCCAGCACCGAACTCTGTGCTGAGGAACCAGAGTTACAAGCCCACATCCTGGAGGCATGGAAGACTCGTCTGCCTTTTGTGGTTAGTTACTTCCTTCCTCAGCTTTCAGACACCCAATTCCTTGCTGTGGCTGCGCCCCTCCCAGTTACAGAACTCTGCCTCCTCCGTGTGGTAAGATGGACGAGCACTGTGGCCGCCAGGGACCAGGCCTACTGAACAGGGTCCCGATTTCCCTCAAGGACTCAATTCTCGACACCACACAAGATTTTCCAATCACCTGCTCCAATGGAAACCTCAGATGAGTGCTTCCCAGCCTTACAGTTAGAGCCCACTCAAAGACATTGAGAAATCTGCGGAATTCTACAGGGAGTAGGCACACGTATGAGGTCTCCTAACCTGTGACTGACAACACGCATCTCACAGTTAGGACGTAAACGAAGCAGTGAGGTGGTCGTTCGTAACAAGAATCGTGCCATCAAATACGACGTGACCACAGCCGTGACTGAGACTCATTCTCCCAGGCGGACATTGTCAACACTAGGCACCTTTCGTGGAGCCTTATGGGGCTCTACCTCACCGCCACCTCCCTGAGAACTTCACTCCTCATAGCCCACTGTACCCAGAAGCCTTACCAGAAACAGTCGGTTAACACATATTTTATAAGTGACGTGTATATGCTACATTCCTTCATAAAACAAGGTAAATGTGATTAAGAAAACCATAAAGAAAATACATTTACATCACTCTACTGGATGGAAACACATAACTTGCCTATAAGTGGACCTGATCTTCAAACCCTGGCTGTTCAAGGGTCAACCGTATGTTTCTGGGACTGGCCATGCGTGTCCACAGAGACCACAGTATGATCCACTCTCAGACACTGCGTTATACCTATGATAACACAGAACCCAAGTGAGCAATTTGAACATCTCAGCCCCGGAGAAAGTCACTTACACACACTCTGTGAAACTGAATCAAATGCTGGGGCAAACAACTCAATAAACGCTGTCCTCATATGACCAAGTACTTAACCCATACCTCCTGAAGATGACAAAATAAACGCAGGAAACACAGTGAAATGTTTTGGCCAATTTTTGTGACCTCTGGACTTACAAGACATACACATTTCTGGGAGCAGTGGGTGTGAGAGCCAGACGGCACTACCACGAATCTTAATGTTTTCATTACAGAAAGTATAAGGATGTGGAAGAAAACACACTGGCAACATCCAAGGGACCGAATTTTCCCAGCATGGTTCCAGGAGCAAAAGGCCCTGGAGGCCTTTTTATGTCCGTGGAGGACATAATACTGCTTTGCAGCTATAGACTATATTGAGCAAACGAACAGCTACTGCTTTCAAAACAGGTACAGCTGAAAAGTGCTCAGCAAGGTGACAAGAAACACAATGCTTATTTTTTAAAGTTTTTGGTGTTTTTCAGCTTGTCCGCCCAATTTGCTGAGTCCCAGGGCACCTTGGGAAGGGTTTTCAATTCAGTGGCTCCAATTCAGTGGCTGTGGGGAAGCAGAGTGAGGAAAGGGGAGGTGGGGGGTGTCAACGGCCACGTGAGGTCTCCCGACACGGGGAGGGGTCTGCAGGCAGAGACACCACGGATCTAGAGGAATGAGGCCAGTAAGACCACCCACACGCTGCAAACACGCAGGGGACACCAACCTGGTCATGCAGGCTCGTCGCTAGCGTGGCTGGGGTGGACCTTTTGTTTTCTGGCGAGCAACCATGGGTGGATTTTGTGATGCCCTTCTTCTTGGGGGCGTTGTTCAGTGAGTCCTCGTTAGTGCTAGTGTTGCTGAGGTTGCTCAAGGGGCCATCCTGAGAGGCTGTGGATCTGGGGGACGCACAGGAGAGCATCTTCCACGCGTACTCGTCGCACGACACACCGCCCCACGTGATTAGAAGCACAATCCCCCAGCTTCTAGGGAGGGCTGCGCCCTGGGAGCTGACACTGTCTCCCTCCCAAGTATATCTGGAGTCCAAGCACCTTGGGTGGAGAACGCTCAGCACCCCTCCCTGGCCGTGACCCGGGAGCACGGAGGACATGCACACCTGAGCCACCCCAGGACGTGGTGCGAGTAACAGAGAGGCTGCTGGAGCTGCCTGGTGGGGGTGGGGGGAAGAGAGCATGGCTCCTGACAACCCCACAGGGCACAGTGCAGCCCAGGAGAGGAGCCCTAGGGAGCATGTCACCCAGGATCCACCGGGAGGAAAAGGCAGGTCTCAGGACTGCTGGTGTGTAGGATCTGAGCAAACGAGGTTGCCCTACAGCCACCAGCATCACAAGACTCTGGTCTTTCCCACCTGCCTTTTGCCCTGCTGGCCACACCCAGGGCACCCAGGCAGGTATCCCAAGAACACCGTGCACGTAAACTCAGTTCATTGGCCTTTCTTTGGAATCGCTGTTCCGACCCTTTCTCCCCCATGGAGAGATCAAAGGGTTCTCAGAGCTGAAAACCAGCCCACAGGCATATCTCCTACGATGCCTGTGCCCCTTACTTTGTGGCGTCCCTGATGTCCTCGTGGCTGGCCTTGGGCAGTGCCCCTTGCTGCAGCCTGTCCAAGCTCAGGGACCTCTGGGAAGAAGGAGCTGATGGTACACATCGTGTCCTTGCCACACTATCTTGTGACTCTTCCTCCAAAGGCAGCAACTGTGGGGTGGAGAGGAGAGTGACATGAGTTCACCGTGCACCCAGACAGAGGAGCACAGCCCTGAAATGACAGCCAGCAACTCATTTGAAAAGCTATGAGCTGTGCTTTGTGCAGCGTCCAAAACGACTTCCTAGGATCGACATAACACCAGGCGAAAGGGTGGATTCGCGTCCGGGCAGTGGGCCCACTGAGACCCCCAGCCCATCTGCACCGAGGGGTGTACCCTCCCCAGGACCTCGCACCACCAGGAGCCCGGCCACAGAAGGTAGAAGCGGAGACCCAGACCATGTCACCATACACCACGGCCAGCTGAGAAGGAAGGTGCTTGGTTCCTGACGCCATTCAGGGCAAACCCTGGTGAGCACGGAGCCCTCCCATGCACGATTGTGCAAAGCTCTTTGTTTGGGGGAAATGGAGCGAGCTTGTGGCCTAATCCACTGTCACTTCTGGTAGCGATGCAAGGCTGGAATCTACAGGGACGTGTGTAAAATGACAAGGCACCCAACCCCCTGACCCCACACTCGGGTCTGACTTCTGCTTCTCGGGGACATTTCGGTTGAGGTTACAAACTGACGGACTCATCGGCAGCTTACAGACAGTCTGCTCGACACGGTGGAGACACAGTGTCCCTTGGCTGCCGTCACGACAAATGAACCCCTTCTGACTCCATTTTTCCTTCTGTCACAGGTTGTGGGTCTGCGGCTATGTGGCTGTGGGCCCTGGAAAGGACCGTGGGGCCACGGACCCGCCAGCGTTATGACCCTTGGCAGGTCCTGGTGGTGAGGCAGGGCCGGATCTCATGAGACACACGTGTAGGACGGGCGAGACAGGCACAGCCAACTGGGTTTGTACCAGGACCTCCGAAGCTGCATGGGGCTCGGGACACCCATGGCGGTCAGCACCAAGTGGAGCTGAGCTCAGGGAAGACACAAGCATAACCAACAATTACAGACACCTGCCTCCTCTCCTGATTTCCATGACAATCATCAGACACCAAAAGCTACCTTAACAGGCTACAAATTATCCACAGAAAACCAAACAGGGTTAGACTTGCTTCACGCAAGTAGATTTCATACCCAGGTGGAAGCAAGGATATGGAGAAAACAAACGCCAAAAGGGAACAGGACAGGCAGCCACACTAGCGACCAGGCTATGAGGTGAGCAGAGACGGAGGGTTCCGGGAGCACACCCTCCCGTGTCGCAGCGCAGTCCACACACAGGCCCCCGCCCAGCACTGGGTCCTGCCAGACTTGGTCCTATGGGCCATTTCAGTCTCAACCAGAACGGGAGACTCCCGCAAGGCTGGGAAGTGCAATGCCCGTGCTGGCCCTGTCCGCATGGACCTGACACCCACTGCACATACACCTAGACTTCATCCCCCAAAACCTCCAAAGAGCCCTCCAAGTAGCCATCAGTGAGCTGTGGGAGCAGGCCGTCCTGCCTGGGTGTTCATCACACGACCCTCTGTTCCTTGAGAAAGGCTTGCCACAGAGGAAAAGGCAGCGCGAGCCAGCAGAATGCAGGGCGTGCCCTGTGCCCCGTCGCCCATGTGAGCTCCTGATCTCTGAGGACCGTGCACCGATGGGCAGTGTGTGGGCACCCCAAGGGCCATGATTCTTTCGCTGTCCTCACTTACCAGGAGGGCAAGGCAGGAGAAAAAGACGGTGATTAATACACCCCGGTCACAAAACAACCAGTGACCGAACTGGCACTTGAACGCGAGAATTCAACTGAATGGACACACCATCTCTGCAGTGGAGGGCCTCCCCCAGCTGCCGCCCAGCTCTGTATCAGAGGCACGGCCCTGTCAGCACATGGCTGGGAAGGTCTGGGATGGGGGTACGATCCAGGAAGCAAGGCATCCCAGTTATGAGGCGGGGTCAGGGGACGGACAAGGCGGGAAGGTCTCCGACAGCCTCTGTGAGGGCGGGCGGCACACTCCTCACACGACAGCCGCGGCTGAGGCGGGCACCCAGAGAACCTCCCAGAAGCCCCTACCTGCAGTGAGAAGGGCCCTTACTGCCTGCCGAGCGGTTAAGCCAGCACTGCCACGGGAGGCGCCCCCACACACACCTCACCTCCACAGAGCGGCCACCACGAGTCACGGGAGCCTGCGGGCGTCCACACGGACAGGCCGGCCTTGCTCCCGAGGGTGGCCAAATGCTGTCCCCCAAGTGAGCAGAACCAGGGCGCCCCGAGCCACCCGGCCTCTCACGGCTGGCACTGTGGCCTCTGTGGGAGTCCGAGCGGCGCTGGGTCCACCAGAACTCACCTGCCTCGAAAGGGATGGTCTTCGGAGAAACAGGGGCCCCAGGGCGACATCCTCGTAGCTGGAAGACTTCTAGCAAGGGAGAAGCCGGATGCTCAGAAGGGCACCTCCCTCGCCCTCCACAGCGCATGCGGGCTCCTACCGCCTTCAAGAACCCGCCGGCCTCCCGCCCACCTCTCCGCCTGGCAAATGGGCTGTGGCACCAGCTACAACAGAACCTACTGCATCAGGGCGGAAACACTACCCGGTGGGACGCTGCACCGGCAGAGACTCCTCATCACGCACCCGCCCAGACGCACTGGGATACAACGTCAGAGGCGAACCCGATCTCAGCTGCAGACCTTGGGCTATGGACACAAATCAGCACAGGTTTGGGGTTGTGACAAAGGCCTCGCCCTGGTGGGGGTTTCGGATACCTGCTCAGGGGAGAGGCTGTGCCGTTGTAAGGGCAGGAATGTGTGTGAAATCTCTGGAGCTTCCCGTCACATTTGCTAAAACTGCTCTAGAAAAGTAGCCAAGAAGCCAAAACCACCCCCAAAAATATGCATGGGCGGGCCTCCATGCAATCATAACCCAAGTCTGTGCTCTTTCCAAGCCCCTCCCCCACCCCGCTCCTCAGCCACCGACAGGGGCTCAGGAGCCTGTAAGAGCCCCGATGCCGCTGATGGGCCACGTTTGGGCCAGCTTCGGGACACCCTGGGCTACGTTGGAGCCGCGCTGCTCCTGATTGTCCATGTTTCCCAAAGCGCGAGACCCCCCACCCCTTGTCGCTTTTGGAGGACACACTGTGTCCCAGCAAAGCAGCAGTGCTGACTGCCCACCCACAGGCACACTCTGATCTGTGTCAGGTGGCATCTCAGTGTGGTTTTGATTTGTAGTCCCCTGATGAGGAGTGACTTTGAGCATCTTTTCTTTTTTCTTGTATTCAATATAATTTATTGTCAAATTGGTTTCCATTCAACACCCAGTGCTCATCCCCACAGGTGCCCTGCTCAATGGCCATCACCCACTTTCCCCTCTCCCCCACCCCCCATCAACCCTCAGTTTGTTCTCAGTATTTAAGAGTCCCTTATGGTATGCCTGCTTCCTCTCTTCAACTTGTTTCCCCCTTTCCCCTCCCCTCTGGTCTCCTGTGAAGTTTCTCAGGATCCACATATGAATGAAAACATATGGTATCTGTCTTTCTCTGCCTGACTTATTTCACTTGGCAGAACACCCTGCAGTTCCCTCCACGTTGCTACCAATGGCCAGATTTCATCTTTTCTCATTGCCAAGTAGTATTCCATTGTATATAGAAACCTCATCTCCTTTATCCATTTGTCCATTGACGGCATTTAGGCTCTTTCCATCATGTGGCTATTGTTGAAAATGCTGCTATAAACGTTGGGGTACGAGTCGCCTGTGCATCAGCACTCCTGAATCCCCTGAATTCTAGCAGTGCTATTGCTGCGTCATAGGGTAGATCTTTTTTTAATGTGGTGAGGAACCTCCACACTGTTCCCAGAGTGGCTGCACCAGTTTTTCTTCCCACCAACAATGCCAGAGGGTTCCTGTTTCTCCCCATCCTCTTCAGCATCTATAGTGTCCTGATTTGTTCATTTCTGCCACTCTGACCGATGTGAAGTGGAATCTCAGTGTGGTTTTGGTTTGTATTTCTCTGATGAGGAGTGACGTTGAGTATCTTGTCATGTGTCTGTTGGCCATCTGGATGTCTTATTTAGAAAAGTACCTATTCATTTCTTGTGCCCATTTCATCACCCGATTATTTGTTTTCAGGTGTGGAGTTTGGTGAGTACTTTATAGGTGTTTGGATACTAGCCATGTGTCTGATACGTCATTTGCAAATATGTCCTGGTGCAACTATGAACATGATCAGTTTCTTTACTTCTCTTTCTGTTTCATTGTTATTGGTATATTAAAATGCAATGGGTTTCTGTACATTGCTTTTGTACCCTGTGAGTTTGCTGTATTGATGTATCAGTTCGAGGAGACTTTTGGTGGATTCTGTCCGGTTTTCCAGGTAGAGTATGATGTGGTCTGTGAAGAGTGAACGTTTGACTTCATCTTTGCCATTGTGATGCCATTTATTTCATTTTGTTGTCTGATTGCTGGTGCTAAAAATTGCAAAACAATGTTCAACAACAGTGGTGAGAGTGGACATCCCTGTCATGTTCCTGATCTCAGGGGGAAAGTTTTCAGTTTATCCCCAGGAGAATTATATTAGCTGTAGCCTTGTATCATACATGGCTTTTATGATGTTTACATATGCTCCTTCTATTCCGACTTTCTTGAGGGTTTTTAGTAAGAAAGCATGCTGTGTTTTTTTCAAATGCTTTCTCCGCCTGTATTGACAGGATCATGAGGTTCTTTCCTGTGATTTTCTTAATGTGATGTATCCTATTGATTGATTTCCAAATATTGAACCAGCCCTATAGCCCAGATAGGAATCCTACTTGATCATGGTGAAAAATTCTTTTCATATGTTGTGCGTTTGTTTTGCCAGTATTTTGTTGAGAATTTTTGTATTCTCATTCATCAGGCATATTGTCCTATAGTTGTCTTTTTTTTTTTTTTTTTTTTTTTTTTTTTTGCTGGATCTCTGGTTTGGGAATCAAAGTAAAGCTGGCTTCGTAGAATGAGTCTGGAAGATTTCCTTCCATTTCTATTCTGTGGTACAGCTTGAGAAGCATAGATATTAACTGCTTTAGATGTCTGATGGAATTCCCCAGGGAAGCATGTGGTCCAGAAAATGAGATAAATCTTAGGATGCAATGACTAGGACAACTCCCTGGCAAGCTGATGGTCTCAGGAATAAGATATGGATAGATATGAAACACATATGGGTACGGCAAAGGGAAGCCTCCGTCCTCTACCGTGGGAACCCAAAGGCAAGATGCCTGTGTTATTACCTTAGAAATGAGGGAAAGCTTCTGGAGTTCACTGTTTTCCCTTGCCATCCTATCAGTGGATAGAGAAGACAGTGATTCCAAGGTAACAGGCTTGTGCTGCAAGCTAAGCTCAAATGTTTGGAACAGGGCTTGGATGCAGTAGTTCAGGAATGGTCTCTTTCTGTGCCAAGCAGGTCCTCGAGAATATTGCCCATGGTGAACCAACTGTTCCTCAGAGTGAAAGCATCTTTAATGGCCAGGGAGGGAAACAAGTTGGCTAGCCATCATTTCTTCTACCAGCCACCCAAACACCAAGTGCTCTCAGGAAGGCAATCCTTCCTTTGGGATCTCAGAAACTGATTGCTCTTGGTTACCACAGACCAGATTTAGAGCTGGTTAGGAGTGGCCGGCACTCACTATGCAGGGGACAGCCTCATTGCATTAGGTGAGACCCACGACATGGTTATCACTATGGCCAGGGAAATCAGAATAGCTAGAAACAGGGCCAAAGTGTTTCAGTTCAGCGAATTTTGGAATTAAGCTGAGAAGGAAATATCTACCTCCACGTAACTCTTATCCCAGAAGAGAGGATAGCTCCCTTCCAATATCGGTGACCCTGACTCCACATGAGCATTGCTGCTGGGCACTTTGAAATGCCCTGGGCTTACCTTTGTCCACATAGTACGGAAAGGCAATTGTTGACGGACCCTGTGCCCCAAGGGATCCCGCAGTGACAAGAATATGGTCTGACACCCCGGTTAAAAGTAGAAAAAATGGCTCTGAGATACTGTCCCTGAGTGGACAACAGAGAGAACTTCGTTGGAAAAGAGCAACAGGATGGAGAATGATCCAGAGAAGGCCAAAGTTCTTTCTTAACAGGAGAGAATGCGATAAAGCAAACAATGATGAGACGAGCACAATCTCCTGACAGGATGGTTGTCTCAGGAGTAAGAACCGTGTGTGGGCTAGGACCAAGGGAAACCTCCTGCAGTGTTTCTCCAGAAAGGGGTGAAAAGTTCCTGGCACTGGCTTTTGTTGCCCTGTCCTTTGAAGCCAGTAGTGACACCTAGTTAACCGATTCTGACTTGCGGCCAACCCTCAGGTATTTGGAGAATGGCTCTGCTGCACCAGTCCTTGAGTGGGCTCGGTCCAGCACGTAGCAGATCCTGAAGAATACTGCCAATGGATGAAGTGTCTGCTCTGCAGGGTGAAGGCATCTGTATCCTCCAGTGGTTGGAGTTCTGCTGACGAACCGATGAAGATTGGGGGCGATGGTGGGGGTGGTCCAGAGCCCAAGACCAAGGAAGATGTCCTGAAGACATCTTTCATACAAAAAAGGTGATTTTATTAAACGGTGGGGACAGAAACCACATGCAAGAAAATCTGCACAGGGGTCCTGACGGGTAACTGATTGTTACACACCATCAGGTTGGCAGGGTGTCAAGGATAGGGTAAGTCTCTAAGCAGTGTTGGAAGCAATTTTTCAGCGCCTTGAGGGACTAAGTGTGGCTAGGGAAATGGCCTTCATTACCACATAATGAAACCCAAGTCATAAGACCCATTCAATGTATAAGGACGGGTGCATAAGCTTGGAGGAATACTGCCAGCATATGCCTTCGGGCAGTTAAAATAAAAGAAGTTGACTGGAATGTTTTCAAGGTTGGGATAATGTTAGGCTTAGGTTGTGTTTTGCCCCTAGCAAAGGGTCATCACCATCACCGAGCAGCTAAGCTCCTAGAGGGGTGTCACTCTATCCGTTTCAGGGATTGTCAGTGGGCTATAAGCAGTAAGGGAATTTAATTTTCATTTGCCTTAGCATCACACATTACCATGACAAGTGCTTAAGGCCCTTTTCTCTGTACTTGGGTGGTCAAGACTGTCCAAGGAATAACAATCATATGCCACCCATGGTGGGAGGAGGGGCTAGCTTGTGCTTTACCCCTCAGCCTGCCTTATGCTCCCTCATCATATCCTCCCAGAATAATGTCAACCCTGAAACCTTGAAGATGGATGAAGGTGGAAGGTCTCATCTTCTGTAGCTTCTTTGTGCTGAGTAGGGGCATAGAGTCGTCCCTACCTATATGGGTCCTTATTGGTCTCTTGGGCAACGTACAGAGGAGTTACAAAAGGCGGCGGCGGCTGGATCCAAGGTGGGCCTTCTTGAGTAGAAAGGCTCATCGTTTGGCTTCAAGCAAGTGTAGTGATGGAGTCCGCACCAGGCAGAGAGGCATGGGAGAAACGAGCACAACAGAGTGAGGAAAACAAGAAAGAAGTGCTTTGGCAGTTGACAGACATGCTCCAGTCCAGGAGTGTAGCCAGTCACTAGAGGAAAGAGAGGCATTGTTGAAAGCGCCAATTGAAGTCTGCATGTCGCTCAGGAATCCCGAAATCTCTCGGTGGTAATCTGGAATGTATACACAGCATTTTGTCAGAGCACCTGCCAAAACCAGTGTCTGCCAGTGCTGCCAGTGAAGATTTTAGATGTGAGGCTTGAAGTATCCTCAGATGGAAGTGGGAACAGGCAGCAGGAATCCGATTGGTCTTTCCAGTTGGGAACTCAAATGTCTGCAGTGATCCTTTGAATGGCCGTTCTTAAGAAGGACCTGTTAGTATGAATTGAGGAAGGAAAGTGAAAAAGAAAGGTGCGACCATCCTAAGAGAGGTTTGAGGTCTCGTACAGGTTCCCCGGAATAAGAAGGCACATTAGTTTGCCCACTGACTTCCTGTAAAGTGGGTAGAGGTTTTATTTCGATACGGGAACCCATGAAGATTGCCCCTCTAAATGACTGCAGTAGGAAGACATAATACGATGCAGTAAGGGCCTTTTATTTCAGAGTTAAATCCCCTGTTGCATGAGACTTTCCATCCTTTGAATAAATTAGGTCTTGGGGGTTTTTATGGGGTGAGTTTCGAGTAACTGTCAGATCAGGTGTAGGGAGGACATGGTTTGCATTCTTAGAGATTTATAAATTAACTCAGCTTCAAGTGGATACTACAGCACTGTCTATTGATAGGTCTAGAGTGAGAAAAGATCTTGTGTACAGTTGTTGGGGAAACCCATCCCATTTTCAAGCTGTTTAAAGATTATACCCAGGGGGTCCTATTACTATGCCCACAGGAGAACAACAAGGTTGTCCATACCTGTGCTATTGGGACAGGATCTCTCAAGGTTCCCTCACGTTGCCTAGTTTAGGCAAACATTTGAAGACAACTAGGATTTAACATCGATCATGTGCATTGCTGAAATGTAGTTTTTCTCTCTAAAAACCCTCTTTGCCTGTGATACCCAAATCCAGACTAATTCATCTGCAAACGAGGCCACTCTTGACAAACTTGGCCTCATTATTTCCATAAGCTCTGCAAGAAGACTCATTGATCCTAAGGATCTTTGAAAGCGTGCTTTACTTTACTGGAATCCCTTCTAAGGAATCTCCAGACTGAACTTTGGTAGCCTCTCCAGGCTGGAAGCCAAACCAAGGACTTCCTGTCAGATGGGCCTGCAATACCTGTGGAATTGGGTGAATTCCTCTTCACGAGGTCCCCAAGATATCCTGAGGTTCCTGTGCCCCTCCCCCACTCCTTCTCTCTCTCTCTCTCTCTCTCTCTCTCTCTCTCTCTCTTCATAAAGGATAAACATAACAAAATCTTCTCTCACGAAACCTATTTCATATCGTAGGAGATTCACAAAATAAATACTTTTAGGAGAAATACAGGGATTTGCCATCTTTCAGATTACTACTAAAAAGTGTAAGTATATTGAGAACTCAAAAACTGTATTCAAACTGAACCAGAATTAGGAAGAGGGGACTAAATGAAATGAGGAAGATTATAGTTTTGTGAGTCTTGCTGGAAATCTTGCTGCTTCTCTAATGTTTGCTGTTCCAGATGAACGAAACGTTCTCTGCTCTTCAGGTATGTCTAATATACAGAGATGTCACCAACTATTCACTTGTAAACTGAAGCCTTGACCTTCCCTCTGTACCTAAATCTTCTGAAATTCAAACACTCTCTGGGAGTATTCTTCCTTTCGTGGCCATTACAGGTATTTGCCTACATGCAATAAGAATCTCTTGCTTGTAACAGGACACCATTGGAAATACTGGTTACTTTCCTATGGCTTTGACTGGAATGTCCTATTTGAGACACATGCATAGACTCAGAAATGACACTACAGCTTCGAGGAACTAAGGATGACGTGATGTAACATGGAGCCATTAAAGCCCCTTGGAAATGTTTTCCGGATACCTGGTTCCCAGAGTTCCCAGCAGCCTCACCAGGCGAGTAAAGAATGTCCCTTCCTGGCAGGCACAGGAACCCTAGGATATCTTGGGGACCTCGTGAAGAGGAATTCGCCCAATTCCACTGGTATTACAGGCCCATCTGACAGGAAGTCCTGGGTTTGGCTTCTGGCCTGGAGAGGCTACCAAAGTTCAATCTGGAGATTCCTTAGAAGGCATTCCAGTAAAGTAAAGCACGCTTTCAAAGATCCTTAGGTTCGGTCTGGAGATTCCTTAGAAGGGATTCCAGTAAAGTAAAGCACGCTTTCAAAGATCCTTAGGATCAATGAGTCTTCTTGCAGAGCTTATGGAAATAATGAGGCCAAGTTTGTCAAGAGTGGCCTCCTTTGCAGATGAATTAGTCTGGATTTGGGTATCACAGGCAAAGAGGGTTTTTAGAGAGAAAAACTACATTTCAGCAATGTACATAATCAATGTTAAATCCTAGTTGTCTTCAAATGTTTGCCTAAACTAGACAACGTGAGGGAACCTTGAGAGATCCTGTCCCAATAGCACAGGTATGGACAACCTTGTTGTTCTCCTGTGGGCATAGTAATAGGACCCCCTGGGTATAATCTTTAAACAGCTTGAAAATGGGATGGGTTTCCCCAACAACTGTACACAAGATCTTTTCTCACTCTAGACCTATCAATAGACAGTGCTGTAGTATCCACTTGAAGCTGAGTTAATTTATAAATCTCTAAGAATGCAAACCATGTCCTCCCTACACCTGATCTGACAGTTACTCGAAACTCACCCCATATAAACCCCCAAGACCTAATTGTTCAAAGGATGGAAAGTCTCATGCAACAGGGGATTTAACCCTGAAATAAATGGCCCTTACTGCATCATATTATGTCTTCCTACTGCAGTCATTTAGAGGGGCAATTTTCATGGGCTACCGTATTGAAATAAAACCTCTACCTGCTTTACAGGAAGTCAGTGGGCAAACTAATGTGCCTTTTATTCCGGGGAACCTATAGGAGACCTCAAGCCTCTCTTAGGATCGTCTCACCTTTCTTTTTCACTTTCCTTCCTCAATTCATACTAACAGGTCCTTCTTAAGAAGGGCCATTCAAAGGATCACTGCAGACATTTGAGTTCCCAACTGGAAAGACCAATCGGATTCCTGCTGCCTGTTCCCACTTCCATCTGAGGATACTTCAAGCCTCACATCTAAAATCTTCACTGGCAGCACTGGCAGACACTGGTTTTGGCAGGTGCTCTGACAAAATGCTGTGTATACATTCCAGATTACCACCGAGAGATTTCGGGATTCCTGAGCGACATGCAGACTTCAACTGGCGCTTTCAACAATGCCTCTCTTTCCTCTAGTGACTGGCTACACTCCTGGACTGCAGCATGTCTGTCAACTACCAAAGGACTTTACTTGGGGTTTCGAGCTTGTTTTTCTAACTCTGTTTTGCTCGTTTCTCCCATGCCTCTCTGCCTGGTGCCGACTCCATCACTACACTTGCTGAAGCCAAACGATGAGCCTTTCTACTCAAGAAGGCCCACCTTGGATCCAGCCGCCGCCGCCTTTTGTAACTCCTCTGTACGTTGCCCAAGAGACCAATAAGGACCCATATAGGTAGGGACGACTCTATGCCCCTACTCAGCACAAAGAAGCTACAGAAGATGAGACCTTCCACCTTCATCCATCTTCAAGGTTTCAGGGTTGACATTATTCTGGGAGGATATGGTGAGGGAGCATAAGGCAGGCTGAGGGGTAAAGCACAAGCTAGCCCCTCTTCCCACCAAGGGTGGCATATGATTGTTATTCCTTGGACAGTCTTGACCACCCAAGTACAGAGAAAAGGGCCTTAAGCGCTTGTCATGGTAATGTGTGATGCTAAGGCAAATGAAAATTAAATTCCCTTACTGCTTATAGCCCACTGACAATCCCTGAAACGGATAGAGTGACACCCCTCTAGGAGCTTAGCTGCTCAGTGATGGTGATGACCCTTTGCTAGGGGCAAAACACAACCTAAGCCTAACATTATCCCAACCTTGAAAACATTCCAATCAACTTCTTTTATTTCAACTGCCCGAAGGCATATGCTGGCAGTATTCCTCCAAGCTTATGCACCCGCCCATATACATTGAATGGGTCTCATGACTTGGGTTTTATTATGTGGTAATAAAGGGCATTTCCTTAGCCACACCTAGCCCCTCAAGGTGCTGAAAACTTGCTTCCCCCTAACCCTAACCCTATCCTTGACACCCTGCCAACCTGATGGTGTGTAACAATCAGTTACCCGTCAGGACCCCGGTGCAGATTTTCTTGCATGTGGTTTCTGTCCCCATCGTTTAATAAAATCACCTTTTTTGTATGAAAGATGTCTTCAGGAGATCTTTCTTGGTCTTGGGCTCTGGATCACCCCCACCATCGCCCCCAATCTTCATCGGTTCGTCAGCAGAACTCCAACCACTGGAGGATACAGATGCCTTCACCATGCAGAGCAGACACTTCATCCATTGGCAATATTCTTCAGGATCTGCTACGTGCTGGACCGAGCCCACTCAAGGACTGGTGCAGCAAAGCCATTCTCCAAATACCTGAGGATTGGCCGCAAGTCAGAATCGGTTAACTAGGTGTCACTACTGGCTTCAAAGGACAGGGCAACAAAAGCCAGTGCCAGGAACTTTTCACCCCTTTCTGGAGAAACACTGCAGGAGGTTTCCCTTGGTCCTAGCCCACACATGATTCTTACTCCTGAGACAACCATCCTATCAGGAGATTGTGCTCGTCGCATCATTGTTTGCTTTATCGCATTCTCTCCTGTTAAGAAAGAACTTTGGCCTTCTCTGGATCATTCTCCATCCTGTGGCTCTTTTCCAACAAAGTTCTCTCTGTTGTCCACTCAGGGACAGTATCTCAGAGCCATTTTTTCTACTTTTAACTGGGGTGTCAGACCATTTTCTTGTCACCGTGGGATCCCTTGGGCCACAGGGTCCCTCAACAATTGCCTTTCAGCACTATGTGGACAAAGGTAAGCCCAGGGCATTTCAAAGTGCCCAGCAGCAATGGTCATGTGGAGTCAGGGTCACGGATATTGGGAAGGAGCTATCCTCCCTTCTGGGATAAGAGGAATGTGGAGGTAGACATTTCTGTCCCAGCTTGATTTCATAATTTGCTGAACTGAAACACTTTGGCCCTGTTTCTAGCCATTCTGATTTCCCTGGCCATAATGATAACCATGTCTCTGGTCTCAGGCAAGGACAATGAGACTGTCCCCTGCATAGTGAGTGCCGGCCACTCCTAACCAGCTCTGAATCTGGTCTGTGCTAACCAAGACCAATCAGTTTCTGAGATCCCAAAGGAAGGATTGCCTTCCTGAGAGCACTTGGTGTTTGGGTGGCTGGTAGAAGAAATGATGGCTAGCCAACTTGTTTCCCTCCCTGGCCATTAAAGATGCTTTCACTCTGAGGAACAGTTGGTTCACCATGGGCAGTATTCTTGAGGACCTGCTTAGCAGAGAAAGAGACCATTCATGAACTACTGCATCCAAGCCCTGGTCCAAACATTTGAGCTTAGCCTGCAGCACAAGCCTGAGACCTTGGAATCACTGTCTTCTCTATCCACTGATAGGATGGCAAGGGAAAACAGTGAACTCCAGAAGCTTTCCCTCTCTTTCTGAAGTAAGAACACAGGCATCTTGCCTTTGGGTTCCCATGGTAGACGACAGAGGCTTCCCTTTGCCCTACTCATATGTGTTTCATATCTATCCGTATCTTATTCCTGAGACCATCAGCTTGCCAGGGAGTTGTCCTAGTCATTGCATCCTAAGATTTATCTCATTTTCTGGACCACATGCTTCCCTGGGGAATTCCATCAGACATCTAAAGCAGTTAATATCTATGCTTCTCAAGCTGTACCACAGAATAGAAATGGAAGGAAATCTTCCAGACTCATTCTACGAAGCCAGCTTTACTATGATTCCCAAACCAGACAGAGATCCAGCAAAAAAAAAAAAAAAGATGACTACAAGACAATATGCCTGATGAATAAGAATACAAAAATTCTCAACAAGATACTGGCAAATCAAATTCACAACATATGAAAAGAATTTTTCACCATGATCAAGTAGGATTCCTATCTGGGCTATAGGGCTGGTTCAATATTTGCAAATCAATCAATAGGATATATCACATTACGAAAATCACAGGTAAGAACCACATGATCCTGTCAATACAGGCAGAGAAAGCATTTGAAAAAACACAGCATCCTTTCTTAATAAAAACCCTCAAGAAAGTCGGAATAGAAGGAACATATGTAAACGTCATAAAAGCCACATATGATACAAGCCCACAGCTAATATAATTCTCCTGGGGATAAACTGAAACCTTTCCCCCTGAGATCAGGAACATGACAGGCATGTCCATTCTCACCACTGTTGTTGAACATTGTTTTGCAATTCCTAGAACCAGCAATCAGACAACAAAAGGAAATAAATGGCATCACAATGGCAAAGATGAAGTCAAACGTTCACTCTGCACAGACCACATGATACTCTACCTGGAAAACCGGGCAGAATCCACCAAAAGTCTCCTCGAACTGATACATCACTGCAGCAAAGTCGCAGGGTACAAAAGCAATGTACAGAAACCCATTGCATTTTAATATACCAAAGCAAACAAAAAGAGAAGTAAAGAAACTGATCACGTTCATAGTTGCACCAGGACCATAAAATATCTATCAATAACCTAAAAATATGAATGAACCTATCCAAAGATATAAAAGATGTGTGCGCTTAAAACTATAGAAGGTTGATGAAGTAAATTGAGGAAGACACAAAGAATGGGAAAACATTCCATGTTCATGGATTCGAAGAATGAATATTGTTAAAATGTCAATACCACCCAAAGCAATCTACACCTTCAATGCAATCCCCATCAAAATCGTGCCACCATTCTTTCCAAAGCTAGAACAAATAATGCTAACATGTGTATGGAACCACAAAAGACCCCGAATATACAAAGTAATATTCAAGAAGAAAACCAAAGCAGGAGGCATCACAGTCCCAGAATGTAGCCTCTGCTACAAACCTGTCATCATCAAGACAGTATGGAATGGGCACACAAACAGACACATAGGCCAATGGAACAGAATAGAGAACCCAGATTCAGACCCACAAATGTAGGGCCCACTAATCTTCCACAAAGCACGAAAGAGTATCCAATGGAAAAAAACCAGACTCTTTAACCACTGGTGCTGGGAGAACTGGACAGCAACATGCAGAAGAATGAACCTAGATCACTTTCTTAGGCATACACAAAAGTAAACTCAAAATGGATAAAGGACCTGAATGTGAGACACGAAACCTTTAAAACCCGAGAAGAGAAAGAAGGACAAAACCTCTCCGACCTCAGCTGTAGCAATTTCTTACATGACACGTCTCCAACGGCAAGGGAATTAAAAGCAAAAATGAACTGTAGGGACCTCATCAAGATAAAAACCTTCTGCACTGCAAAGGAAACAAGCAACAAAACAAAAAGACAACAGATGAAATGGGAAAAGATATTTGCAAATGACGTATCAGACACAGGGCTAGTATCCAAACACCTATAAAGAAGTCATCAAACCCCACACCTGAAAACAAATAATCGGGTGATGAAATGGGCACAAGAAATGAATAGGTCCTTTTCTAAAGAAGACATCCAGATGGCCAACAGACATATGACAAGATACTCAACGTCACTCCTCATCAGAGAAATACAAACCAAAACCACACTGAGATTCCACTTCACCTCGGTCAGAGTGGCGGAAATGAACAAATCAGGACACTATAGATGCTGAAGAGGATGGGGAGAAACAGGAACCCTCTGGCATTGTTGGTGGGAAGAAAAACTGGTGCAGCCACTCTGGAAACAGTGTGGAGGTTCCTCACCACATTAAAAATAGATCCACCCTATGACGCAGCAATAGCACTGCTAGAATTCAGGGGATTCAGGAGTGCTGATGCACAGGGGACTCTCGTACCCCAACGTTTATAGCAGCATTTTCAACAATAGCCACATGATGGAAAGAGCCTAAATGCCCGTCAATGGACAAATGGATAAAGGAGATGAGGTTTCTATATACAATGGAATACCACTTGGCAATGAGAAAAGATGAAATCTGGCCATTGGTAGCAACGTGGAAGGAACTGCAGGGTGTTCTGCCAAGTGAAATAAGTCAGGCAGAGAAAGACAGATACCATATGTTTTCATTCATATGTGGATCCTGAGAAACTTCACAGGAGACCAGAGGGGAGGGGAAAGTTGGAAAAAAGTTACAGCGAGGGAAGGAGGCATACCAGAAGAGACTCTTAAATACTAAAACAAACTGAGGGTTGATGGGGGGTGGGGGAGAGGGGAAAGTGGGTGATGGCCATTGAGCAGGGCACCTGTGGGGATGAGCACTGGGTGTTGAATGGAAACCAATTTGACAATAAATTATATTGAATACAAGAAAAAAGAAAAGATGCTCAAAGTCACTCCTCATCAGGGGACTACAAATCAAAACCACACTGAGATGCCACCTGACACGGATCAGAGTGTGCCTGTGGGTGGGCAGTCAGCACTGCTGCTTTGCTGGGACACAGTGTGTCCTCCAAAAGCGACAAGGGGTGGGGGGTCTCGCGCTTTGGGAAACATGGACAATCAGGAGCAGCGCGGCTCCAATGTAGCCCAGGGTGTCCCGAAGCTGGCCCAAACGTGGCCCATCAGCGGCATCGGGGCTCTTACAGGCTCCCGAGCCCCTGTCGGTGGCCGAGGAGGGGGGTGGGGGAGGGGCTTGGAAAGAGCACAGAGTTGGGTTATGATTGCACGGAGGCCCGCCCATGCATATTTTTGGGGGTGGTTTTGGCTTCTTGGCTACTTTTCTCGAGCAGTTTTAGCAAACGTGAGAGGATCCTCCAGAGATTTCACACACATTTCTGCTCTTACTGAGGCACAGCCTCTCCCCTGAGCAGGTATCCCCAACCGCCGCCAGGGCGATGCCTTTGTCACAGCCCCAAACCTGTGCTGATGTGTGTCCATCGCCCAAGGTCCGCAGCTGAGATCGGGTTCGCCTCTGACGTTGTACCCGAGTGCGTTCCGGCGGGTGCGTGATGAGGAGTCTCTGCCGGTACAGCGTCCCACCGGGTAGTGTTTCCTCCCTGACGCAGTAGTTTCCGTTGGTGCTGGCGCCACAGCCCATTTGCCAGGCGGAGAGGTGGGCGGGAGGCCAGCGGGCTCTTGACGGCGGTAGGAGCCCGCATGCGCTGTGGAGGGCGAGGGAGGTGCTCTTCTGAGCATCCGGGTTCTCCCTTGCTAGAAGTCTTCCACCTACGAAGATGTCGCCCTGGGGCCCCTGTTTCTCCGAAGACCGTCCCGATCGAGGCAGGTGAGTTCTGGTGGACCCAGCGCCGCTCGGACTCCGCAGAGGCCACAGTGCCAGCCGTGAGAGGCCGGGTGGCTCGGGGCGCCCTGGTTCTGCTCACTTGGGGGACAGCATTTGGCCACCCTCGGGAGGAAGGCCGGCCTGTCCGTGTGGACGCCCGCAGGCTCCCATGAGTCAGTCGTGGTGGCCGCTGTGTGGCGGCGGGGTGATGTGGGGGGCGCCTCTCGTGGCAGTGCTGGCTTAACCGCTCGGCAGGCCGTCCACTCAGGTGCCCCAAAGAGTTCAGTATTTTACCAGTACATATGACACTTGCCGTGGCGTCACTCGTAGATAGTTGTATCAAAACATGAAAATTCTCCTCTATTTTTAGTTTTGCTCTGATTTTTTAACAATCATCAAAGAAATAATAATACTAAACTTTCTGAAATGTGTTTTGTGCATCTTTGGGGACAAGTGATTTGTGTAATGTTGTGGTTTAACTTAAAACAACTTTTGCCTTCTAGATTAATCCAAACCTGATGTCTATGCATTCTCTTTGCACTGGATTCCATTTGTAAATAGTGTGCTTTACATTCTTGCATGTGTATTCAAGAGAGACGTGGGTGTTCCCTTGCACCCTCTTGTGCTGTCCTTGCTGGGGTTTGGGTTTAAGGTCGTGCTGGCCTCCTAAAACAACGTAGGAAGAAGCACTCCTTGTGCTTTCCCAGAAGAGTTTTTGTGTGTGTTCTTTACTTTTGGGAAGAAGTGCTAGGCCAACAGCTGGTGTAGGGTTTTCCTTGTGAGAAGGGTTTTCATTGCAGATTCCTTTCTTAAGGGGAAATAGGATTTTTCTGATTTCCCATATCTTCTTGTGTCTATTTAGATAAGGCATTTTGTTTTCTAGGACTTTGCCCAGACCTCCCAAACTTTCCAAGGCATAAGTGTCAACTTGTGTATAATATCCCTCCTATCTGCAGCATCTGGTGTGGTATTTGCTTTAGAATTTCTTGATATTGGTACTTTGTGCTTTGTTTCTTTTTCATAGAACCTACTTGGGCTTTTTTTTTTTTTTTTTTTTGATTTCTGTCATTTACTATTTGTTTCCTGCAGCACTGATTTCTGCCCTTTTGTTTTCCATCTACTTGGTGATTGTTTGCTGTCCCATCTGGTAGTTCTTGAACTAAATCCTTCATTTGATTTTTAGCCTTTGTTCCTTTCCAGTATGTGTATTGTATTTATTTGCTTATTAGTGTGTTGATTCATTTTAGAATGAGAGCATGAGCAGGGCAGAGGGGCAGAGGGGGAGAGAGAGAGACAGACAGAGAGAGAGAGAATCTCAAGCAGGTTCCCACTCAGTGTGGAGCCTGGCTGGGGATGGATTTGTGGCCGTGGGATCATACCCTGAGCCAAAATCAAGAGTTGGTCACCGAGCAACTGAGCTATCCCTATGATGTATGTATTCTAAAGGTATGAGTCTCCCTTTAAGCACACCTTTACTGATCTTGCAAGTTTTTTTTAAATTTTTTTTTAACGTTTATTTATTTTTGAGACAGAGACAGAGCATGAACGGGGGAGGGGCAGAGAGAGAGGGAGACAGAATCAGAAGCAGACTCCAGGCTCTGAGCCATCAGCCCAGAGCCTGACGCAGGGCTCGAACTCACGGACCACGAGATCGTGACGTGAGCTGAAGTCAGATGCTTAACTGACTGAGCCACCCAGGCGCCCCGATCTTGCAAGTTTTGATAAGCCAAATGTTTATGATCTTTTATGTGAAACTATTTTCTAACTTTCATTGTGGTATCTTTTTCTTAATTCATCACAATTTTTAGGAGCATAACACATCTTGATGTTCGGGGGATTTTCTCGTTCTCTTTGTGCTGATTTCTAGCTTAATTCCATGAAGGTATCTGTCTCAGTGTTTTTGGGTGATTGTAACAAAATTCCATCGACTGGCTGCCTAATAAGCACAGAACCTTCTTGTATAGTTGAGGAGACTGGGAAGTTCTCAAGATCAAGGCATCTGCAGATTCAGGGTCAGGTGAGAGTCAGCTTCTTGGTTCATCGACAGCCTGCTTCTCCCTGTCCTCCTGTGGTGGCAGGGGTGACGGTGCTCTCTCAGCCGCCCATGACTGGTCATCACCGGAAGTCTCCCTGTCTTCATCCCATCACTGTGGGCGTGATGAATTGTTGGGGGAAATGAACTGTGAATCTAATGCAATCCGTCAATATGCCCTGCAGTATTTCAGTCCTTTGAGATGAGCTGACTTTCCTAATGGCCTGGCATATATTCGTTTTCATGAACTGTTCCTTGGGCACGTGAAAATAATGTGTACTGGGGGGAATGCAGTATTCTCTATTTATACGTTAGATGAAGTTTGTTAATGACAGAATTCAGATTTTACTAACCACTTGAAACCAAGTCAGGAATAGGCGAGAATGAGTTTAATAATATTACTAACAGGCATATCCAAAATATCATTTCAGTGTATAGCCAGCTTGAGAAAAACTAATGAATGATTTTGCATTCTCTTTTATCACGTTGTCTTTAAAATGTGGTGTGCATTTTATACTTTGCACACGTCGCACTTTGAGGATCCGCGGTTCAAGTACTTGCAATAAAGCACGTGACCGCATACTGGACAGCCCCGTCCCAGTGCCTTGATTTTTCTGTTGTCGTCAGTTCTGTCAGATACTGAGAGATGTATCGTCAAGTCTCCCATCGTGCTTATGGATGTGGCTCTTTTTCCTTTTCTATGTTTGTCAATTTTTCTGTATTTCGAGATTGCGTTATTAGGTCTATGCAAGTTTAGAAGTCTTGTTTTCTTGGTAGATGGAACTTCCATCGCGAAATGTTCCTCTTTGTCTCCAGTAGAGCTTTTTGCTATAGAGGTTACTTTATTGGACGGTCCTAGTGGCCACATCAGTTTTCTGTTCGGTAGGGTTTGCCTGGGGATCTTTTACTTCCACCTGTCTGTGATCTTACGTTTTAAGGTGTACCTTTGTGACCAGCGTAGGCTTAGTTTCCTTCTAACGAATTTGAGAGTCAACCTTTTGCTTGCAGTATTTGTGCACATGTAATGACTGGTATGTTAGTTTACATGTAGTGTATTACCACTTTCTTCTTTGTCCCAGCTGTTTTTGTCTCTAGCCTTCCTTTAGAAGTAGGAAGGAGTTTTTAATTGTACACTGATCTTGTTAGGTAATTGGAATATATTTCTAGAGGCAGGTACATTTTAAACTGACTCTTGCCTGATTCAGGACTTGTACTGCTTCCCTGACACTGCTCTCTCCTTTTATCTTTTCTTTGTTTTAAAGTTTATTTGTTTTTTGAGAGAGACATAATACAATCGGGTGAGGGGCAGAGAAGAAATGGAGACACAGAATCTGATGCAGGCCCCAGGCTCTCAGCCATCAGCACAGAGTCTGACGCAGGGCTCCAACTCACAAACCGTGAGATCTTGACCTGAGCCAATGTCGGACACTCAACTCACTGAGCTACCCAGGCGCCCCTGCTCTTTCCTTTGACACTTGAACCACACTGAAATCCTCTTCACCTTTTGTTGGCTAATATTTTTAAGTTTTAGATGGATTTTGGCGTTGTTTTCATTGTTTCGTGCACTTAATGCTTGTTAAAGTTTGTTCTCATAGTTACCCTTTCTGTTGTGACGTTGTTCTGTGAGCCTTGTTTTTTCATATTTCTGTCAGAGACTACGTTTCTTTTCTGCAACGAGCTGCTTTAATATTGCTTTTAGTTCCTGTCTGTACTTGATGTGTAGTCATGGTTTTTGTGTGTGTGTATTTTGTGGTTGTTTGTTGTTGTTTCTGTTTTTGTTTTTGCTTCTGTTTTGCCTGAAAATCATCTTTATTTTGCCTTCACTTTGAAGACTGTTTCTGTTAGGTAAAGACTTCCAGGTTGGTGGCTATTTTAGTTCACCTTTCATACATGCCAATCCATCATCTGGCTTCATTTGCTTTTCTTGAAGAGTCAGCTGGTAGTGTTGTTGTTGTTGTCCCATGGAAGGCGGTCTCTTTGTCCTCTCATGACTGTTAACATCTTTTTGCCTGAGGTGTTCCTTGTGGAGTCACTGTCATGGTTCTTTTATCAGTTTTGGAATAGTTTTGATTCTTATCTTTGTAGGGATGTGTTAATATCCATTCTGTGTTTCCTCTACTTTGAGGGTTCCCATTGGACGTCTCTACTATATCTTCTGTGTCTTTTGGGCTTCTGTATTTTCTTGACGTTTTCTCTGTGTATGGTCTAGATATATTTTTACCTACCTATCTTTCAATTCACTGAGGCTATTCACCTGTGTCTAGTCTGATGTGAAGCCCATAGACTGAGTTCTTAATGCTATTAACAAGATTTTTTGCACTTTTATTTATGTTGGAGAGCTAGACAGGTTGTGAGTAAGGGAAGAACAGGGAGAGAGGGAGACACAGATGCCGAAGCAGGCTCTCGGCTCTGCGCTGTCAGCACAGAGCCCAACACGGGGTTCAAACTCCCGAATCACGAGATCATGACCTGAGCTAAAGTCAGATGCTTAAGCAAATGAGCCACTCAGGCACCTGGAGACCCTAAGTTTAGCGCTGATAATTTGCAGTTTGAGAGTCTGTTTTGAGTCTCTGAAAATTTCCCATTTGTCAAGAATGGTTTTTGGACAGTTGACTTTTGCATCCAGTAATTCCAGTCTATGTGTCTCCTCTTTGTCTGTTTCTCTTCTTTCTTCTTTGGGTCGATATGATGCAAAACCTGTTTTTTTTTTTATGTATATTTTTTTATTTTGAGGGAGAAAGAAAGTGAGAGCAGGGGTGGGGGTAGAGGATGGGGGAGAGAGAGACACTGTTGAGCAGACACTCTTTTCTGTCAGTAGAGAGCCCAACACAGGGCTCAAACTCACAAACGTGAGCCGAAACCAAGTGTTGGTCACTTCAACGAGCAGACTGAGCTATCCAGGTGCCTCTCTTTTTTTGTTTGCTTGTTTGTTTCTTTCCTTTTCTTATTAAAAGAATTTTTTGTGTTAATATTATTTACTTTTGAAAGAGAGAGGGGTAGAGACAATTCTTGAGCAGGGGAGGGGGAGACAAAGTGGGAGACACAGAATCCAAAGCAGGCTCCAGGCTCTTCACTGTCAGCACAGAGCCTGACACCGGACTCAAACCATAAACCATGAGATCATGACCTGAACCAAATTGGGATGCTTACCCGACTGAGTCACCCAGACATCCCTTTTCTTTTCTTTTCTTTTCTTTTCTTTTCTTTTCTTTTCTTTTCTTTTCTTTTCTTTTCTTTTCTTTTCTTTTCTTTTGTTTTTCTTTTCTTTTCTTCTTTTCTTTTGTTTTTCTTTTCTTCTGTTTCCTTTCATTTCCTTTTCTTTTCTCTACTCTTCTTTTCTTTCTTTTTCTTTACTTTGCTTCTTTGTTTTTAATTTTGTGTTGGACATTATGTAGAAGCATAGAGGCTCTTCGTGTGGTTGTATTTCTTCAGCATTTCATCCCACACACCCCGAGTGCGGAGGTTATTGGGCTCAGTCAGGCGTGAGTGACCTGAGACTGGGGCTCAGTCTTTGTAAGGTGCAGTGTGAGCTGGGCTCACGCTGTCCCCCACCTCCGTGTAGTCCTCCGGTGTCTCCATCTTGATGCCGGGAGTATTTCCAAGGACCCCTCCTTGGGGCTATGTCCCAAAGCCCCGTTATTTTCTCTGTAACACAATGAGATTATTGAAGGGTCAGCTTCTCAGGCAGTGCTTGTCGAGTGCCAGGCTCATTTTCTGTGCCTCCCTGTGCTGTCCACAGCTCGGTTAGCTGCAACTTTCTGCTTGCCCTTCTGTTAGGTTTCCTTTGCAGCTCATTCGTATATATTGCCTCCAATCCCTGAGGAAATTCAGAATCCTCAAATTCCTTGAGGGAGAGAGAGGACTGTGAACATTAGAGTTGGCTCAGCGGGCTTCCCTTTTGTTGGTGTCTCAGTCCTTCCAGTTGTGACTGCCTCAGTGTCTCCTTGATGCCTTCAAATATGCTTAAAATTGAACTCGTTTTTCCTAGTTCAGGATGGGTTGGCTAACTGACTACTCACACGTATAAGAGCAAGCCGGAAAAGACTGAGAAGTCATAGTGAACATTTTGGTCATCAGCATTTACAGGAGAAAACAAAACCCACTAGTCCTTGCCTACTACCCATCGTTCTTCTAAAATGACCATCCAGTTTGCCCACGCTCAGCCAGCGTCCATGGGGTGGTGATGGTGTCAGCATCCCAGCCCCACCCCCCTACACCACCGCCCTCCTCCCCTATCAGGTGCCTGCCCAGGGCAGGCTTTGTGGTGACGGGCTGGCTGTGGCAGGGCAGGCAGAGGAAGTGGATGGCTTAATTGACACTTATTCTTTGAGTGTTTCATCAGTGTTCATTATTTTCTAATTTTCGTAATGTTTATTTACTTTTTAGAGAGACAGAGAGTGTGGCCAGGGGAGGGGCAGATGGAGGGACCCAGACTCTGAAGCAGGCTGGGGACGGGATGCACCTCAAGTGTACAGTGCAAACCCCACAACAAGGGTTTCTGTGCTGGTGCACCTGAACCATCTGCAGAGACACAAACACCCACCTTTGTGGCTCCCCTTTGTGACTCTGCACCATTGTGGTCGCCAGGCTCTGGCTTCTGTGCTCCTCGGAGATGGTGGTGGAGGCACATCTGAAAGAGTGTCTGAAAGAGTGAAGGGGTTAAGAGGAAGTGTTGCTTACTTGCGCACGGTGGTTCAGGAAAGGCCTTTTCCGGAGAGGTCGCCCGGGAGCTGAGGCTGACCGAGCACTCTCCCAGCAGTCTGACTCCGAGGCCAAAGGCCGGGGTCAAGGAGGAGCTTGGCTTTGTTGTGAGCGATGGAAGCGGAAGCGGAGCCGGGTGAGGCACCAGGGAGCTGGTGTTGGGACAGAACCTACCCCGTGAGGAGTTGGGTTTTCAGATAAGGGCCTGGGGTCATTGTGTCCTCAGGGGGAAGGACTGGCATGATGTTGTTGAATTTTTTAAAAGCTGGTGCTGGTAATGTGTGGATATGGGCTGGGGGAGGAGACAAGAATGGATGCAGTGTAGACATCATTGGGTAGAGTGGCTCCTTCTAACGTGTGGGTTGAGCTCTAAGATTCGTGCTTTAGGCAACAGGTACAAGCCCCTCCATCACCCATCACATAAAGCACAGGGCAGGGTGCGTCTTTATATCCTATACAGAACTACGTAATATTTAAAAGCAACGTGTAATTTTACGTGTGTGGGTATAAGGCGTACACTAAAGTATTCACCTGTTCCTGGAGTGCGTGGCAGGCACTGTACTAGGTGCTGAACACTGAGTATGTGCTGCAGGTACCTCGCCCAGAGACGTATGTGGTTTTACGGAGAGCAGTAGAAGGGCATGGGAGTGTGTAGTTCGGTGGAATAGGGGGAACGTGTGCACAGTGTGGCTGCAGGATGGCCGTTTTGTCCCATGGGTCGGTGTGGGTCAGACTCGGGGAGGTGGTTTTCCTTGGGAGGTTCGGCTGCCCTGTGTTCTCCTTCATGCACCCCACTCTGTCTCCCGGACGCCTTTCTAAGCACCTCGTAGTGAAGCTCCATCTGGGCGGACTGTGGGCTCTTTGAGTTCCGCACGGGCCACCACCCTCCTCCCCACACCTGTGCCTCCTCCTGGGAACAGGGCAGCTTGCTCCCTGGTCCGGTGGTCAGAAGCCAGGGAGATGGCTTTTCCTCTTTCCTGCTCTTCCGTCTCCCTGCTGGTCTGTGGGTCCTGTGGCGTGGACCTTGCCTGTTTCAGAGGCCATCTGTGAGGTCCTTGGAGATCTATACCCTATCTTCACTCGGGTGGACTCAGGGAGGGGCCAAGTACTGCAGTCTTCCCTGCTCCTGCCGCAATTGCCTGGCAGCCTCTTGTCTGGGGGGGGGGTGCCTCCTGCTGTGCAGAGATGCTGGCTCCCTGCCCCATCCGTGTACAATACGCCACGCTCTCTGAGAAGCCGGCCTTTCTTCCTGAACTTGTGTCCTGCCTGCTGACCCTTAGTGCTTGGTGTTGCTGAGCACCTTGGTAACTAAGTGGTTTGGGGAAACATGTTTGCCCTGTGTACAAGGACCCTCCAAACTGCTCCTATTCTGCTCCTGGGTGGCTCAGTCGGTTAAGTGACCGACTTCAGCTCGGGTCATGATCTTTGTGTTGGAGAGGTCACCCCCAAATCGGGCTCTGTGCTGACAGCCCAGAGCCTGGAGTCTCCTTTGAATTCCTTGTCTCCCTCTCTCGCTGCCCTTCCCCTGCTGCTTTCTGTCTCTGTCTCTAAGAAATAAAGAATGACATTAAAAAATTAAAACAGAAAATCTATTTCTATTTTACTCTTTTCTGTTGTTGACAATGGTCTTGCTTGCTTCGTTCTTCCCCACGGATGAGTAGCTGACCGTAGAACAACTTGGTATTTGGGGTTCCACCCTGCCCACAATTGAAAATCCATGTAAAACTTTTGCGTCCCCAGAAAACTTAACTGTTCAAACTCTCCTGTTGTCCAGAAACCTTAGTAGAAACACAAACAGTGCATTAGCACTTGGATCTTGTGTGTGTTATATACTATATTCTTCGAGTCAAGTAAGCTAGAGAAACAGTTTTAAGTTACAGGGAAATAGGTGCACAGCTCGGCACTGTATTGATCCCTAAGTTTATTCTCCGTTTGTTTCTAGAATGAATTGTCTATCAGAATCCACATCAGTGCTGGCTTAGGTGACATACTACGCTGTTACGTGTATCATTAGCACTATGCATCAGAAATGAGAGGAATTGGAAAGATTCCTGTGTATATACGAATGTAACAATTCATGCATTACCAATGAAGGGTGAAACTTCATGATGGTCTGGTGTAATCAGTACGATTGCTTCGTCATGGCCTAGGAGATACACGGGTGAATGAATGGTTACAAAGCTTTTCTAGCCTGCAGTTTTACAGCCATATTCCTAATACAGTCTGAACACATTGTTACATTACAAAACCTGCCTGTGGTAGTAGGCTGAGAGGGATTTTCTCTGGGCAGGGACAGAGAGAGGCATGCTACAAGGTAATGTCATTATTTGAAAGCCAGGTTATGGAACAACACGTTATTCGTTGTATGTCAGATCTTACTGCCCTTATGCCCGTGTGAGGATAGGCTGTTTAAGTGCACACAAGTCTCGCACACGACGTTCCTCCTGATGACCGCTTAGGTGGTGGTGACACACATGGGTCCCAGGAGGCCTGGCTGCATGCTCCCTCGAACGCTTAACACACTGAAAAATACACAGGAACCCTGAGAAATCACTTTTACTGTGGTGCCTGAGTTACCGGAGAAAGGAACTGCTTCCCGGTTGCTGATCAGCAGATTCGTGCAACACTTGAGGGGACCTCAATAGCAACAGGAGGTGGTGCACACTTCCCCCAGAGGACAGCATCCGCTAAAGCTCACGTTGGGCGGTTAGGACTTAATCCTGCGTCTCCACATTTGTTTGCCTTTCTCTTGACTGCAAATGGCACCATGTAGGTATGGTCTGTTTACATGAGCACATTTTTGTGAGTATTACCTTGTTAGAGTAGATTTGTGTATGCTTTCGGGTAGGAAATGCTATTATAGCCTAGTATCTGCCTATATTTCATGCTCTCATGCCCTACCTTTTACTTACTATTTTTGATATTTCAAAGCTGCTCAGCTCATCTGCCAGTCTTTCCAAATGTCACACATCTCCAGAAAAGTTTCCGATGTATTTATTGGAAAAAAGAAAATCCCCACATAGAAATGGGCCTGCACAGTCCTACATCAAGGATCAGATAGGCTTCTATGGGTTCACCTTGTCAAGTCAGATTGCGAGGAACGTGGGTAGTTCTGTGGTAAAGTTCCCGTTGATTAGGAAAGGGTTAATTCATGAAGGAACTTGAAGAATGTCACCTGTTTGTACAATGATTTTCTAGAATTGACGAATCAACCACTCTCGCTATTTGGAATGTCAGTTGATAAGTGAACCTTATCCCCTCATTTGTCCTACAGAGCCAAAAGCTCTAGGGCGCCTGGGTGGCTCAGGGGGTTAAGCGTCTGACTCTTGGTTTCAGCTCAGGTCATGAAGTCCTGGTTCACAGAGTGAGCCCTGCACCGGGCTCTGCGTTCGACTGACTGGAGAGTGTGCGTCCACCTCCTTGGAGCCCACTTGTACACCATGTCCTGGGTGGGTGCTGGGTATTGGCGGGAGAGAAACCCCACGCGGGGTGGTGGGCCCTGGCATCACTCTCCTCAGAAACCCTTCCTCCATAATATTTCCTGCTTGACTAAGGAAATAAGTCGTAAACTCTCCCTTTCGTCGAGTCCTACCATCATTTTTGAAAAGCCCGTTTGGTATGGTTGACTTTTATCGAGCCGGGTGTTCAGGCTACAACGGCAGCCTTTGAGTACCGTCAGCCTTTCCCCACTGCCGCTCCACAAGCCTGCTTGCCAGACGAGGCCAGAGGCTGGGGATGGGCAGCAGCCTTCTCGGCCTGTTGCTCCCGAGTCAGCAGAGTTCCTGAGTCCTAGACCTTCCAGGCACCTGAAAATGTCTGTCCCCTTGAGTGTCGGTCCCTCCGAAAATCCCCGGGATTCCTGTGGGTGGTGAGGAGGGGACTTGTGTGTGTTGCTACTTGAGGTTGGTGGGTGAGTGGACTGGGGTGAGTGGACTCTGGAGAGCCACGGAGGCCTGGTGTGCTCTGGCTCATGACCCCCTGTGACTCTCCACTTTTGTCCCCTCTCCGACCCCTGGAGTGTACAGCACTCACTGCGGAGCTCACCAGCTGTAGGAGCAGCTCTTGCAGACAGAGGAAGAGGTCGTCAAACTGAAGGCGGAGAGAAACAACATCAGGGTCAGTAGGCGCACTGCCAGTGTCTTTAAACACACGACACCATTCACTCCTCTTGTCCACATGTCCCCATGGAGTTGGCTGGGACCCATTGTTCTCAGACCTCGTTTGATCTGTGTGGAGAAGTAAGGCTCTCTTAACACATTCGTGGGGGCAGCTCCCTAACTGGGGACTGAACTGAAGGGATTCAGACTTGGTTTCGCATTTGGTGAACTTGAGGCCTGGAATTGAAGGTGTTCTTGAAACACGCTTTTCCTTTTGCCTCTCCCGCCAGCTGCTGCTGGAACATTTGGAATTCCTCATCTCCAGGCACTAGAGATCTCTTCGGAAAACAGTCATAGGGCGACAGGCGAAGACTCAGGCCGGCGTGTCCAGTGAGGCGGAGGTGCTTAAGGTCTTGAACTCCATTATGGAGAACGACAAAACGGAGGATGAAACAGTGTGCCTAGCCACAGCGGTTCTCGACCTGTGCACATGCTGTGTGTTATCAGGCATACATTGCGTGTTTGTGTGACTGGAGTTTCCTTTTAAGCTTCTTGAATTCTTGTAAGAAGACGGGTCTGTTTGGTTAAAAAGCAGTGGTTGGTGGAAATGTTGTGTGTATCGATTTGCTGGTACAAATTGCATAATGTAATTTATTTCGGGGAAGATTTGTCTCCAATGTCAAATTGAAAGCTGTTAACAAGCAAGTTTGTGAACATGAGCATCCGTGAAAGACCTTACCAGCATTCTGTCATGTTATTTAAAGCGAAGGGGACCTTAGGGTGGCTTTACAGTAAGGATTAATGAAACACCTCTGCGTACAAACTCAATCCCTTTGGTTCCAGGTGAGAGAGCAGTTATGTGTGGCACTGGAGTGGTATAGTTTCTTCGAAGAAGAATCAGGGGCCACATGCAAAGAGGTCAGCTCCAGACATCATCACAGGATATGAATGGAGGGGGTTTCCTTTTTACCCCTTGTTTTAAAAAAAACAAAACAAAACATATGAAGACCAGCAGTGGGGGCCATCACATGTTGCTTCCCTTTCTGGCTTTCAAAGGTGCAGAGCCAGATGAAGGAGTGCCTAGCTGCCCTCTCCACTCTCGTGGCCAAGGTGGAGGAAGACCTAGACAACGCGCAGAAGGATGTCATCATTTCACAAGTAATGAACACCATGTTACGACGAGATGTGCATGAAGCGAGAGGCGGTTGAAAAGGCCTCGCTGTCTTCAAGTCAAACGTGGGGTGTTTGATTCGGTCTTTGCCCACTGTGTCCTTCCTCTCCTACATTTTTTGAACGTTTGGAGTTTGGTAGAAGTAGCTGCAGAACGGAACGTTATTCCAGGGCCTGGCGGCTGCCTCCCCATCTGTATGGTGGAATCTGTCCTCCCTGGGCTCTCCCCTACCGAGGCCTGGTGGGTAGGCGGCGTTGTGCCCTCAGGTGTGGAGTGCGTGCCATCTGAGCTCGTCCCACGCCGTGCTCACGGTCCGTTCTGGTAACACACTCAGCACGTACGAACCACTGTGGTGGCACCTGTGTTACTGGCACTGTGTCCTGGGCTGGCTCTGGTTGTGCGTGTGCTCTATGCTCCCGTGTCACGGCCTGAAAGGGCTGCCGAACGTTCTCCACCCAGGGCACTTAGAGTCCAGATCTGCTTGGGAGGGAGAGAGTGTCAGCTCCCTGGGGGCAGCCCTCCCCAGCAGCTGCCGGCCTGTGCTTCTCACTCGCGTGGGGCGGTGTGTCCTATGCCGAGCACACGTGGAAGATGCTCTTCCGTGCGTCACCCAGATCGACAGGCTCTCAGGATGGCCCCTTGAGCAACCTCAGCAGCATTAGCAGTAGCCAGGACTCGCTGTACGATGCCCCCAAAAAGAAGGTCATCAGTCTTCAGTGCGCTGCTTGCTAGGCAAGAAACAAAAGGTCCACCCCGGCCACGCTAGTGACAAGACCACCTGAACAGGTTGGTGTCCTTTGCATGGCTCCCGCATGCGGGAGGTCTTACTGGCATCGTTCCTCTAGATCCGCAGTCACTCGACCTGCAGACCCCTCCCCGTCGGGAGACCTTCACGTGGCTGTTGACACCCCCCGCCTCCCATTTCATCACTCTGCTTCCCCACAGCCGCTGAATTGGAGGTTGAAAACCCTTCTTCCCAGGGTGCCCTGGGACTCAGCAAATTGGGTGGACAAGCTGATAAACACAATAAATTTTAAAAAATAAGCGTTGTGTTATTTGTCATCTTGCTGAGCAGTTCTCAGCTGTCCTGCTTTTGAAGCAGTGGTTGTTTGTTCAGTGTTCTATATCGCTGCAAATAGGTTATATCTCCTCCACAGTGAACCTGAGGCCCGTATTCAACTATGGTCCCTAGAGGACGTAGAGCATGTATGAAATCTGGAAAGGACCCCCGAGGATTCCCAGTCCACCTTGAGAAGTTGTGCAGGGAGGGCGTGACCCCAGAGCACTTGACTCTGAGCCTGGCTCCTGCACAGATGAGTTTGGGACTCTGGGGTAGCTACGTAGTAGCATTCCTGTGCTTCCTTTTAATCACTTGTAAATGGGAACAGTGGGAGCACTGCAGTCTCGTGGCTTTTAAGAGTGTCTGCATCTAAATATCCACGAGATACTATGATCACAGAAGCTCCATCTCATTATGTGTAACTGCAGCCCCTGTGAGGACATGGTCAGCAGCATTCAGAAACTGTCATTCATCTGGTGGTCTCTCTGGCGTACTCACTAGGTTGCCCTCCTTTTTCCTTCCCCTGTAGTTTTTGAGTTTCTCTTAAATAGACTCTGACCTTTGCAATCTATTCAGTACCTCTTATTTTTAACTGGTCTTGATTCTGACAACGAGTAACAGCAGTGGGTTTCGTTTCCTACGAAGCAGCTGAGGCACTGTGATGCCCGGGATGGGGGCCCACGGGAGTGGTGCGGGCATATCTCTCTGGGACTTTCCACTGCAGAGCAGATCGCATGTGGGTTGAGCGTGTCCCAGAGCTGAATTAAGTGGATGAAGGAGGCAGGTTGAGACCACATCCCAGTGATCCGACAACTGAAAAATAAAAGTGAGCCCTCTTCAACAGAAGAGGTGGTTTGCAGTCTAGCAGGGTGGAGCAGGAGGTGGGCCAAGTGGGGACATTGGAGATGGTGGGATGACGGTACGGGGCCTTGAGGCGGGGAAGAACTCAGTGGGCTCTGCGATACTGGACAGCAGGCAACTCATGTGGCCACTCTTCAGTGCCCCGAGTGCCTGCGAGGTCTGGAGTGGGGTGCCTCATGTCCGCACTGGGCCCACTGGGCACCTTCCCGCTACAGGCCGTTTCCCCTTCAGTCCCCGGACTTGTCCGTTGGTTTCTCTTTCTGTCTGCCTCAATGTAGTCTCCTTCTCAGAACTCATAATAACGATCATGACCGGCACGCTGTCAGTTGTAGTTCAGGTGAATTGCCGTTATTTCTGTTACTGCTCACAATTCCGTAGGAACCCTCAGGCTTTTGGTTCCCTGGGAATGGAAATTTGTAGAAACTGTTTAACAGTGGTCTGATTTGAATGTCCCTATGTTTGAAGTGTATAAAAGTGTTTTACACTAACTTGGATAGTTGCCACCTGACTGTATGCAATTTGATACTGAAAGTAGACCTCTTGCTCCTGGAACCATGCTGGGAAAATTCTGTCCCTTAGATGTTGCTGATGTGTTTTCGTTCACATCCTTATACTTTCTGTAATGAAAACACTAAGATTCGTGGTAGTGCCTTCTGGTTCTCCCACCCCACCGCTCCCCGAAATGTGTATTTTTGTAAGTTCAGAGGTAACAAAAAGTGTGGGTTGGCTGCTTTCTGCGTGGAGCCTGCTTTGCGTCGTCATCCTCCTTTCTCTCTGCCCCTTTGTCCTCATACACACTCGTTCTCTCTCTCTGTCTCTCAAACTGTAAAACAGGGGCAACTGGGTGGCTCAGTCAGTGAAGCATCTGAGTCTTGGTTTTGGCACAGGTCATGTTCTCACACTTGGTGAATTTGAGCCTCGCATTGGACGCAGTGCTGACAGTGGGGAGTTTGCTTAGGATTCTCTCTCCCCCTCTCTCTCTGCCCCTGCTCCACTCTTGCTGTTTCTGTCTCTTTCAAAAATGAAAAAAGAAAACTATAAGAAAATAAATAAACCAATTAGCTATTGAGACACCAATAGTTTCACAGAGATGAGGAGTTTGGTTTCTTTCATTTTTGCTATTTGACACGGATAGTCTTCAGAAATGTTTTTGACATAACACGTTGGCTGCAGCCTGGGAATAGAGCCTGTAAGTTGTGTTTTGGGGGTAGCCGGATATCTCACTGCAATCCAGGGCCTTGTGCTCTGGAGGAATGTTTCAGTTATTTATTAGAAAAGACACAAAACGTTGTATTCTCCTTCTACAAAACCAGGACTGATTTACTCCCACACCACTACTTAAGACTGTCGTGATTGCCATAAGAATGAACACATGCTTGTGAGGAGAACAGGGCAAGGGAAAGGGTGCTGTGGGACTGTTCCAGCGTGTGGCACAGTCTGCAGCTTAAAGACTATTTGGAAAGCGAAAAGGTAGTCTCTTCTATGGCAGGAAGGTGATTTCACATAGACAGTGGAGCAGGCCCAGGCAGCCCAGGACTCTGCTGACTTGTGCCCGGTCGGGGTCCTGGCACAAGTGTGGCCCTGTCTCCCTTTACCCCCTGGGACTGCCTTCTGGGCAGGGGGCCCAATGGCTGTCAGGAATGTGGGTAAATACCTGTAAACAAAATTGCAGAGCGAGGTCATTTTAAAGGGCTGGTAACTTTAGTATACACTTTTGTTTTTTAATTTCCAATCAGTCTTGATTTCTGGAGGATGACAAAACTTTAGGAAGGCACCTTCTTGGAGAAAACAGTGTAGACCCAAGGACATTTGTGACTTAGCTGCTGTGTCAGCAGAGACTCTCCCTGCAGACTTCTGGGTCACTTCCTCTCTGTCCTCTATGCAGCCAAAGAAGATGCAGCTGGTCGTCGGTCCGTGACATGCTGACCTGCCCCAGCCCCTCGGCGACGGCGCCACGGGAGGCTCTTTGACTGGAATGTGAACAATGGTGGAGAATGGCCGACTTCGTATGTAACAAGGCTGTGGCGCGCTCAGACTTCAATGATCTATGATGACTCCTAACTTCTGCTTATCTGCTTGAATATTAGTGTGCTCTTCCACCTACTACAGCTAGGCATCGTGGGTGTCCTCAGTGCGTTGGCTCTATCAGAGCCTAGTCCTGGGGGCCTGGGCAGCTTGCCTGGAGTGACCCACAGAACCTGGGAGCTGAGGCTGCGGCAAGCCTGGGCGGGGGGGGGACCTGGGCCAGTCCTCCCCCCACCCCTGCCCCACGCCCACCCTGAGCTCCCTGGCACCACAACTCTCAGAAGACCAATCAGGAAGCACTGGGCTCCCACCGCGGGGCAGAGTGCTGGGTGTGCACCCAGGAGGAAGACGCGAGACCCTGGAAATAATGTAGTGCAACTCTAATAAAGGTCTTACTGTTCTTACGGAAATCAACTTTTACATTTGTTTGTGAACAAGTTTAAAGAGTGGACCTCATTCCCCATTTGTAGATTTTCCTTACGTTTTTTATGTTTATTTATTATTGAGAGACAGAGAGACAGAGCATGAGCATGGGAGGGGCAGAGACAGGAGAAGACACAGATTCCGAAGCAGCCCTCACGAGGCCAACTCAGGAGGCTGTGGCACAAGATCCCTCATAGCTCAGGCGACTCTGGGATGGTTCCTTCCCTCCCCGCCACAGAGAGCTTATGGCCATTGGCTCAAGGGATGGACGCCCTGACCCGTGGGCCTTGTGTGGAGGGCACAGCTGACAATCGCTGGGATTTCCTCTTCCTGTACTGTCTCTCCCGCCAGGGCCGATCGTTTACTAACTGTGAAGGACACATAGTTACTTTCTGTGGAGTAAGACTTCCCTTCTCCTTTCTGTCAGGGCATAGTTAGGTCATTCTGTGTCTTCCTGTTGAGAACCTTTGCTGGCTGATCGTTAGTTTCTGCACTTCCTGGTCCTTAGTGTTAAGTGTGAGGTTTGGAACAACAAAGTGCTTCCCTGCGTTTTACATCTAAGATTGTTTTTTTCCCCACCAAAGCTGGGTAAGCGTTAGGCATCTGAGAGTTTCTGCAAACAGACCAATTCCCCATAGGTATATTCGGTTGCACACGGTTTATTAAAACTTGATTTGGTGAATCCAATGATGCTTAAAAAAGAAATGTCAGTTGAGAAACAGACCAAGCACCAAGCAGATGTCCGAGGGGTGTGGCCTCTCTGAGAACACCCGTTAGCCATCCTTGGCTGTGCTCGCCCCATACTGAATGTTCCGGGGCTTGCAGACCTTTCCACAGACCCGCCAGGTCCCACCGAATACCCTTGACTCTCCTCCCGCTACACACTCCTCCTTGAGGCCACTGTATACTCATCACTGCTGCCCCTAAGGTCCTTTCTTGTGGGTCACGTCGAGTGTTCTGAATGCAATTGTGACTTCACACTTTCCTCCTCGCCTTTTGCTGGTCGAGTCCTGCCACCTCCCAGGTGGGTGCTCCGCGGTACCGGGAGGGGTCTGTCCCCATGGCCTCTGCAGAGGGGCAGCAGGCGCATGCCCAAGAGGGGTTGTTGCCTCCTTCCTGATGATGTGGCTTCACTTGATGGTGTTTCTCAACATCTCTGACGTTCTGCTTTCTCTTACCCCCCTGTCGCTTGAGTCCTCGGTGGGAAGAAGTGGCGTGGATTCTTCTGATTCTCCTCCTTGTCTTCCTGTGGCACCTTTCCCCGTCCTGACTTGAGGCCAGCGCTGTGTCCACACCACCGGGTGCATGGGCAGATTTCAGCGGGAGCAGGGAGGCTCCATCCTGCCCGGCTTCGGTGCTTGCTGGGCCCCATGCCCCCTGTCCCTTCTCGGTGGATCTTACCTGACTCCTCTTTTAAGAACATTCATCCGTGTACTCCCCAGCCCCCTCCCCAGGGAGTCCAGGGTGGTCTCCAGGTCCTCCACGTAGCTGCACTTACAAAGCCTGCTTTTCCAAATAAAGTCACATGCACAGGTTCCAGAGATTTGGACATAGATGGGACCACCTCCCCAGTCCACCTGTTTCTGGAGAAGGCCTGCTCTGCCTAGTCCTACCGCGGAGGCAGCAGGGTGGGGAGGACGGGCCCAACCCTCCCATGGGGAAGAGGACTCTCGGGTCACATGACAGGCCCTAGACTGTCCAGGCAGAAAGCAGAAGATGGAAAATTGTCAAGAGGACCTCTGGTGTGCATCAGGATTACTGCCGGTTGATCTTCTCACTCGAGTGTGCTGGACCTCTCCTAGCCACGAGCGTGCGTGTGCCTGGTGGGGGTGAGTGTTCTCTGCTTTGGTAGAAGGCACTTTCAGGGACCCGTGAGACAGGAACCACTCTGGAAAGGCACTAGGACGTGCGGGGGAGACAGTGATCCAGGAGCAAACCATCCTGCCCACACGTGAGAGGAAGCAGCATCAGGCCTGGACGCCAGGATGCCAGCCAGGCTGGGCTGTGGTGAGGGCCAGGTGCAGGGAGGCCTGTGTCCCACTGTGCCGCCTCCAAGGCCTCCGTCCGCTGTGAGCCATGGGCATGGTGGCCGCCTACAGGGTTTCGGGGCACACACACCAGAGCACATCCAGCAGTTAGAGAGTAGGTCAGCCTCTCCTGCGCAACCGGTGGCTGCCGTCCCGCTTGCTTGGATTGTTTTCAGTGCATCCGGCCAGCCATCCTAAGAGGAGGCGAACAGAACCTTTCTCCACTGGTGCTGAGGGGAGGCCCACAGCCTGGCCTCCGTGCTTCAGGGCCATGGCTCTGGTTTTCAGGCCAGGATGCTCTCGGAATATTAAGTAAAAGCTATTTGTAAACATTTTCAGGAGAATAAAATAGTGTCCATTAATTGAAAATTGTTTAATTAAGGTCGCCTGGGTGGCTCAGTTGGTTGAGCGTCTGACTCTTGTCCTCGGCTCAGGTCACGATCTCATGGTTTATGGGTTTGAGGCCCGCATCGAGCCCTGGGCTGACAGCACAGACCCTGCTTGGGATTCTCTCTCTTCTCTCCCCCACTCATGCATGTGCTCTGTCTCAAAATAAAGTTAACAAAAACAAAAAAAAATTTCACTTGTATTTAAAGCAGTGAGTAAGGCATCGTCACATTGCAAAAATAGAGGGCTAAGGTTGTCTTGGTCTCCAACATCTTATTTTCTTTTTTATTCATGTTAATTTTTAAACCCACGGGGCTGTGGGTGTGCACTTGGTGGCCCAGCTGCCCAGCCCCCAACTTAGAGCTGTCACACTGTGGCCAGAGAGCTTGTTGGTGGCCTCTGAGAGCCGTTCTCCCAGGCATCCCCAACCCGGGGCCCTGCTCTTTCAGATGTGGAATCTTAGGAAGGCCACACCATGCCCATTCCCAAGGAAGAGGGGGTGCTGATGAGATCCATGGGAAACTGACCCTATTTTGTGCTATGAGTCACCAGTGTCCTTCTGTCTCCCTTTTCCCCAAAGGTGATTTTCCTCTTGTTTTCATTTGGGTTGTCTGTGTTTCTTACAATCCCCTGTGTGGGCTTCACTCCTCATTGACCACACCTTTCTGAATGATATAAGTGGAAAGGAGCAGAGATGGGGGCCAAGACCGTGAAAGTTTCTGGGCACCATGAGCACACCAAGGAAGAGACTATCTTAATGCTGGTGTGAAATTGGTCTTTTGAAAGGCAGAGACACAGACCAGGGGGACACAGCTTTCCTGTGAACCCACACTGGCACGATTTGGTCTGTCTTGGGAGCTGATGTTCCCACAACACGTGACCCTGTGCTTCTATACATCTGTTCGCGTAGGTACGTGGGGGCTTAGAATCTCCCATCACAAACAGTTCCTGTATTGATGATTCTAGCATCTTGTCTTCAAGAGCAGAGATTTCATCAGGGGCTTGGTCACCTATGCTCTCTGCTAGTGGGCGTTCCTGCCACACACCATGTCTTGGAATACTTTTGACCTTAAACTCCCCTCCACGACTCTACTTTTCCTGCTCTGTCACTGCGCGTGGGATATACTGGGGAGCTGTTTTCTAAGTCCCATATTCTCATGAGAGGCCCCAAATAGGAGAGCCGAGGGATTGTCCCGTGGGAGAGCGGGCCCTGCACCTGACTCGGCATGGCCTTACACTGCCACTTCTCCCGGTGGTGTTTCCTAGTCAGGAAGTGTAGGTAAAAGGAACCTTGAAACTGTGCTCAGAGTTTTCTTTAGGCTTCACCGGCTTCCGATTGGACCTTCCCGTCCCTACTGTGAGGGACCATCCCTCTGATCTGTTTGGTCACCTGCGGTGCTCGACTTCCTTGGCCCCAATATCTTTCAGGAAAATGAAGCTGTTCTTGGCTGAGGCAGAGCCAGGAAATCATTCCCAAAAGAGGGTGAAGTCTGTCGTGTGGGTATTTTAGACACAAGTGTAGGTTCCTCCCTGACTTGCTGAGCCCACACCTTCCACAGAAGCCACGTGAGGATGTCGAGGCCCTGGGAGCCGACTCCCGAGCCGGTGAAGTCACCATTGCTCTCATCGTCGTTTCTGTTCCCGTGGCTTTGAAACATGCTGGATGTTGGGAGAACCCCTGGGACAGTTGTGGGCACCCTGTGGCCGTTCCAGGTGTTGGAGCCGGTTCTACCCCCATCACCATTCCCAAGGACACTGGGCAGTGGCCAGGGCCGGTTTGCTTTTTCGGTATACTCTGGGATTGTCATCCAGATGTGTGGACGTGGTGACCCCTGGACAGCCCTGTGGAGTGGCCTTTGTACCATTTTGTGGTCCCCTGATTGTGACAGCTCTAAAGGCTTCTTGACCTGCCATATTTTGACCACAGCTTGGGATCTGCTTCACTATTCCCGGTGTTAAATGTAGAAAGGGGCTTTAGATGATAAATTCTGATAGTCTCTTAGGTCACCTTCGAGTATGTCAGAATATGTAAACCCAGTAGTACTTCAAGTAAAGAGATGCTGTCTAAACATTTTGCCTCACTGTCTTTGACTAGCGTCCTCAGAGTCTCTGCGATGTGGGATTGTTGACTTGCTTTCCCCCTCTGCTATGAGCTGAGGCTTGGAAAGTGCTTCTCCTAATCCCGCTACCTGATGAAAGAGAACCTTTTCACCATATGAATATAGAAAATTCCAAGTTTCGTACACCTACTGTTGGATTTGGGATGACTCACTGGCCCGGAGCACATTAGTTTCTGTTTTCCCTGTAAACTTGACTCTGAGCCCTACTGAGAAGATGCGCCTGGCAGACTAAGGGGAGACTGGCAAAGGCAGGGACTGGGGGTGTGGAGGAATGGGGCCTAGTGGTGTAGAGATCCCACCAGGTGACCTCACGTGTCACCTTACAAGGCACCGGCACCCTCCCACAATTCCCAGTTCTTTCTCTTCCCTTCCCTTCCCTTCCCTTCCCTTCCCTTAACTTCCCTTAACTTCCCTTCCCCTCCTTCCCTTCAAGCATACAGAAGTTGAGAGAGAATGAGTTTTAAGAACACCAGACCCTCAAGGAAAAGAGCTTGAAAGAGGAACAAAAGCCTCTCATGGTTATGGCAGGAAGTTCGGCACGTGGCAGGACTGGATGGAGAAGTTCAGTGTTGGCAGCATGTGCCGTTTCACTTCGGGCACAGAGTTGGCGAAGTAGGGGCTCAGACTTCTTGCAGAAGAGCTTTGAGTCCATGCGCTGAAGGTGAGATCCTCCTCTGTTGACTGACCTTTCTCATGAGGTGTTCCTGCATTTTAGAAGCTCTTTTAGGATTCTCATGTGTGCCGGGGTGTGGGCAATGTGGCAGAAGGCCTTACTGGGGGGTGGGTGGGGGGGCTCTGGGTGGAGGACGGAAGCCCAGAAGCATCTTGAGTGTGGGTGTTGGTGTCACTGCTGCCCCCAGTTCACCACGAGCCTAATCTGGGCCAGTGTGTAGACCAGAACCAGATCAGAGACTCTCCTTCACGGCGTAGGCGAGACTTCAGCCAGCTGGTGCCAGAACCAGACCTGAGGCTGTCCTTCAGTGTGCGGGCAAGGCTTCAGCCAGCAGGTGCTTTGCTGTCCTTCAGGCATTGACGACCTGGCCCTCTGTGTAGTCACTTCCTGTGAGTCCGGGAGAGAGCACTCACTGAGGACAGTGGGCGAGCCTCCTCTGCCATCCAGCTATAGGGCTCAGCATGGTTGACTGCACACATCAGCGTTTGGTGGCACTTTGAATCCTCTGTCCTGAGACACCCGGAGCTCTTCTGCTCTATTCCACGCCCCATGCAAGAGACTCAGGTGTAGCGGGGTGGTGTTACATGTTTCTCCAGCGAGGTACCTATATACATTCTGCAGACCTCCCTGTAGATGTGAATTTCCCAGTTTGAGCAGTGTCTCTTATTCGGACCCAAGAGATGTCTGCCTCTGTTGTGCATAGAAGGAAAGCCATCAGCTGATATGGAATTTCTGGTCTATAATTCTAACCTGTCCCTTGTAATTCCAGATGCTGCTCAGATCGGACTCAGTGTTGAGCCAAGTGCAGAACTGCACCACTGGGTCACAGTGAGCCACGCTGAACTGTGTTCACACAGAGCAGATATTTGGGGCGTCCTAGGGGCACCGCACACCAGGTCTGGAATTTGCCTACGCTGGGGTTGGACCAAGAGTGAGCTACAGGAAACAGACAGGGACGTTTCCTGGTGTGACTGTCATTCCCGGAGATATCTAGACATGCAGAGTGGGGAGTGGAATCATCTTTGGATTCTACAAAGTTGCCTGGTTGCCTTTTGCAGTACAGACAACCCGTCACCCCCGCGTGCTTGGGACAGTGAGAGAAACAGGTAGAGGCCTTTCCTTCCTGAAACAAAGCCTGTGCCCATGGGGTTGTAGGGATTTGAAACGGAGAGAAATTCATGCTCTGTCTGGGTCTCTAGCTCTGGGTTGGCAAAATGACACATTGGGGCAAACAATGAATCTATCAAGGAGAAGCTTGATGGCAGTAACAACAAAGCTGTCACTGCTGGCTTCTCTGCTTCTGTTGTCCTCTCAACACCTTGAGCTCTGGCCTTACTAGGCCCCGAAGCTTCCCTGAGGAGCCCTCCTTCCCGCCAGCCTGTCTGCTGCTGCCTTTCCCCCGTGTCTTCTGCCTGTGGTCCTTCACTCACCCTGGACATTACTGTATATCCGTGGAGGCTCTCTGGGGCTGGGACCTGTCCTCCTTACCTCGTGCCTGGCCTGGCACCGTGCAGGCGCTCAGCGATATCTCATGAGTTACCAGCCGCTGCGGTGATGGTACCCAGACAGCTGACGGAAATGCCCAGGTGTCTACACCTGGTATAGTGGGGAGACTGCCCTTACAGATGAATTTGGTGGGGTGCTGCCATGGGCTCACAGCCCCTCTCTCCGTGCCTCCCTGCACCTGTAGGCAAGCTTGGCTTCCAGCTCTTCCAGATTGGACCAACTTGTCAGAAATCTAGGTGGCTCAGTCTATTATGTGTCTGACTCCCGGTTTCGGCTCAGGTCATGATCTCACGGTTCCTGGGTTTGAGCACTGCATCGGGCTGTCTCCTGTCAGTGCAGAGCCTCCTAGGGATTCTCTCTCTCTCAATATCTCTGCCCTCCCTGAAATGCTCTTTGTCTCACACACACAAAAAAATAAAGATGAAAAAAATGAGACTCAAAAATACGTACCTCTGAAGTTCTTTGTAACCTGTCCTCTCTGAGTTGGAAAGAGCCCTGAGATCCCTGTGTTAAGATTTGAGGAGAATGTGATGGAGTCTTGGAGAGGAAAACTCTGCTCAGGCAGGCACGTGTTTGCATGAGTGTGGCCTGGGTAGGTGTGGCAGCCATCAGTCCCCAGTGTGCACTGATGTCTGGTATCCTGCCCTTGTCTGCGGGTGTGCCAGTGAGGCGGACCTCATTCCTGCTCTCGCTCCTGGGCTCCTTCCTGGCCTTGGGCCAACCCCCTGCCTGGACCATGAAACTAGGCTTCCAGACCACGCCCTCCCTGGTGCTGATGCCTAGTTATAGGCATGATTTTCTCAGTTGGATCAACCTGTTTTGATTAAAGAAAAAACTTGGTAAAATTGCCACTCTGCATCTCTGGCAGTACTCTTAGAAAAGCTCTCTTACAACTTCTTTCTGCTAAGTTTTGTGCTGGGGAGTCCCTTCCGCAGGCTGTCCTCCAGGGGAGCTTTGTCAGCACTTTTGAGTAGAAGCCTGGAGGCTGTGGGAGTCCAGGGTGCCTCAGGTCTCCAGGCAGGATGGACATCATAGCAGAGCCATGCAGGGGAGAGAGTGGCATGGCTCCGAAGTTTGGAATAAACCTCGCCGCTCTCTCCCTTGAACTGTGCTGAGAAGGGCCTCCTGATTTCCTCTTCACCCCGGCCTCTCCTGACCCAGGTATCTTGTAAGGCCCTGGAGAGACCAGGTGGAGGGGTGTGTATGTGCCGTGTCCCAGGCAGTAAGAGGGAAGGTTCAGATGCCCGCACTGGGTCACATGTCTGGGCCGTCCACACTGGGGACAGAGCCTGGTGCTGGGAGGCCAGGCAGGGCCGGGGGCTATCCTGGGAGCTCGGTAGTCCATATTTTCAGCTTTGGAGGATGTGGGACATCTGGCATTTACTGAATTTGGTGGGCAGATCTCAGAAACGGGCTTATATATAAATGCTCGGTGGGGGCTGTATTCCAGAAGCTTTGTTTACAAAGTGCTGTGGTGCCCGGTGTGGCATGGAGGCTATGGGTGGCCGACCCCGCCGAGGCCAGAGTGGCGGGAAGCCTAGACTTTCCTGCGTGGCAGACCATGTATGTGGATAGAGCAGGCGTTGCAATTGCAGTTTCTGGGTAGAGTGGTGGAGTGCATGGTGTCACCAAGAGCGTGAGTCTGTCTCCGCCTGTCGCCGCAAATCTCTGGTCCTCATTCCTACGCCACACGGTAGGCAAGTGCCTCGCTTTACAGAGCTAGTGATTGTATTGCCATCTGTGGGTGCCAGGTGTCAGACTCGGCTGTGGATGGTCCCGGCCTCGTGGCCCTTTCCCCACGCCCCTCAGATCACAAGCCCCACCTGGTAGGGTCTTGGGTGGCTTCGGGGATCCCTCCTCCACCAGCTTGCACACAGAGCCTGTTCCCAGGAGGAGCCCTGGTGTGGACAAAGGTGGGGCCTGTTCCCCGAGGACCATGCCCGGGGGTGTGTGATACAGCTGCTATGCCCGGCAGCTGACACCTTTGCTCTGTGACCTGTTTCAATCAGCTGTCGGCCACGAGTATCAGTCGAAGCTCTCCAAGCACTCGTCCCAGGTCCAGTCCATCAGGGGCATTGGAGGCAAGTTTGGTGTCCAGGTGGGCAGAGTTGACCAGGTGAGTGAGGCGTCATGGGAACCAGAGTGCAGGTGATGGAGCCCCTCCCTCTAGAGCAGGGTATGCACTGGGCCTCTCGAGATAGCACCTTGACTCAGGCCTGAGGGGTGGCCGTCCAGGTGCAGAGCTTCCAGAAGCCCCCCGCCCCAGTCCCTGCTCGGCAGCTGCTTGGGAATTTTCCTTAAAGTCTCCATCCTGAGGTAACCTGAGCACAGTTGCCTCCAGTTGTAGCCCTTAACCCACGAAAAGAATGAGGGAGAGGCTCTCACATCTATCAGGCAGAGGAACAGGGAGGAAGAGTCAGCGTTCCCTTTTCAGGGATGGCCTGTGTTTCCTTCAGTGCCTGAGTTTTCTCAGGAGGAGGCCTGTTTAGACATTTGTCATCAACATATCCACGGGGAGCTCACCGGCCTGGTTACTGACCAAACACATCCTGCAAGAGGCCCCTGGGCCTGGTTAGCCCTGACGGGCTGAACCTAGGCTAACAGCCGTCCATGTGCCCTGTTTAGTAAGGCCATGCAGTGTTACAGGATCAGTCCTTTCCACATTTTTCAAACCCAATTGTTTCCAGTGGGTTCAAAAGGCATCCTAAGGGAGAATCCTTGCGGACCAAAGAGGAACTCCCACGTTCCACCTAGAGAGAAAAGGAGAGAGAGAGAGAGAAGGTCCATTACCCCTAGAATCCATCCCGACTCCCCAGTAGCATCCCCCACACAGGATGTGTCAGGGGTTCCCGAGATGTGAAAGCGACCCGAGGTATCCCTTGAACGAAATCACTATGACTGCCAACCAGGTGGGGAAGGGCTCCTGAAGGAGGGATGCTAGCCTGCCCACCCCTACCGGCTTCCCCATTGCATTCTAGACAACAGATGGGTGCCTGACTTACAGACCTGCGTCTCCCTTGCTGAGAAGGCAGAGAAGGAACTGCCATTTTCAACCCATGGAAAATACTAGAAGAGTTTGACAAGGGGAAATGACCCAATTTTAAGTAGTAGTTAGTAGAGGACATTGAGGGAAAACAGAAGAGAAATCCATCATGATATAAGTGGCATTTCGACCCGCGTAGTCTTCACAGCGAACCTCCCTAGGAAATGGCGCCCTGTTGGGTTTTAATTCAGTCAGGTACTGGTTTCGGTCAGCTCTCAGTGGAGATCTGGCATGCAGAAGAGGCTAGCCCAGAGATATGGAGGGGGTCACATTCGACCAATGAGGAGGAATCCTCACACACGGGAGTCTTAAGATTGGCAGACATGGTAGTCACTTAGGTGGCTGTCCACTGCCCAAGACAGACAACTGTAGACACGGAAAGGAATAAAGAGAGGGCGTCAAGTTTCTGCATCTCACTGCCATTCTGCCCAAGGTCCTAACTTCCAACCAAAAGGCAGGCTTTCTCCTCCCCGTAGAGTCGCCACAGCCTAGAGGATTGCAGCCAGAGCAATCCCCACAAAAGTGTTCCCATAAGACCCTACTTCTCAAAAATCCCCTGAAATGAGAGTAAATGAGGAAAGAGAAAACATACTCACCAAATTGACACTGAAGCACAGAGTCAAGGTGAGAAGATTCGAAGCCCCACATTGGGACGCCAAAATGATGATGTTTGGGAATGATGGTGGACTGGTCCACAGCTGATGACCAACACAGAATTCTGGAAGACGTCTTTGGTGCAAAAAGGTGGTTTTCTTAATGCCTGGAGGAGCTGTGCTGGGGTCCTACAACTAACTCATCGTTATATTCCCTCAGGTTGGCAGGAGGTCAGGGATGGAATAAGTCTCTAAGGAATTGTGGAAGCAAGGTTTCCAGCACCTTCAGGGGCTAACTGTTACTAGGGAAACACTATTTATGACCCCTTAATAAAACATGAGTCATGAGATCCTTTAAATGTAGATCAGGGGCCATAAGCTTGGAGGATGATTGCCCGCATATGTCTCGGCGAAACTGAGACAAAGGAAGTGGACTTACAGGGTCCTGGAGGTTGGGGTAATGTTAAGCTACAGTTCTCTTTTGCCCCAGCAAAGAGCCATCATCTAGGCAGCTGAGCTCTTAGAGGGAGGTCATTGTGCTGGTTTCAAGGAGTTGTCGATGGCCTATAGGCATTAAGGGAATTTAATTTTTCCTGTGCCTGAGTTTCCCACATTAGCACGGCAAGGGCTTAAGCCCCTTTCCTTTGTTCTTGAGTAGCAGTGGTGCCCAGGGGATATCCCTCAGACCCACCGTGGGGTGGCAAGGGGGGTTCTAACTTACGCTTTAGCCTCAGCCTGGCTCATGCTCCCTCGTCATGACTCTTACCATGCCAACTGCAGCCTTTTGAGCCCCGAGTGATAAGTGACAGGAGGTCAATGGATCCTTTGGTAAATCAGCCAATGATTGCTTTCAGGTAGCATGGGAGGAGAGTGGGAGCACGATTCCCCAGGGAAGCTTGGTGTCCTATGACTATGGAAAATCTGTGGGTTATAGAGAAATGGAACATATTTTAGCTACACCTAGGAGCCTGAATGTACCAAAAGAAACCCTACATCTGTCATCACACACTGTAGGGGGGTGGGAGCACTTGCCATCTTTGTAGCTTTTCCTGTCCGTAGGTAAAACATTGTTGATCTGGAGGGCAGAGTCCCCATACGAGCTGATGCCCAAGTGTGTAGGACTGGGTTCTGATTCTGTGTAGTTTTTTTTGAGTCGTTTCTTTGGCTTCACCTGCTGGCGAAACGACTGGGCATGCAATATCCCTGAGAGTCTCCGAAAGCAGGATGCTGAGGCAGTCTGTGGCGGGGGCAAAGAGCACAGTAATAGTCACTGCACAAACAAGAGACTTCAATGCCCCAGGTTTTGAGGAGCACAACACGTTTTCGTTGACATCAGAAATTAGTTGTCGGTGGGGGTTGAAAACAACCTTCACGTATGCTCACTGGGAGTTAATGGGCCCTATGTGCAATGAGAAAGAACGCAATCGTGTCATTGGCAGCAATGTGGATGGAACAGGAAGGGGGTAAGCTGAGAGAAATCAGTCAGTCACAGAAACACGCCACCCACACCTGCACAGAGGGAAAGTGCGGCCGGGACCGGTGGCTGGGGACTAGGGCTGGAGGCTGGGGGATGGGAGCGTGGGGCTGGAGAGTGGTAGCTAGGGGCTGCGGTGGAGAGTGTGGGCTGGAGTGCCTGGATACAAGGACAAAGGAGGGGCGGTAGGGACAGAGAGACCCCACACTACAACTATGCCACAGGCCAGGGCTGCCTGGGTCTGGACCTCTTCCCTCCCTCGGAGCCCTCATCCCCAGGGCCCCTGGCATTTCACGAGGCCCAGATAGGGCAGCGGACTGGGGCTGGTGATGTCCTCTGGGGGCGCTGGGGGCTGCGGGGTGGGTTTGCAACAGGTGGGGCAGACAGGAGGGAAAGGCCTGGTGGCTGGCTTCGCTCGCCCAAGGGCTAAGGAGGAGGCGATGAGAACCCAGCAGGGCTGGCCGGGAAGGCACGGCCGGCCGGATGCCCCACGCTCGCTTCCACCCTCTTGCCAGTGAGCAGCCCGACTGAGGGACCGGGGCTGGCACCTGAGGGCTGGAGGGTGGGGGCTGGGTGGGTGGATGCGAGAACCCAGGAGACCGCGGGCAGGTGGCCCGGCGGCCGGGGCAACGACACCCCAGACACCGACTCCGCCACAGGCCTGGGCTCCCTGGGTCCTGGACTTCTTCCCTCCATGGAGCCCTCATCCCCAGGCCCCTGGCGTTTCAAGACGCCCAGCTAGGGCAGCGGGCTGGGGCTGGTGATGTTCCCCGGGGGCGCTGGGCACTCCGCTGTGGGATTGCACCAGGTGGAGCAGTCGGGAGGGAAAGGCCGGGTGGCTGGATGCGCTGGCCCTAAGGCTGCGGACGAGGCCCTTAGATTCCGGCTGGGCGGGCCCAGAAGGCTCGACCGGCCCGATGCCCCACACTCACTTCCACCCTCTTCCCACTGAGCAGCCCATCGTGGTGTGGTGCGGTGCGGTGTGGTGCGGGGCTGCGAGGGGCGATGCGATGCGATGCGGGATGGAAGAGGTGGCGGGCGTGGGGCCAAGCCGGCAGCATCCTGCAAGAGTCCCGGCAGTGGAGAACGACGGGGCTTGGGCCACAGCGCGTTGCCAGGGTCCTCTTGCGCCCCCTCCGCCTCCCTCCCGGGACCCGCGGCGGAGGGCAGAGGCAGGCAGGCAGGCAGGCAGGCAGGCTGGCAGGCAGGATGCCAGGTGCATGGGGAAGCGCGGCAACCGCTGGGCTTGTGTGGCATGGAGCAGGCTCTTGAGGCACCCAGCGCCAGCCACTGGCGACTATGGCCATACCAGCATGAATGTGACCGACCCCAGTCTTCTCTCAGAAGCTGAGCGGTGTAGGCCTGGTTAGAACTTGGATGGGAGAGCGCCTGGGATTACCATGTGTCATTGGCTTTTGCCTTTGGCTTCCTTCACCTCTCCTTTGGCTCCTGCCGCATCTCCCCCCTCCCTGCCTGTGTCCCTCTCTCCCCAGGGAGGGCTGCGCCTGGGGCCAGACACACCCAGCCCCTGCTCCTTAGCCCCCACCGGGGCCAAGAAAGCCTCCAGGCCTGGCCCAGCCCCGCCCCGACCCCGGGCCCACACACCCCAGGGCACTTCACAAGGGGCACGCTCCCTGCTCCCAGCACCTGGCCAAATCCCACTGCACTGGCTGGAACCCACCCACAGCCTTGCAACTTTCCTCACACACAACCCACACCTGCACCCACACGGAGGGGGGCAGCGCTGAGGGCAGGACGGGGGGCTGGCACCTGAGGGCTGGAGGGTGGGGGCTGGGTGGGTGGATAAGAGAACCCAGGAGAGTGTGGGCAGGCGGCCGGGGCAGCGAGACCCCAGACTCCGACTCCGCCATAGGTCTGGGCTCCCTGGGTCCTGGACCTCTTCCCTCCCAGGAGCCCTCAGCCCCAGGGCCCCTGGCATTTCCCGACGCCCAGCTAGGGCAGTGGGCTCGGGCTGGAGATGTTCCCCACGGGCGCTGGGCTCTCCGCTGCGGGATTGCACCAGGTGGGGCGGTCGGGATGGAAGGGCCGGGTGGCTGGATTCGCTCGCCCTAAGGCTGCCGAGGAGTCCCATAGAACCCAGCTGGGAGGGCCCGGAAGGCTCCACCGGCCTGATGTCCCACACTCCCTGCCTGTTGCCGACTCCATCACTACACTTGATTGAAGCCAAATGATGAGCCTTTCTACTCAAGAAGGCCCACCTTGGATCCAGCCGCCACTGCCTTTTGTAACTCCTCTGTACGTTGCCCAAGAGACCATTAAGGATCCATATAGGTAGGGATGACTCTATGTCCCTACTCAGCACAAAGAAGCTACAGAAGTTGAGACCTTCCACCTTCATCCATCTTCAAGGTTTCAAATTTGACATTTTTTCAGGGAGGATATGATGAGGGAGCATAAGGCAGGCTGAGGGGTAAAGCACAAGCTAGCCCCTCCTCCCACCATGGGTGGGATATGATTGTTATTCCTTGGACAGTCTTGACCACCTAAGTACAGAGAAAAGGGCCTTAAGCGCTTGTCATGGTAATGTGTGATGCTAAGGCAAATGAAAATTAAATTCCCTTACTGATTATAGCCCACTGACAATCCCTGAAACGGATAGAGTGACATCCCTCTAGGAGCTTAGCTGCTCAGTGATGGTGATGACCCTTTGCTAGGGGCAAAACACAACCTAAGCCTAACATTATCCCAACCTTGAAAACATTCCAGTCAACTTCTTTTATTTCAACTGCCCGAAGGCATATGCTGGCTGTATTCCTCCAAGCTTATGCACCCGCCCATATACATTGAATGGGTCTCATGACTTGGGTTTTATTATGTGGTAATGAAGGCCATTTCCCTAGCCACACCTAGTCCCTCAAGGCGCTGAAAACTTGCTTCCCCCTAACCCTAACCCTATCCTTGACACCCTGCCAACCTGATGGTGTGTAATAATGAGTTACCTGTCAGGACCCCGGTGCAGATTTTCTTGCATGTGGTTTCTGTCCCCATCGTTTAATAAAATCACCTTTTTTGTATGAAAGATGTCTTCAGGAGATCTTTCTTGGTCTTGGGCTCTGGATCACCCCCACCATCGCCCCCAATCTTCATCGGTTCGTCAGCAGAACTCCAACCACTGGAGGATACAGATGCCTTCACCCTGCAGAGCAGACACTTCATCCATTGGCAATATTCTTCAGGATCTGCTACGTGCTGGACCGAGCCCACTCAAGGACTGGTGCAGCAGAGCCATTCTCCAAATACCTGAGGGTTGGCCGCAAGTCAGAATCGGTTAACTAGGTGTCACTACTGGCTTCAAAGGACAGGGCAACAAAAGCCAGTGCCAGGAACTTTTCACCCCTTTCTGGAGAAACACTGCAGTAGGTTTCCCTTGGTCCTAGCCCACACATGGTTCTTACACATGGTTCTTGGTGCTGGCGCCACAGTGCATTTGCCAGGCGGAGAGGTGGGCAGGAGGCCGGCGGGTTCTTGAAGGCGGTAGGAGCCCGCAGGTGCTGTGGAGGGCGAGGGATGTGCTCTTCTGAGCATCCGGCTTCTCCCTTGCTAGAAGTCTTCCACCTACAAGGATGTCGCCCTGGGGTCCCTGTTTCTCCGAAGACCTTCCTGTTTGAGGCAGGTGAGTTCTGGTGGACCCAGCGCCGCTCGGACTCCCGCAGAGGCCACAGTGCCAGCCGTGAGAGGCCGGGTGGCTCGGGGCGCCCTGGTTCTGCTCACTTGGGGGACAGCAATTGGCCACCCTCGGGAGGAAGGCCGTCCTGTCTGTGTGGAGGCCCGCAGGCTCACGTGAGTCAGTCGTGGTGGCCGCTCTGTGGCGGCGGGGTGTGTGTGGGGGCGCCTCCCGTGGCAGTGCTGGCTTAACCGCTTGGCAGGCAGTAAGGGCCCTTCTCACTGCAGGTAGTGGCTTCTGGGAGGTTCTCCGGGTGCCCGCCTCAGCCGCGGCTGTCCTGTAAGGAGTGTGCCGCCCGCCCTCGCAGAGGCTGTCGGAGACCTTCCCGCCTTGTCCGTCCCCTGACCCCGCACAGGCTGCACACGTTCTGTCCCCCGAGGCGGCTGCCACGAACAGAGGCCGCCTTAGGCCCTTGTGTCCTGTGGGCCAGGCCTTAGAGAGTCTGGTGAGCTGGCGAATCCCTATCGAAATTGGGAAGTTGACGAGAAGAAGGGGAGAGTGTCCTTTGTTCCCTGGGTCAGTGTTTCTCAGACTCGGTGGTGTCGGGACACTTGGACATCAGGGGATTATTGAGGGCCCCAGAGAGCCTTCGTGTGTGGGGGTTGTGTCTCTGGATCTCTACTGTGGTGAGGTTAAACCGAGAATTGAAGCGGGCGCCTGGGTGGCTCTCTGTGTTAAGGGTCCGACTCTGGCTCAGGTGGTGATCTCACAGTTGATAGTTTAGAGCCCCATGTGGGGCTCTGTGCTGCCAGCTGCCAGCCTGGACTTGTCTCAGACTCTCTGTGTCCCTCTCCCTCTGCCCCTCCCCTCACATGCCCTGTGTCTCTCTCTCAAAAACAAACATTAAGGAAACCAAACCAAATCCGAGCATCTCAGATGTGATGAATTCACTTAAAGACAATAAATTAGGACAGATTAATGTACTCATACCTTTCGTGCAAAAAATACGTACATTTTCAGAACAACACTGTGTAGAAGCATGGCATTGGCATTGGCATTGGCTTAGTGCAAGATGTTTATTCTTCCAGCTGCTTCTGCATTCAGTGTCTTGTGGCCAATGATGTTTAGGAAGGCGATGTGGACTCCCCCAGAGGAACAGCTGGAGGCGACTAGGGTGTGGCGGTAGCTCCTCTGGCTTCTGGATGCCCTTTCCTGACTCCGCACTCAGATGGGTGGGGCTTCCTTGCTTCTCTTGGGGGTTAGCTGCCCGCACAGAGCGGCCTAGTTGTGTGAAACGCGGTGGACGTTTGGAACATCCTAGGCCACTACTTTCAGCTGATCTTCCATATTTTTCACTCAGCGAACACATTCTTGGAACCACCACCTGGATGAAGAAATGGAACCTTACCGTGCTTCCTACCTCCTACTGACTCCCACCGAACGTCCCCCAAAGGCAACCACGGTCTTGACTTTCACCGGCGATTGCTTTGGCTTGTTCTTCGCCTCATGTTGAGCCAACCCTTGAGCGCTGTGTGTGCGCAATGCACCTGCTTTCCTTGTGTGGCTGTGCTGGTCCTCCCCTGCTGTCGAAGGCCCAGTGTGTGAGCACAGCACGGTTTATTGTTTCTGCTGTGGCTGCTCCGGTTTGTGCAGAGGCTGCCTGCAGATCCACATGCATCGTATTGGGTTGCCTTGGAGGAGCAGTGCGTGAGTGGCGGCACGTGTCTGTTCCCCACGAGCAACAGCGTGCGGGAGCTCGGGGCTGGCCGATGCCTGGTATTGCCTCTTCTCGTGTGTTACCTGGTTGCTGGGGCTCAGGTGCTGGGAGGTATGGTGTAATCGTGGGACCCGCCCCTGTGTGTGTCTTGGCCACTTACATGTTTCTTTTGAGAAATAATTGCCTTTTGGAAGCCACTTTGTGATTAGGTTGTGTGTTTTGTTTTCTGTTGATTTGAATGAGTTCTTTCTATGTGTGTGGAACACATCTGTGAATGGCAGAGCTTTTCACATTCTTGTGTATGTCTGCCGTACGTTCTCTGTGTTGCCTTGTGGTAAGTTTCTTTCGTTTCTATCCAATAGTATAACCATTTGTATGTTTCTTGCCTTGGATTGGCTAGGGCCTCCAGTACTGTGTTGAAGGGAAGTGGTGAGAGTAGGTGTCCTTGTCTCCTTCCAGATACGAGAGAGAAGGGTTTCATAATTTTCTGTATACTTAATATTTTTTAAAGTTTGTTTCTTTCTTTATTGATTTAGAGAGCATTCATGGGAAGGGGAGTGCGAGGCGGGAAAGAGAGTGGATCCCAAGCAGACCCCACACTGTCAGCACAGAGTCTGATGCCAGGCTTGAACTCATGAACCGTGAGATCATGGCCTGAGCTGAAATCAAGAGTCAGACGCTTCACCGACTAGAAGCCACGCAGGTGTCCCAAAGAGTTCAGTATTTTACCAGTACATATGACACTTGCCGTGGCGTTACTCGTAGATAGTTGTGTCAAAACATGAAAATTCTCCTCTGTTTTTAGTTTGCTCTGATATTTTAACAATCATCAAAGAAAGAATAATACTAAATTTTCTGAAATGTGTTTTGTGCATCTTTGGGGACAAGTGATTTGTGTAATGTTGTGGTTTAACTTAAAACAACTTTTGCCTTCTAGATTAATCCAAACCTGATGTCTATGCATTCTCTTTGCACTGGATTCCATTTGTAAATAGTGTGCTTTACATTCTTGCATGTGTATTCAAGAGAGAGGTGGGTGTTCCCTTGCACCCTCTTGTGCCGTCCTTGCTGGGGTTTGGGTTTAAGGTCGTGCTGGCCTCCTAAAACAACGTAGGAAGAAGCACATCTTGTGCTTTCCCAGAAAAGTTTTTGTGTGTGTTCTTTTCTTTTGGGAAGAAGTGCTAGGCCAACAGCTGGTGTAAGGTTTTCCTTGTGAGAAGGGTTTTCATTGCAGATTCCTTTCTTAAGGGGAAATAGGATTTTTCTGATTTCCCATATCTTCTTGTGTCTATTTAGATAAGGCATTTTGTTTTCTAGGAGTTTGCTCTGACCTCCCAAACTTTCCAAGGAGTAAGTGTCAACTGGTTTCTAATATCCCTCCTATCTGCAGCATCTGGTGTGATAGTTGCTTTAGAACTTCTTGATATTGGTACTTTGTGCTTTGTTTCTTTTTCATAGAACCAACTTGGGCTTTTTTGATTTCTGTCATTTACTATTTGTTTCCTGCAGCACTGATTTCTGCCCTTTTGTTTTCCATCTACTTGGTGATTGTTTGCTGTCCCATCTGGTAGTTCTTGAACTAAATCCTTCATTTGATTTTTAGCCTTTGTTCCTTTCCAGTATGTGTATTGTATTTACTTGCTTATTAGTGTGTTGATTCATTTCAGAAGGAGAGCATGAGCAGGGCAGAGGGTCAGAGGGAGAGAGAGAGAGAGAGAGAGACAGAGAGAGACAGAGAGAGAGAGAGAGAGAGAAAGAGAGAGAGTCTCGAGCAGGCTCCTCACTCCGTGTGGAGCCAGGCTGGGGATCGATCTTGTGGCCGTGGGATCATACCCTGAGCCAAAATCAAGAGTTGGTCACCAAGCAACTGAGCTATCCTATGATATATGTATTCTAAAGCTATGAGTCTCCCTTTAAGCACACCTTTCCTGATCTCACAAGTTTTGATAAGCCAAATGTTTATTATCTTTATGTGAAACTATTTCCTAACTTTCATTGTGGCATCTTTTTCTTAATTCATCACAATGTTTAGGAGCATAACACATCTTGATGTTTCGGGGGATTTTCTCGTTCTCTTTGTGCAGATTTCTAGCTTAATTCCATGAAGGTATCTGTCTCAGTGTTTTGGGGTGGTTGTAACAAAATACCATAGACTGGCTGCCTAATAAGAAACAGAAACTTCTTTCCTATAGTTGAGGAGACTGGGAAGTTCTCAAGATCAAGGCATCTGCAGATTCCAAGTCAGGTGAGAGTCAGCTTCCTGGTTCATCGACAGCCTGCTTCTCCCTGTCCTCCTGTGGTGGCAGGGGTGACGGTGCTCTCTCAGCCGCCCATGACTGGTCATTACCAGAAGTCTCCCTGTCTTCATCCCATCATTTTGGGCGTGATAAATTGTTGGGGGAATTGAACTGTGAATCTAATGCAATCTGTCAATATGCCCTGCAGTATTTCAGTCCTCTGAGATGAGCTGACTTTCCTAATGGCCTGGCATATGTTCGTTTTCATGAACTGTTCCTTGGGCACGTGAAAATAATGTGTATTGGGGGAATGCAGTAGTCTCTATTTATAGGTTAGATGAAGTTTGTTAATGACAGAATTCAGATTTTAGTAACCACTTGAAACCAAGTAAGGAATAGGCGAGAATGAGTTTAATAATATAACTAACAGGCATATCCAAAATATCATTTCAGTGTATAGCCGGCGTGAGAAAAAATTATGAATGATTTTGCATTCTCTTCTATCACGTTGTCTTTAAAATGTGGTGTGCATTTTATACTTTGCACACGTCACACTTTGAGGAGCCGCGCGCGGTTCAAGTACTTGCAGTAAAGCACGTGACCCCATATTGGACAGCCCCGTCACACTGCCTTGAGTTTTCTGTTGTCGTCAGTTCTGTCAGATACTGAGAGATGTATCGTCAAGTCTCCCATCGTGCTTATGGATGTGGCTCTTTTTCCTTTTCTATGTTTGTCAACTTTTCTGTATTTTGAGATTGCGTTATTATATGCAAGTTTAGAAGTCTTGTTCTCTTGGTAGATGGAACTTCCATCGCGAAATGTTCCTCTTTGTCTCTAGTAGAGCTTTTTGCTATAGAGGTTACTTTATTGGAGGGTCCTAGCGGCCACATCAGTTTTCTGTTCGGTAGGGTTTGCCTGGGGATCTTTTACTTCCACCTGTCTGTGATCTTACGTTTTAAGGTGTACCTTTGTGACCAGCGTAGGCTTAGTTTCCTTCTAACGCATTTGAGAGTCAACCTTTTGCTTGCAGTATTTGTGCACATGTAATGACTGATATGTTAGTTTACACGTACCGTATTATTAGTTTCTTCTTTGTCCCAGCTGTTCTGTGTTCTTTTGGTCTCTAGCCTTCCTTTAGAAGTAGGAGGGAGTTTTTATCTGTACACTGAGTTGTTAGGTAATTGGAATATATCTATTTCTAGAGGCAAGTGCATTTTAAACTGACCCCTGCCTGATTCAGGACTTGTACTGCTTCCCTGACACTGCTCTCTCCTTTTATCTTTTCTTTGTTTTAAGATTTATTTGTTTTTTGAGGGAGACATAATATAATCGGGTGAGGGGCAGAGCAGAAAGGGAGACCCAGAATCTGAAGCAGGCTCCAGGCTCTGAGTCATCAGCACACAGTCTGATGCGGGTCTCCTTCTCACAAACCGTGAGATCTTGACCTGAGTCAAAGTCGGACACTCAACTGACTGAGCTACCCAGGCGCCCCTGCTCTTTTCTTTGACACTTGAACCACAGTGAACTCCTCTTCACCTTTCGTTGGCTAATATTTTTACGTTTTAGATGGATTTTCCCCTGGTTGTCATTCTTTCGTGCACTTAATACTTGTTAAGGTTTGTTCTCATAGTTACCCTTTCTGTTGTCACGTTGTTCTGCAAGCCTTGTTTTTTTATATTTCTTTCAGAGACTACATTTCTTTTCTGCAACAAGCTGCTTTAATATTGATTTTAGTTTGTGTCTGTAGTTGATGTGTAGTCATGGTTTGTGTGTGTGAGTGTGTGTGTGTGTGTGTTGTTTTTGTTTGTTGTTCAGTTTTTATTTTTGTTTTTGCTTCTGTTTTGCCTGAAAAACATCTTTACTTTGCCTTCACTGTGAAGAATGTTTCTGTTAGGTAAAGACTTCCAGGTTGGTGGCTATTTTAGTTCACCTTTCATACATGCCAATCCATCATCTGGCTTCATTTGCTTTTCTTGAAGAGTCAGCTGGTAGTGTTGTTGTTGTTGTCCCATGGAAGGCGGTCTCTTTGTCCTCTCATGACTGTTAACATCTTTTTGCCTGAGGTGTTCCTTGTGGAGTCACTCTCATGGTTCTTTTATCAGTTTTGATTCTTGTCTTTGTAGTGAAGTGGTACTACCCATTCTGTGTTTCCTCTACTTTGTGGGTTCCTATTGGACCTTTGTACCATATCTTCTGTGTCTTTTGGGCTTGTGTATTTTCTTGACGTTTCCTCTGTGTATGGTCTAGATATATTTTTACCTACCCATCTTTCAGTTCACTGAGGTTATTCACCTGTGTCTAGTCTGATGTGAAGCCCACGGACTGAGTTCTTAATGCCATTGACAAGATTTTTTAGTCTTTTAATTATGTTGGAGAGCTAGACAGTGGGAGTAAGGGAAGAATAGAGAGAGAGGGAGACATAGATGCCAAAGCAGGCTATAGGCTCTGCACTGTCAATACGGAGCCCAACGCGGGGCTCAAACTCCCGAATCACGAGATCATGACCCGAGCTAAAGTCAGATGCTGAGCCACTGAGCCACTCAGGCACCTGGAGCCACTCAGGCACCTGGAGTGAGTCACTGAGCCACTCAGGCACCTGGAGATCTTAATTTTAGCTCTGATAATTTGCAGTTTGAGAATCTGTTTTGAGTCTCTGAAAATTTCCCATTTGTCAAGAATGGTTTTTGGACAGTTGACTTTTGCATCCAATCACTCCAGTCTATGTGTCTCCTCTTGGTCTGTTTCTCTTCTTTCTTCTTTGGGTCGATATGATGTAAAACTTTTTTTTTTTTTATGTTTATCTATTTATTTTGAGGGAGAAAGAAAGTGAGAGCAGCGGTGGGGGTAGAGGACGGGGGAGAGAGAGACACTGTTGAGGAGAGGCTCTTTTCTGTCAGTAGAGAGCCCAACACAGGGCTCAAACTCACAAACGTGAGCCGAACCCAAGTGTTGGTCACTTAAACGAGTAGGCTGAGCTATCCAGGTGCCTCTCTTTTTTTGTTTGATTGTTTGTTTCTTTCCTTTTCTTATTAAAAGAATTTTTTTTGTTAATATAATTTACTTTTGAGAGAGGGAGAGAGAGGTAGAGACAAAACTTGAGCAGGGGAGGGGGAGACAAAGTGGGAGACACATAATCCAAAGCAGGCTCCAGGCTCTTCACTGTCACCACAGAGCCCGACGTGGGACTCAAACCATAAAGCGTCAGATCATGACATGAACCAAAGTGGGATGCTTCCCCGACTGAGCCACCCAGGCATTCCTTTCATTTCCTTGCCTTGCTTTGCCTTTCCTTTCCTTGCCTTTCCTTTCCTTTCCTTTCCTTTCCTTTCCTTTCCTTTCGTTTCCCTTCATTTCGTTTCCTTTTCATTTTTTTCTTTTCTTTTCTTTTCTTTTCTTTTCTCCTCTTTTTTCTTGTTTTTTTCTTTTCTTTTCTTTTCTTTTCTGTCTTTTTTTTTGTCTTGTCTTATCTTGTCTTTTCATTTCTTCTTTGTTTTTATTTTTGTGCTGGACTGTATGGAGAAGCATAGAGGCTCTTCGTGTGCTTATATTCCTTCAGCATTTCATCCCACACACCCCGAGTGCGGCGGTTATTGGGCCCACTCAGGGGTGAGTGAGTTGAGACTGGGGCTCAGTCTTTGTAAGGTGCAGTGTGAGCTGGGCTAACGCTGTCCCCCACCCCCGTGTAGACCTCCAGGATCTCCATTTGGAGGCTGGAGTATTTCTGAGGACCCGTCCTTGATGCTAGGTCCCAAAGCCCAGTTATTTTCTCCACAGCACAATGAGATGATGGAAGAGTCAGCTTCTCAGGCGTGCTTGCCGAGTGCCGGGCTCATTTTCTGTGCCTCCCTGTGCTGTCCAGAGCTCGGTTCGCTGCGACTTTCTGCTTGCCTTTCTGTTAGGTTTCCTTTGCAGCTCGTTGGTATATTGCCTGCAATCCCTGAGGAAATTCAGAATCCTCACATGTCTTGAGGGAGAGAGAGGACTCTGAACATTAGAGTTGGCTCAGCGGGCTTCCCTTTTGTTGGGGTCTCAGTCCTTCCAGTTGTGACTGCCTCAGGGTCTCCTTGATGCCTTCAAACATGCTTCAAATTGAATTCATCTTTCCTAGTTCATGATGTGTTGATTAACAGGCTACTCACATGTATAAGAGTAAGCCAGGGAAGACTGAGAAGTCATAGTAAACATTTTGGTCATCAGCATTTGTTACAGGAGAAAACGAAACCCAGTAGTCCTTGCCTAGTACCCGTCGTTCTTCTAAAATGACCATCCAGTTTGCGCACGCTCAGCCAGCGTCCATGGAGTGGTGATGGTGTCAGCCTCCCAGCTCCCTATCCCCCACTGCCATGGCCGCCCTCCTCCCCCGTCAGGTGCCTGCCCAGGGCAGGCTTTGTGGTGACGGGCTGGCTATGACAGGGCAACTAGACGAAGTGGATTGCTTAAGTGACACTTATCTGGGAGTGTTTGATCAGTGTTGTTTGTTTTCTACTTTTCGTAATGTTTATTGACTGTTTAGAGAGACAGAGAGTGTGGCCAGGGGAGGGGCAGACAGAGGGAGACCCGGAATCTGAAGTAGGCTGGGGGTGGGGTTTGCCTCAAGTGTACAGGGTAGCCCCCACAAAAAGGGCTTCTGTGTTGGTGCACCCGAGTCATCTGCAGAGACACAACCACCCACGCTTGTTGAGCCCTTTTGTGACTCTGCACCATTGTGGTCACCAGGCTCTGGCTGCTGTGCTCCTCGGAGACGGTGGTGGAGGCCCATCTGAGAAGAGTGTATCTGGACGAGTGAAGGGGTTAGGAGGAAATGTTGCTTACTTGCGCACTGTGGTTCCGGAACGGCCTTTTCCGGAGAGGTGGCTCGGGAGCTGAGGCTGACCGAGCACTCTCCCAGCAGTCTGACTCCGAGGCCGAAGGCCGGGGTCAAGGAGGAGCTTGGCTTTGTTGTGAGCGATGGAAGCGGAAGCGGAGCCAGGTGAGGCACCAGGCAGCTGGTGTTGGGACAGAACCTACCCCGTGAGGAGTTGGGTTTTCAGATAAGGGCCTGGGGTCATTGTGTCCTCAGGGGGAAGGACTGGCATCATGTTGTTGAATATTTTATGTTTATTTTTTTTTTTCAATATATGAAATTTATTGTCAAATTGGTTTCCATACAACACCCAGTGCTCATCCCAAAAGGTGCCCTCCTCAATACCCATCACCCACCCTCCCCTCCCTCCCACCCCCCATCAACCCCGTTTGTTCTCAGTTTTGAAGAGTCTCTTATGCTTTTGCTCTCTCCCACTCTAACCTCCTTTTTTTTTTTTCTTCCTCTCCCCTAGAGGTTTCTGTTAAGTTTCTCAGGATCCACCTAAGAGTGAAACCATATGGTATCTGTCTTCTCTGTATGGCTTATTTCACTTAGCATCACACTCTCCAGTTCCATCCATGTTGTTACAAAGGGCCATATTTCATTCTTTCTCATTGCCACGTAGTACTCCATTGTGGATATAAACCACAATTTCTTTATCCATTCATCAGTTGAGGGACATTTACGCTCTTTCCATCATTTGGCTATTGTTGAGAGTGCTGCTATAAATATTGGGGTACAAGTGCCCCTATGCGTCAGTACTCCTGTATCCCTTGGGCAAATTCCTAGCAGTGCTATTGCTGGGTGATAGGGTAGGTGTATTTTTAATATTTTGAGGAACCTCCACACTGTTTTCCAGAGTGGCTGTACCAATTTGCATTCCCACCAACAGTGCAAGAGAGTTCCCGTTTCTGCACATCCTCTCCAGCATCTATAGTCTCTTGATTTGTTCATTTGGGCCACTCTGACTGGCGTGAGGTGATATCTGAGTGTGGTTTTGATTTGTATTTCCCTGATGGGGAGCGACGTTGAGCATCTTTACATGTGCCTGTTGGGCATCCGGATGTCTTCTTTAGAGAAGTGTCTATTCATGTTTTCTGCCCATTTCTTCACTGGGTGATTTGTTTTTTGGGTGTGGCGTTTGGTGAGCGCTTTATAGATTTTGGATACTAGCCCTTTGTCAGATATGTCATTGGGAAATATCTTTTCCCATTCCGTTGGTTGCCTTTTAGTTTTGTTGGTTGTTTCCTTTGCTGTGCAGAAGCTTTTTATCTTCATAAGGTCCCAGTAATTCATTTTTGCTTTGAATTCCCTTGCCTTTGGGGATGTGTCGAGTAAGAGATAGCTACGGCTGAGGTCAGAGAGGTCTTTTCCTGCTTTCTCCTCTAGGGTTTGGATGGTTTCCTGTCTCACATTCAGGTCCTTTATCCATTTTGAATTTATTTTTGTGAATGGTGTGAGAAAGTGGTCTAGTTTCAACCTTCTGCATGTTGCTGTCCAGTTCTCCCAGCACCATTTGTTAAAGAGACTGTCTTTTTTCCATTGGATGTTCTTTCCTGCTTTGTCAAAGATGAGTTGGCCATACGTTTGTGGGTCTAGTTCTGGGGTTTCTATTCTATTCCATGGGTCTATGTGTCTGTTTTTGTGCGCACACCATGCTGTCTTCATGATGACAGCTTTGTAGTCGAGGCTAAAGTCTGGGATTGTGATGCCTCCTGCTTTGGTCTTCTTCTTCAAAATTACTTTGGCCATTCGGGGCCTTTTGTGGTTCCATATGAATTTTAGGATTGCTTGTTCTAGTTTCGAGAAGAATGCTGGTGCAATTTTGATTGGGATTGCATTGAATGTGTAGATAGCTTTGGGTAGTATTGACATTTTGACAATATTAATTCTTCCAATCCATGAGCACGGAATGTCTTTCCATTTCTTCATATCTTCTTCAATTACCTTCATAAGCTTTCTATAGTTTTCAGCATACAGATCTTTTCCATCTTTGGTTAGAGTTATTCCTAGGTATTTTATGCTTCTTGGTGCAATTGTGAATGGGATCAGTTTCTTTATTTGTCTTTCTGTTGCTTCATTGTTAGTGTATAAGAATGCAACGGATTTCTGTACATTGATTTTGTATCCTGCCACTTTGCTGAATTCATGTATCAGTCCTAGCAGACTTTTGGGGGAGTCTATCAGATTTTCCAGGTATAGTGTCATGTCATCTGCAAAAAGTGAAAGCTTGACTTCATCTTTGCCAATGGGGATGCCTTTGATTTCCTTTTGTTGTCTGATGGCTGATGCTAGAACTTCCAACACTAGGTTAAACAACAGCGGTGAGAGTGGGCATCCCCGTCGCGTTCCTGATCTCAGGGAAAAAGCTCTCAGGTTTTCCCCATTGAGGATGATGTTAGCGGTGGGCTTTTCATAAATGGCTTTTATGATCTTTAAATATGTTCCTTCTATCCCGACTTTCTCAAGGGTTTTTATTAAGAAAGGGTGCTGAACTTTGTCAAAGGCCTTTTCTGCATCGATTGACAGGCTCAGATGGTTCTTATCTTTTCTTTTCTTACTGTGATGTATCACGGTGATTGATTTGTGAATGTTGAACCAGCCCTGCATCCCAGGAATGAATCCCACTTGATCGTGGTGGGTAATTCTTTTTATATGCTGTTGAATTCGATTTGCTAGTATCTTATTGAGAATTTTTGCATCCATATTCATCAGGGATATTGGCCTGTAGTTCTCCTTTTTTACTGGGTCTCTGCCTGGTTTAGGAATGAAAGTAATACTGGCTTCATAGAATGAGTCTGGAAGTTTTCCTTCCCTTTCTATTTCTTGGAATAGCTTGAGAAGGATAGGTATTATCTCTGCTTTACACGTCTGGTGGAACTCCCCTGGGAAGCCATCTGGTCCTGGACTCTTATTTGTTGGGAGATTTTTGATAACCGATTCAATTTCTTCGCTGGTGATGGGTCTGTTCAAGCTTTCTATTTCCTCCTGATTGAGTTTTGGAAGAGTGTGCGTGTTTAGGAATTTGTCCATTTCTTCCAGGTTGTCCAATTTGTTGGCATATAATTTTTCATAGTATTCCCTGAGAATTGTTTGTATCCTGAGGGATTGGTTGTAATAATTCCGTTTTCATTCATGATTTTATCTATTTGGGTCATCTCCCTTTTCTTTTTGAGAAGCCTGGCTAGAGGCTTGTCAATTTTGTTTATCTTTTCAAAAAACCAACTCTTGGTTTCGTTGATGTGCTCTACGGGTTTTTTTTAGATTCTATATTGTTTATTTCTGCTCTGATCTTTCTTATGTCTCCTCTTCTGCTGCGTTTAGGCTGCCTTTGCTGTTCTGCTTCTATTTCCTTTAGGTGTGCTGTTAGATTTTGTATTTGGGATTTTTCTTGTTTCTGGAGATAGGCCTGGATTGCAATGTATTTTCCTCTCAGGACTGCCTTCGCTGCATTGTTGCATTTTCATTTTCGTTTGTTTCCATGTATTTTTAAATTTCTTCTCTAATTGCCTGGTTGACCCACTCATTCTTTAGTAGGGTGTTCTTTAACCTCCATGCTTTGGGAGGTTTTCCAGGCTTTTTCCTGTGGTTGATTTCAAGCTTCATAGCCTTGTGGTCTGAAAGTATGCATGGTATAATTTCAATTCTTGTATACTTACGAAGGGCTGTTTTGTGACCAGGATATGACCTATCTTGGAGAAGGTTCCATGTGCACTGGGGAAGAAAGTATATTCTGTTGCTTTGGGATGCAGAGTTCTAAATATATGTGTCCAGTCCATCTGATCCAATGTATCATTCAGGGCCCTTGTTTCTTTATTGACCGTGTGTCTAGATGATCTATCCATTTCTGTAAGTGGAGTGTTAAAGTCCCCTGCAATGACCACATTCTTATCAATAAGGTTCCTCATGTTTATGAGGAATGGTTTTATATATTTGGGGGCTCCTGTATTTGGCGCATAGACATTTATAATTGTTAGCTCTTCCTGACGGATAGGCCCTGTAATTATGATAAAATGCCCTTCTTCATCTCTTGTTACAGCCTTTGCTTGAAAGTCTAGTTTGTCTGATAGAAGTATGGCTACTCCAGCTTTCTTTTGGCTTCCAGTAGCATGATAAATAGTTCTCCATCCCCTCACTCTCAATCTAAAGGTGTCCTCAGGGCTAAATTGAGTCTCTTGTAGACAGCAAATAGATGGGTCTTATTTTTTTATCCATTCTGATACCCTATGTCTTTTGGTTTGCGCATTTGGTCCACTTACATTGAGTGTTATTATAGAAAGATATGGGTTTAGAGTCATTGTGATGTCTGTATGTGTACGGCGTAGCCCCCACAAAAAGGGCTTCTGTCTTGGTGCACCCGAATCATCTACAGAGACACAACCACCCACCCTTGTTGAGCCCTTTTGTGACTCTGCACCATTGTGGTCGCCAGGCTCTGGCTGCTGTGCTCCTCGGAGACAGTGGTGGAGGCCCATCCGAGAAGAGCGTATGTGGACGAGTGGAGGGGTCAGGAGGAAATGTCGCTTACTTGCGCACTGTGGTTCCGGAACGGACTTTTCCGGAGAGGTGGCTCGGGAGCTGAGGCTGACCGAGCACTCTCCCAGCAGTCTGACTCCGAGGCCAAAGGCCGGGGTCAAGGAGGAGCTTGGCTTTGTTGTGAGCGATGGAAGCGGAAGCGGAGCCGGGTGAGGCACCAGGGAGCTGGTGTTGGGACAGAACCTACCCCGTGAGGAGTTGGGTTTTCAGATAAGGGCCTGGGGTCATTGTGTCCTCAGGGGGAAGGACTGGCATGATGTTGTTGAAGTTTTCGAAAGCTGGTGCTGGTAATGTGTGGATAGTGGGTTGGGGAGGAGACAAGATTGGATGCAGTGTAGACGTCGTTGGGTAGAGTGGCTCCTTCTAATGTGTGGGTTGAGTTCTAAGACTCGTTCTTTAGGCAACAGGTACAAGCCCCTCACACCACCCATCACATAAAGCACAGGACAGTGTGCGTCTTTATATCCTATACCGAACTACGTAATGTTTAAAAGCAGCGTGTGTAATATTTACGTGTGCGGTTACAAGGCATACACTAAAGTATTCACCTTTTCTGGAGTGCCTGGCAGGCACTGTACTAGGTGCTGAACACTATGTGCTGCAGTTACCTCACCCAGAGACCTAGGCGGTTTTACGGAGAGCAATAGAAGGGCATGGGAGTGTGTGGTTCGGTGGAATAGGAGGAACATGTGCACAGGGTGGCTGCAGGATGGCCGTTTTGTCCCATGGGTCGGCGTGGGACAGACTCGGGGAGGCGGTTTTCCTTGGGAGGTTCGGCTGCCCCGTGTTCTCCTTCATGCACCCCACTCTGTCTCCCGGACACCTTTCCAAGCACCTCGTTAGTGAAGCTCCATCTGGGCGGACTGTGGGCTCTTTGAGTTCCACACCGGCCACCACCCTCCTCCCCACACCTGTGCCTCCTCCTGGGAACAGAGCAGCTTGCTCCCTGGTCCGGTGGTCAGAAGCCAGGGAGATGGCTTTGCCTCTTTCCTGCTCTTCCCTCTCCCTGCTGGTCCGTGGGTCCTGTGGCGTGGACCTTGCCTGTCTCAGAGGCCATCTGTGAGGTCTCTGGAGATCTGTACCCTGTCTTCACTTGGGTGGACTCAGGGAGGGGCCGAGTCCTGCGGTCTTCCCTGCTCCGGCCCCACTCACCTCGCAGCAGCTTGGCTGTGGGGCGGAGGGCGCCTCCTGCTGTGCAGAGATGCTGGCGTCCTGCCCCGTCCGTGTACAATACACCTCGCTCTCTGAGAAGACGGCCTTTCTTTCTGAATCTGTGTCCTGTCTGCTGGCCCTCAGTGCTGGATGTTGCTGAGCAACTTGGTCACTAACTCCTTTGGGGAAACACGTATGCCTTGTGTACAAGGACCGTCTAAACTGCTCCTTTTCTGCCCCCAGGTTGCTCAGTCAGTTAAGCGGCTGACTTTGGCCCCGTCATGAACTCTTTCTTGGCGAGCTAACCCCCGAGACGGGCTCTGAGCTGACAGCCCAGAGCCTGGAGTCTCCTTTCAATTCCTTGTCTCCCTCTCACTCTGCCCCTCCTCTGCTGCTCTCCGTCTCTAAGAAATAAAGAATGACATTAAAAAAAAAAAAAAAAAAAAAAAGAATGACATTAAAAAATTAAAACAGAAAATCTATTTCTATTTTACTCTCTTCTGTTGTTCACAAAGGTCATGCTTGCTTCGTTCTTCCCCAAGGATGAGTACAGCTGACCGTAGAACAACTTGGTGTTCGGGGTTCCACCCTGCCCACAATTGAAAATCCATGTATAACTTTTGCGTCCCCAGAACACTTAACTGTTCAAACTCTCCTGTTGTCCAGAAACCTTACTAGAAACACAAACAGTGCATTAGCACTTGGATCTTGTGTGTGTTATATGCTATATTCTTCGAGTCAAGTAAGCTAGAGAAACAGTTTTACGTCACAGGGAAATAGATGCACAGCTCTGCGCTGTATTGATCCCTAAGTTTATTCTCCGTTTGTTACTAGAATGAATTGTCTATCAGAACCCACATCATTCCTGACTTAGGTGACACACTACGCTGTTGTTACGTGTATCATTAGCACTGTGCATCAGAAATGGGAGGAACCAGGGGCGCCTGGGTGGCGCAGTCGGTTAAGCGTCCAACTTCAGCCAGGTCACGATCTCGCGGTCCGTGAGTTCGAGCTCCGCGTCAGGCTCGGGGCTGATGGCTCGGAGCCTGGAGCCTGTTTCCGATTCTGTGTCTCCCTCTCTCTCTGCCCCTCCCCCGTTCATGCTCTGTTTCTCTCTGTCCCAAAAATAAATAAAAAACGTTGAAAAAAAAAAAAAAAAAAAAAAAGAAATGGGAGGAACTGGAAAGATTCCTGTGTATTTACGGATGTCACATTTCATGCATTACCAATGAAGGGTGAATGCTTCATGATGGCCTGGTGTAATCAGTACGATTGCTTCGTCATGGCCTAGGAGATACACGGGTGAATGAATGGTTACAAAGCTTTTCTAGCCTGCAGGTTTACAGCCATATTCCTCATACAGTCTGGACACATTCTTACATTACAAAAACGGCCTGTGATAGTAGGCTGGGAGGCATTTTCTCTGGGCGGGGACAGAGAGAGGCCTGCCAGAAGGTAATGTCATTTTTTGAAAGCCAGGTTATGGAACAACACGTTATTCGTTGTATATCAGATCTTACTGCCCTTATGCCCGTGTGAGGATAGGCCGTCCAAGTGCACACAATTCTCCCACACGACGTTCCTCCTGATGACCGCTTAGGTGGTGGTGACACACATGCGCCCCGGGCGGCCTGGCTGCACGCTCCCTCGATTTTCACGCAGAGACCTGTGCATGGCAGGCGAAGTGGTTCACTGAGCACCTTGGTGAGGATTTGCTGTCTGGAAAGTGGGGGTGGGTCCTCACAAATGTGCTGATATGCAGACCTGCATGGGGTCGGGGGGACCCGCTAGTTGGGGCAGTCTTGGGCCTTGGGGCCTGGCGGTATGGGGGTGGAGGTGGGCACTGTCTGTGCAGCTTTCCAGAAGGGCCTTTCTGTTCCTGGCCAATGTTTCCATAGACGGCTGGCTGGCTTTAGTCCCAGCGCCCTTGTCATGGAAGGGTCCATGTGGGAAAGGAGCCGAGACGCTGGCGGATCAGTCCTGGTGGCAGCGTGCTTTCCAGCGATGCCACTTCCATGCCGCCTTCCTCGCCATCCGTCTGCTTCACCAGATCTCCTCTCTGTGCTGTCTTCTTCTGTGACCTCCTCTGGGCTTTTCTCTGTGCTCTTGACCTTCTGTAGGTTACGCATTTTGAATCCCTGCATCCCCCAACTCTTTTTCTTTTTCTTTTGTTTCTTTTTGCCATATGCAGAGTCTCATTCATGAGTTTCCTGATTGGCTGTGTCATAGGTCCTGGAAATCACGCACGTCGTATGGACAGTCATCTCTAGCAGGGATTTCTTGATTGTGTTGGGCTTGATGGTTTTCCCAGAGTTTTTTGTAACGTCCCTTGGCATCTTCGTGACTTTCATAATGTTCCCTCTGTGGTGGTTCTCTTTGGTAGCATTGACTGTCCTTCTTTTTTTTTTTCAACGTTTTTTTTTTTATTTATTTATTTTTGGGACACAGAGAGACAGAGCATGAACAGGGGAGGGTCAGAGAGAGAGGGAGACACAGAATTGGAAACAGGCTCCAGGCTCCGAGCCATCAGCCCAGAGCCTGACGCGGGGCTCGACCTCACGGACCGCGAGATCGTGACCTGGCTGAAGTCGGACGCTTAACCGACTGCGCCACCCAGGCGCCCCTCATTGACTGTCCTTCTTGTAAAGTGCCTGTGTCATGAGCCTCACAGATCCTCGTGGCCCCTGGTCCGCAGGCAGACTTAGACCCGCTGCGTTCCGGAGCGAGTGAGCCGCCAAGACACGTTTGGTGGTGACCTGTGGGGTTCTGGGTGGCCACGACATTGTCCAATGTTAGAAGAACTTTAGAGGACAGTCCCTTGGTTTCAGCATACTTCCTGAGTTGAGGGACAGAGCCGGGATGGAACTTGTCTAGGGCAAGGGCTCTGGTTGTGCAGCCAGACCACTGGCCACTGGCTCTTGTTGCCTTCAGGACCCTGGGGTGAGCTTCCTACACAGGGCCAGCCTCCCTGATCACACCCTCACCTGTATCCGCTCAGTCGGTAGCTTCTTCACCCCTTCCTACCCAACATCTTGGTGCTCACTTGTCTTTCTCGTGAATAAATGTCGTTTGTGGCATTTTCCCCCCGACAGGGCATCTCCTTCTGCATGAAAACCTGTGCAGGCAGCCATGGTCTCCTCACCTGATTTTCTTGGGTTTTCACTCTTTGTGTTGGAGTGGTTGACATGCGGTGGATGGTGGTTCCTGCTTCTCTGCAATCTTCTCTGGGGCGTCTGGGAAACCGTGTGCTTCCTCTTTGTGGTAGAAGCTGCTTCTCCTACCGTCTGGACCATTTGAAAAGCCAAACCCCTTTCTAAAATCACCAAGCTATCCTGTGCCTGCATTGAAATGTGCCAGTTTTTGATCCTTCCCTTCCTTCTGCCTTACGTCGTGATGTCAGGTCTTCACTTGTCTTGCAGTTTGAGTTGAGTCTGCAGGTGTGCCCGTCTCACAGCAGTCCTACATCCACAGAGATGCCACATCTTCCACACGAGACACAAAGATGTCTCACAAAGAGCACCAGGTTTTTGCATGTGCTGGGGTAGCCGCAGCGAGAGCTTCGAGAATTTCCCTTTCCTTGTGCCTCCATGGTCCTCACGCAGGCCGGCTGGCAGCTGCAGCTGTGGACCTCAGTACATGTCAGGCCATTCAGCCTTTTCTTGTCATACCGTGAGTCTTCTCTGCATCGCGGGAGCACGTCCAGCATCCCTGGGGACACTTCAAACGGGTCCCAGGCTGTAATTAAGGTTCATGGTATTGCCCCTAACATGGTGAAAATGACGCAGGAACCCTGAGAAATCACTTCTCCTGTGGTGCTTGATTTACTGGAGAAAGGAAGTGCTTACCAAGAGCTGAGTAGCAGATTCGTGGATTCGTGCAACACTTGAGGGGACCTCAATAGCAGCAGGAGGTGGTGCACACTTCCCCCAGAGGACAGCGTCTGCTACAGTTCGTGTTATGCGGTTAGGACTAATCCTGCGTCTCCACATTTGTTTGCCTTTCTCTTGACTGCAAATGGCACCATGTAGGTACGGTCAGTTTCTGTGTGCAAAATGATACGTTTTATCTTGTTAGAGTAGGTTTGTGTATGTTTTCGGATAGGAAATGCTATAATAGCCTAGTATCTGCGTTTATTTCATGCACCCGTGGCCTCCCTTTTACTTACTAGTTTTGATACTTCGTAGCTGCTCAGCTCATCTGCCAGTCTTTCCAAAAGTCACACATCTCCAGAAAAGTTTCCAATGTATTTATTGGAACAAAAATCCCCACATAGAAATGGGCCTGCACAGTCCTACATCAAGGATCAGATAGGCTTCTGTGGGTTCACCTTGTCAAGTCAGATTGCAAGGAACGTGGTCAGTTCTGTGGTAACATTCCCGTTGATTTGGAACGGGTTAATTTATGAAGGAACTTGAAGTATGTCACCAGTTTGTCCTTGGATTTTCTAGAATGGCTGAAATCAACCACTCTCTCTTTGGAATGTCAGTTGTTAAGTTAACGTTTATCCCTTCGTTTGTCCTACAGAGACAAAAGCTCTGGGGCGCCTGGGTATCTCAGGGCGTTAAGCGTCTGACTCTTGGTTTCAGCTCAGGTCATGATGTTATGGTTCAGGGACTGAGCCCTGCACCGGGCTCTGCGCTCGACTGACTGGAGAGTGTGCGTCCACCTCCTTGGAGCCCACCTGTACCCCATGTCCTGGGTGGGCGCTCAGTATTGGCGGGAGAGAAGCCCCACGCGGGGTGGTGGGCCCTGGCATCACTCTCCTCAGAGACCCTTCATCCATAATATTTCCTGCTCGACTAAGGAAATAAGCCGTAAACTCGCCCTTTCGTCAAGAGTCCTACCATCATTTTTGAAAAGTCCATTGGGTATGGTTGAGTCTGATTGAGCCAGGTGTTCAGGCTAAGACAGCAGCTTTTGACTACCGTCAGCCTTTCCCCGCTGCCGCTCCACAAGCCTGCTTGCCAGATGAGGCCAGAGGCTGGGGATGGGCAGCAGGCTTCTCGGCCTGTTGCTCCCGAGTCAGCAGAGCTCCTGAGTCCTAGACCTGCCAGGCACCTGCAAACGTCTGTCCCCTTGAGTGTCGGTCCCTCCGAAAATCCCCGGGACTCCTGTGGGTGGTGAGGAGGGGACTGGTGTGTGTGATGCTACTTGAGGGTGGTGGGTGCTGGGACTCTGGAGGGCCACGGAGGCCTGGTGTGCTCTGGTAAAGACCCCCTGTGTCTCTCCACTTTTGTCCCCTCTCCGACCCCAGGAGTGTGCAGCTCTCGCTGCAGAGCTCCACACCTGCAGGGAGCAGCTCGTGCAGAGAGAGGAGGAGATCGCCAACCTGAAGGCAGAGAGAAACAACACCAGGGTCAGTAGGCGCACTGCCAGGGTCTTTCAACACGGGACACCATTCACTCCCCTTGTCCACATGTCCCCATGGAGTTGGCTGGGACCTATTGTTCTCAAACCTTGTTTGATCCGTGAGGAGGAGTGAGGCTATTTTAACACATTCGAGGGGATGGCTCCCTACCTGGGCACTGAATTGAAGGGATTCAGACTTGGTTTTGCATTTGGTGAACTTGAGGCCCGGAATTGAAGTTGTTCTTGAAACACGCTTTTCCTTTTGCCTCTCCCGCTAGGTGCTCCTGGAACACTTGGAGTTCCTAATCTGCAGACACGAGAGATCTCTCAGGAGAACATTGGTGAGGCGACAGGCAAAGACTCAGGCCGGTGTGTCCAGTGAGGTGGAGGTGCTCAAGGTCCTCAAGTCCATATTGGACAACGACCAAACGGAGGATGAAACGGTGTGCCTAGCCACGGTGGTTCTCAATTTGTGCACATGCTGTGTGTTATACGCACGCTTTGTGTGTTTGTGTGACTGGAGTTTCCTTTTCATCTTCTTGAATTCTTGTGAGAAGACAGGTCTGTATGGTTAAAAAGCAGTAGTTGGTGGAAATGTTGTGTGTATCGATTGGCTAGTACAAATTGCATAATGTGATTTATTTCGGGGAAGATTTGTCTCCAATGTAAAATGGAAAGCTGTTAACAAGCAAGTTTGTGAACAGGAGCATCCGTGAAAAACCTTACCAGCATTCTGTCATGTTATTTGAGGCGAAGGGGATGTTAGGGTAACTGTATAGTAAGGACTAATGAAACACCTCTGTGTACAAACTCAATCCCTTTGTTTCCAGGTGAGAGAGCAGTTACGCGTGGCACTGGAGGGGTGTAGTTTCGTAGAAGAAGAATTAGGGGCCACACGCAGAGTTCAGCTCCAGACATCATCACAGGATTTGATTGGAGGGGGTTTCCTTTTTATGCATTGTTTTTAAAACAACATATGAAGACTAGCAGTGGGGGCCCTCACATGTTGCTTCCCTTTCTGAGTTTCCAAGGTGCAGAGCCAGATGAAAGAGCTCCTGGCTACCCTGTGCACTCTCATGGCCAAGCTGGAAGAGGACCTAGCCATATCAAGGAAAGACCTCATCCGTTCTGAAGCAATGAACAGCATATTACAAAGAGATGTCCGTGAAGTGAGTGTCGTTGAAATGGCCACGCCGTCGTCTAGCCAAACGTGGGGTGTTTGGTTCGGCCTTGCCCAGTGTGTCCTTCGTCTCCCACGGGTTTTGAACGTTTGGAGTTGGGTAGAAGTAGCAGCAGAACGGGACGTGACTCCGGGGCCTGGGCGGGCTGCCTCCCCGTCTGCGCGGTGGAATCTGTCCTCCCTGGGCTCTCCCCTGCCGAGGCCTGGTGGGCAGGTGGCGGAGTGCCCTCGGGTGTGGAGTGTGGGCCACCTGAGCTTGGCCCATGCCATGCTCTCGGTCCGTTTTGGGAACACACTCGGCACGTGGGAACCAGCGTGGTGCTGCCAGGTCGCTGCCGGGGGCACGACCGTGCGAGGGCGGCTCTCCCGAGGGGCCGTCACGGCCGCCTCTGCCGCCCTGCCCTCCTGCCAGGGGTTCCGTGCTCCTGGTCGTGGCGGTCAGAGTGAGCGAGGGGCAGCCCGCTGGTCCCGGTGTAAGGTCATGGAGGAGTGCGGCCGCTTCTGCACGTGTGGTCGTCGTGGATGGGAATCTGATCCTTGTCACAGAAACTGGTAAGGGTGGGATGGTTGCTCTGTGCCACCTCCTGTCCCTGTGAGCTGCCCTTTGTGGACAGTCCCCGCACACCCCACCCCAGCCCGTCAATGCCACCTCGGGAAGACCCTTTCAGACCCTGTCAGACCCACGTGTACGTGCACGAGCAGTCTGTTTAGTACCTTAGTGTGGGTGAGGCCGTGTCCGAATTTAAAACAAAAGTATTTGCAGAAATTATATAACCCATTCAGTGAAGTTGTTGTTTGGCAAAGGTGGGGGGAGACCCCGCAGCAGAGTTCAATATGCAGAGAGTTTAGAAAATCATTTCTTAGGACTCATCACTTTCACTCTTGAGACTGCTGACATAAATTGCTTAGTAAACACAGAGGGCTGGAAGAGGAATCTCTCGGGTGGTGGACAAGAAAGGCAGGGCAGGACGGTCTGGTTTCATTTGCAGTGTCAGATACCATGGGATACAATGTTGTTACAGGGTTAGGCTATAGAAGATGACTTCCAGTTATATGCAAGGTGGAGTTTGGCTTCCTTTTGTTAACACTGCTGCTTCAACTTTGTGGGAATTGGATGAGATTTCCCCCACCTTTTCCCCGGAGAGGGGATGGTGTCTCATGGTGCGTGCCTCCAGAGGCAAGTCGCTGTTCTGTGGAAAGCTCAACGGTGTCCGGAGGCAACCGAGGTTGTGACTTCCGGGAGATTTTATTATCCATTTGTCTTTGAACACATGGGAAAGAATAAGCCTGGGTACCTGGCCAGAATCCCGAGCAGCCTCCGCACTGTCGGCACAGAGCCTGACGCGGGGCGCCAACTCACAAAGCGTCACCGGCTGAGCCACCCAGGTGCCCCGAGGATGCTACTTTTCTGTTTGTTTGGGAAATGAGAATTTCGCCCAGTTTTTGTGTCTGGAGTGTGTTAATGTGTCGTACGCTGATTCTTTCCCTGTTTTCCCTCTGAAATACCTGCTGTAGGCCATGGCCCAGAAGGAAGACATGCAAGAGAGGATCACTACCCTTGAGAAGCGCTGCCTCAGGGCACAGCAGGAAGCCACCTCTCTGCAGGACCTCAAGGATAAACTTGAAAACGAGATCGCAAAGAAGGACTCTCTGCATCGACAGGTCGTTGGTTTCGTTGAACTTCATTCCACTTTTATTAATTACAAGTCAGGTTAAGGACCAAGTGTCAATGTCAAGGTTTTAGGATCTTAGAATCTTGTGTTGACCAGCGGGGTTACTTCAACGTCCAGGGTTTAATTCTTTCGAATTTTATGGAAGCATGTTATGGGGCTACCCTCCTTGGTTCCTTCCTTGTCTTGTCTTAAATGCACGTTATTCTGTTGCCCGTTAGCACTGTTTCCAACGGAGCAGGGAGTAGCCGGGAATGTGTAGGCACTGGCCATTTTGGTTAGTACTTGAGATCGGGGGGATGGCAGGTGCAGAAGCACAGTCTGGTGTGAGGATGTGAGACCCTGTGTTTTGGGAAGCCGCACGGCTCTTCCTTGGTTGTCTCAGGTCATCCGGCATTGAACAGGAACACCGCATCCAGCTTCTTGGAAACAGAGTGAGTTTGCCTGGTGTGTTTGTCAAATGTGTCAGTCGACCCAAAATGATAATCAAAGTGAAAGACTAGGAAGCCATGAAAATGACATTGAGGAATGCTGTTTGATGGCACGTAAGATGTTCCAAATCATGAGTGTAAAAGGCAGATCGTGAAATACTTTGTGTACAGCATGTGATTTATATTCTGAGGGTTTTAAAGCATGAGACGCAGTCTGTATATACACACAGAGCTATATGCACTCAGAAGATGGAAGGAGTCTGTGGGAACAAACGTTAACCTGGCAAAAACCTCACCTTATACATGATTTTTAAAATGACTTTATATGTTTTTAATGCTTATTTATTTTTGAGAAAGGGAGCCAGTGTGAGAGAGAGAGAGAGAGTGAGCATGAGCAGTGGAGGGCCAGAGAGGGAGACAGGGAGACACAGAATCCCAAGCAGGCTCCAGGCTCTGAGCTGTCAGCACAGAGCACGAGGCGGGGTTGACCCCATGAGCTATGAGATCATGACCTGAGCCGAATTGGCCGCTTAACCGACTGAGCCACCTCGGCTTCCCTAAAAGTCCTTTAACAAAAAATCTCGTGTCTAAGTTTTCCACGTTGAAGTTTTCCACGTTTTTGGTCAAGAGGGAGAGTGCTTTTGTTGAATAATGGTACACTTCCAAAAAGAACTCAACTGGCATCAAGCAGGCTCTCAGAAGCTCTGTGCTGGCTGATGTGCCCACATCAGAATGTCCTATGGAGCGAGCCCTCGGACCACAGTATAAATATGTTCACGAAGGGTTAGGACCGAACCCTTCCCTCCTTAACTTGTCAGGAAGAACGAGCAAGCTCCTCCAGAAGATGGGTTTTCTTTAATGTGTGGGAACTTTGTCTTTTGAAAGACTTCTTTGAAGATACTGAAGAAGAGCAAAGAGTTTGGCAAGACATGTTTTGCGTAGTGAAACGAGGACCAAGGCAGTGGGTGACTCCTTGCAGACAGGAAAGGTTTACTCTGAAGCACCTCCCAAACTGTTGGCTTCAGTCAGAACGAACAGTAGATCTCTGCATTTAGCTTTTGTTTCACTTTATTAAAAATGGAAACGGAGAGAAGACTTGCTACACTTTGATGCTTTGCCTTCATTTCCTAGACTGCGGATCAAAACCGCCAGTTGCAAGAGCGCCTGGAGGTGGCGGAGCGGAAGCTGCAGCAGACCCCGAGGAAGGCCAAGTCGCTGCCCGAGGTGGAAGCCGAGCCGGCCCAGAGGGTGGCCACCCTCTGCAAGGTGGGGCCTGCCTTTCCTTCTGGGTCCCATGGTGGGAATGTCATTTTCATGGCGGTCCGTTCTTGTATCTCATTTCTCACCGGCAACGTCGGCGTGCCAAATTCCGCGACCCAGCTGAGATCTGTTTTCGGTGCTACTTTGTCTGAGATCGGAATGCTTTTCAAATGGCAGGCATCATCCTCAGTTTTGTTCCCTCCGGTTTTGTCCGATGTGTGCTGTGTGCCGTTGGCTGCATCTAAGACTCACTGCTTTTCAGAGTTAAGTCAGCGACTCAAAGCTCAAGGTAGTAGCCTTGGGTAAGAGAAGGACAGGGGTGCCTGGCTGGCTGAGTCAGTGGAGCTTGGGACTCTTGATCTCAGGGTCATGAGTCTGAGACCCCGTTTGGTGTAGAGCTTACTGAAGGAAAAAAAGAAACCAAAAAAGCATAGAATTTTTCCGAGAAATGAGAAAATCCTATCCTCTTTTCAACACAATCGTTTTTATTTAAAAAATTCTTAAATGTTCATTTATTTTGAGACAGACAGAGAGAGCGAGCATGGGCACATACATGAGCAGGGGAGGGGCAGAAAGAAGGAGATAGAATGCCAAGTAGGCTCCATGCTATCAGCACAGAGTGTGACACAGGGCTCGAACGCCCAAACCTTGAGTTCATGACCTGAGCTGAAGCCAAGAGTCAGAACCCGACTGACTGAGCCACCCAGACACCCCTGTAAGAAATAAATCTTTAAGGAATTCACTCGGAGGTTCAACAAATAGAGTCGAGGAACGTGCCAGACACAGTCCCTGCCCTCCCAGCTCTCATAGCCCTCACCACCCACAGAGGAAGGCAGCAGTTGAAGAGGTAGTTTCCAGACATGATGTGGTCGGTGCTGGGATCGAGTGATGCACACAGGACGAGGGAGCACATGACTGGGCAGCCAGTCCGTCCTTCCGGAACCTGGGCTGAGGGAACCTGTAGCAGGGAGCCTGTCGGTGCTTCTGTGTCACCGGTTCCAGTGCAGTGAGGGTCCCAGTGGGAAGGGGGTGGTGTCATCACGGGATGCTGACCCTCAAGGCTGCCATCAAGTCGGGCAGGCGGCATTGGGCACCCATAAGCCCAGGCTCCAACAGAGCCTCTCCTCCTTTGTGATCTGCATGTCAAGTCTCCGTTTGTTTTCTCGCCTGTCCTCTCTCCTGTCCCTGGTCAGCCGTGTAGCCCGACTGTTTGTCTTTGGACACTCTGCTGCTGAGGAAGCTAAATTGTTGGAAGTGACTTCCCAGCTTAGGAAGCTAGCACGCCTGTTTGCTCTTTCTGCTTGCTGCTTCCTCCTGTCCGTGCTGAGTGGCCAGGGGTGTCTCCCGGGGGACGAGGCACCGTCCAAGGATCCGGGACCCGGGGTGGGGACGAGACCGTTGCCTACCCCCGGTCACCAGCATGGCAGCCCACTGCTTCCCACTGGCACGCATGAGGCCTGTAGGGACTGTGAGCAGGCGGAAGGCCGCTCACAGCATGTCGTGCGTAGGCACAGCGTGTGGTGTGGGGCCGCCAGCTCTTCTGACCCCGCTGTCGCCCACAGGCCGAGCAGAGGCGTGGCAACATCGAGGAAAGGCTGCGCCAGATGGAGGCCCAGCTGGAGGAAAAGAACCAAGAACTGCAGCGGGTACGTGTGCGAGCAGAGCAGCCATGCACCTGGCAGTGGTTGAGGATGAGGCACAGGCTGGGGGTCTGGGGGTAGGGAGTGGTCCCTTGTTTCCCACTTCTCCCCATGTGGACGCCAGGCCCCTTCTCGGTCCCATCAGGGGTACAGTGGACTCTTGTGCGAGTTGGATGCTACTGAACACTCCTAGCATGTGGACAATGTTCTCTGGACGCTGGGGCCCCGGAGGCAGTGCTGCCTAGGGGTGGAGGCACCCGCACAGCCCACTGTGCCCACCAGCTCATTAGCAGCTACTCACGGTTGACGCGGGACCTCGTGGGTGTCCCTTGGCCAAAGCGGAGGTACTGGCCTGGGGTAGGGCAGCCTAGAGGAGGGGTCTCCTTCCTTAGGACATGACACTGAGGTCCTGAAATCAGGTCACGGGCCTGACCTTGGTCCCCACATCCTGAATTTCTACTTGAGATGAAAGGCACAGGTCAGGGTAGATGTTCCTAAGAAGAAGAATAGCGTAATCGAGCCTTGACGAAAGGGAGGCCCGTGTCCCTTGAATCCCCTGAGATTTTTCCCTGCGGTAGCTGGTCAGACGTCAACGTGAAACACCCAGGAGACAGAGCAGGCAGCGGCCTCCCCATCTTGGGACGTCCATCCAAGGCCATCAGGTTTTGTTTTCACCAGAAAACTCGAAACACTCACCCTTAACTTACACCAGAAACTCGTGTGCTTGGCCCTCAGGGTCAGAGAATAAAACATGAGTTCTCGCGGAGTGAAGCTTCTGATGCCAGCGTGAGGGCTCGTGTTGGCCGACCCCAGCCTGCCATGACACATGCACACAAGCGAGCACAACCAGACGCTAGCCTCTTGGGCCGAGAATTCGACCTCACCTACTTAGAGAAGCACTTCATTGCCTTTAGGACTGTATGGTAGTTTGGAGGGACAGGTGTTGAGATAAGGATTCTATTATAACTGAGACAATTCCAAGGACACTTTTAAGCTGTTTTGCTTGAAAAATACTTGGGTGCTGATCCCTTCTTGTGGGGTGACCAGGGTCTTTTCCAAGTGATGGCCGTTGCTGCGTGTTAGGTGAGGTGGTCGTGCTTTCTGTTGCCTGCTCCCAAGGAAAGAGGTGCCAGCAGGTGTGGCTTAGAGATGAGGAAGCCCGAGCATGGAGGGACTGTCCATTGCCTAGCCTGCGGGTGTGTCCTGTGGGCTCTTCCTCCTCCCTGGGCCCCCCGACTGCAGGGCACATGTGTAGTCCGTACCCCACGGCCCTCCGCCCGGCAGGAGCCCCTGAATCCTGCCGGCCTGTCCTCGGCGCTTCTGTTTTGGGTTAATTCAGGAGATGCGGCAGAAACGAGTTTTTAAACCAGACGATTGATGAGAGTTGTATATAACACAGACCCGTGAACTTTGCGGTTACGTTCGGAAATTACTTGAGGTAATTTGTTATGAATTTCTAATACAAGTTCCATTACAAAACGTTCAGGAGATGTGGGAATTTCACGAAAAACAGGTGAAAGTCTTTCTCACCACTGAATCTTTCCCAAAGTGGATTTTTTTTATCTTTCGGTTTTGTCAATGGATTCATTTCTTTCCCCCTGAGGCCAGATCCGAGCTTCTGTTTCCGCCCCGGAATATTCCTCCTCCTGTGTGTAGATAAGCTGATCCCCTTAAGAATATGCTCTTTAGGGGCGCCTGGGTGGCGCAGTCGGTTAAGCGTCCGACTTCAGCCAGGTCACGATCTCGCGGTCCGTGAGTTCGAGCCCCGCGTCAGGCTCTGGGCTGATGGCTCGGAGCCTGGAGCCTGTTTCCAATTCTGTGTCTCCCTCTCTCTCTGCCCCTCCCCCGTTCATGCTCTGTCTCTCTCTGTCCCAAAAATAAATTAAAAAACGTTAAAAAAAATTAAAAAAAGAATATGCTCTTTCCTGCATGTACATCTGCCTCCTGAGCCCATCTGAGAGCTAATAATGAGGACATTCGTGAGGGCCCATGTGTGTTTTGTTTCCCAGAAACAAAGGCACCTGCTAAGTGATGACCCCTGGGAAGCAGGTTCCTGCGTTTCTGTGTCCCGGGAGGTCGGTGCTGGCAGTGAGGCACAAGCACGCCCAAGAGTGCCGTGGGAAGGGGCAGCCGAGGATGGCGTGCGTGTGGGTCGCACCGCTGGTCATTCGCACGTCTGAGCCGATGTTCGCACTTTTGCTTCAAGCCTGCGTCTTCTCTTTCAGGTAAGGCAGAGAGAAAAAATGAATGAAGAGACTAATAAATGTCTGTCGGGCACTATTGACCAGCTCCTTTCCGAATCTGACGAGCGTCTTCAGCGTCATCTTAAGGAGAGAATGGCTGCTGTGGAAGATAAGGTAGGACATGAGAGACAGCGGCTGAGTGCCCCCGTCCTCACAGAGGAGACGCTCACGTTGTGATCCTGAGGAGCAGCGTGGAGCAGAGGCTAACAGCCACTGTAGAAAGTAGAAATGATTCTTTCACGCGGAAAACTGCAGGCTGTTACCCACTGTCTGTGTTAAGTTCCCAGTGTCCTGTCCCTGCCCGACGTATGTGTGCGGGAAGGTGCGTCTTACTGTCTAGAAGAGGAGTATGGTCTGGGGAGGGCCCGAGAGTAAGTATGTTAGGCTTTTACTAACTGAGAGGTAAGGAGTAAGCTAGCTTCATGCTAATCAAAGATGGGCCCAGAAACAGCCATAGGCAGTATATAACTAAGGGGAGGGGCCGTGTGTCGATAACCCTTTGTTGATAGGACCCGGCAGTGGCTGGATGTGGTCAGCAGGCCCTCGTTGGCCACCCCTGTGCTGGAACCTTCAGCCTGGTTCTTGTCTGGGGAGCTAATTTGTACCTCTTTTGTCCAGACGGACCGGTAGGAGTGCGCAGTTCTGTCAAGCATTTAAGCAGCTGAAAACAGAGTTTCTCCTGTTCCATCTCCTGCCTTCCCTCTTTTCATCTGGGTTGGAAAGAGTCTAAGCCTGGACTCTTACACCATCATAACGGATACACTTGAGGTGTAACGGGAGGGAAGCAGTATCATAGGATCTCTGTGAGAGAAGCTCTGGTGGTGACAGTTGGGTGCGGACCTGATACTACCGGTTCTGGTGACACCTGTGTCCCTGTAGATGAGCCCAGAATCTTCCCTAAGATGGGCACTTGGAGACACCAGTGAGCAATGCTAATTACACGACACACTTGTTTTGGGTAAAACCCATTATGAGGTGCGTTATTATACCCCACGTGAGGTTCTACCTTGATCACTGGGGCCAGCCTTTAGGTAGAATAGTTGTATGTGAGATTGGAATTCTATGTACGAAACTTAGGTCAGGTTTCCCAAGTGACTGAGGCATCACAGACCCTAAAAGCTAGTACGAACCAGTGTACCTGCTGCAAGTAAACTTAGGAACTTGTCATACTTACAGTCAGACAGTGATCCGTGAAGAAATTGTACATGGACAAAGCATGAGGAAAGGCTGTTACTGCAGTTTCACAGACAGCATTTCACTCTGTGGTCATGTGACCCTGTTCGTTGGTATGGCCATCCACTCCATGACTTTTCTGTGGTGCTGCGTTATTGTAAAGAGAAACGTAGGCGTGCTCTAGCATGTGGAACGTTTGAAAGAATCAACACTAAAGGACTGTACCTTTCTCAGAAGTCTCCGTTAGGAGAAGTGGGCAATTTGAAAAAACAGTTACAAGAAACGCAACGTGAGAAGGTATTTCCATCTCTCAATCATTCAGTGATCCCTTGAGACTGGAAAGGAGCAGGTGACCTCTGGGGCTGACACTTCCTCCAAGGCGAGCCACCACTGTGCTTTCGAGGGGCCCCACGCTGGCAAGTCTGAATGGCACGCATGTGGCGGAGTTGGAGCTGTGCAGCCTATGGGGTTCAGATTTCTGAGTCCCTTCGGGGGTCCGCTCGAAAGCTAAAATGTTCACGCAAACCTTTCGTTGAGTGCAGCGTTGCCCAGCAGGAAGGTAACAGGTGACACGGGTGTCATCCCAAGGATTCTCGCGGCTGCATTCGAAATGGTCAAACAGACGGGTGATGTTAGTTTTCATGTAGCCCGATGCAGGCAACGTGTTACTGTATCATGTAAATAGTATAGACATGAAGGAGCTACTCTACAATGTTTTTCCACATTCAGTCCTTGCAACCGACGGGGCGTCTCACAGTTCCATCCCCTGTGGTCGGGACCAGCCCCACTTTGGGCACTCAGTTAGCCACGTGCGGCGGTGTCTGCTGCCTGGGACGGCACTGCCTAGGGCGTTGTTGTGTGACCGAAGGTCCTCTTCGGTTTTGCTCCCTGGTGCTGCGTGTGCAGACGTGAGGCTGGGCTGGGGAGGGTCCACGAAGGAGCACGTGCCTATTGCACAGAAGGGCTATTCCCCCACCGCCCAGAAAGTCCTGCTCCTCTCTACATAATTAGGAACAAGTGTTAGTGGCTCGGTGTTTCTCCTCTGTAACCTTGCTAGGCCTGTGACCTAACTGTTCAGTAGGGTTTAGGACGTTCACTTGGTGATCCGGGTGTTTACTGGAGGACTCTTGGAGACAATGGTCTTGGGGTTTGTAACTGCTGAATTTCCCCATCGTGTAATGAACCTACAGTGTTGTATCAGTTTCAAGTAGACAGCATACCGTTTCACCAATTGCACGCGTAACTCTGTGCTCACCACCATCACTGTGGTCACCGTGTGTCACCATACAGAGTCCTTAGGGTATCATGCACCGTATTCCCTGTACGGTGCTTTTCATCCCCGAGACGGCCTTATTTGATATCTGGATGCTTATGCCTCCTAATCAGCATCACCTCTTTTGCCCACCGCCCCTACTCTCCTCTCCTCTGGCCACTACCAGTTTGTGCTCCGTGTTGAACGGACTCTTGAGGCAAAGAATCGTTAACCTTGCTTGCAGTGAGTGTCGTTGTCATTTGCTGCTTTGCAGGATCGGCTTCTACAGAGCATGGAAGCACTGAGGGCTGAATTAAAGCGGGCAAGACTGAGAGGCTCTTCGCTTCACCACGGGTATGACATTTCCCGGGTCACAGATGTGTTTGAGATGCGGCTGGGGGCGGCTTCCCTCTGTCACCAGTATGACCTGAACCAGCTCATGGTTCCAATGTAGAACCGTGGGTGTGCTATGGTATGACCCGAACCGGATCAGAGTTACACACAATAACCCTGAGCGTGTTGTAGTCTGATGCGATCCATTTTCCAGGTACCACCTAACTGATGATGGGGCGGGGCTGGGGGGGACACTGCCCTTCACCGTGCCTAACATGAACCACCTCACAAACACATATGTTAGCACCTGCTGTGTATCTTCCAGAGGAATCCTTTGGCCGAATGGGCAGAGTGACTGGATGTAGCTCAGGGAGCCGGTAGCTTCGTAGTTGGCAAGAAGGAGAAGTGAAACCTCATTGCAGAGGTTAGGTTTGGAATCTCAGGAGACCGGGAGGCATGACAGAGCTCACAGCCATGGGAGGAGGCGTGGAAGTTAGGGAAAGTTCTGTTCGTGTTTGGGTGGGTTTATTTGCGGCCTCCCTCCACCGAGTGTGGCAGTGATGGGGTGGGGCTAGGAGGGGTCCAGCGTGCCAGATTCGGACCCAGCGTCCCCGGAAGCTGTGGTCCCTTCGGTAACACCAGTGGGGTCACCATGGGAGTGGACACGTGGCCATGGTTGTGAAGGTCACCTTCACATTGGTGGGGTTAGCGCAGTGCTCCCAGTTTCTTAGCTTTTTGAAAAGAGTGGAGAATGACATGTAATCGCTTTAAGTCTGTTGGGACATTGGTGAGTCGCCTGTGAGGGAGCGGGTCAGCCGGCTTGTGAGCTGCGTCCTGCAGACAGTAATTGTCAGCAGGTATTAAAAGGTTTGCTTGCTTCTTTGTAGGAAATAGGTACCAGGTGAGAGTCATTCTGGTGTGACAGTGCCTCGAGTAGCTGACTGGGCCCCCTTAGGTGCAGGCTCCTGCTCCAAAAGCAGGCCCACTCAGGCCGCACTGGGATTTGTGCAACGGAAGTCAGCTTCTCTTCTTTTCCGGGGAGCAAGGAGCCACTGGACTCCCGTGCAGGGTTCAAGTGTGGAGGGTGAGCCCGTGGCTGAGGCCGGGCACGTGGGCTGGCGGGTGCTCCTTCACAGTTGCTGACCGCTTCGTGCCCAGAGCCTTTGCTGAGGGGAGCAGCTGACAGCCCAATTAAGTGACTCCACCCTAGGGGCTCGGGGCTCCATGGAACTTTTCTGGAGACTTCTGTGGCCAAGGGGGACATTTGTCTGTTAGTCTAACTGCACAGAGGCCAGAGACGCTTTTGCCTCCTGTGTACGGGAGCTGCGAGGTGTGGTTCCCAAGGATCCTGCCGCGGATGCCCCTGGGGCGCCCGAAAGTGGCTGGTGGAGGAAAACCTGGGGTCACCTGGCATCACAGCGAGGGCCTTGGCACACGTGGTCCGATGGCAGGTGAAGGCCAGAGGGACGTATAGGAGTGCTTCCCGGTCAGTTGGGCAGGAGGTGGTGCAGACACGCTGGATGACAGCTTGACTGGGGGCAGGCGCTGCTCCACCTCGGGGACGTCTGGGCCGCGGGGATGCGTTGCACCTGCTGGGCCCGGGAGACCCTGTCTCCACAGGACCCGGCTAGCGGGCTTGCACTGGAGCCAGGGGCAAGGATGCCTTCCTTGGAGACCTTTTTCTGTGACCTCATTTTCCTAATTGACGGGTTTTGGCCTGGCTGACAAAGTCCCCTTTTCTTTAGATAACAACCTCGGTGTGTGTGTGCGTGTTTGTTGATTGTTTCCCTCCGTATTTCAGGCGGACGCACGTCGGCAGCATCCCAGCTTCCAGGTTCCGTTTGGCGGACAGCCCCACGGATGCCAGCAGCAGCAGCAGCAGCAGCAGCAGCAGCGCGGTGTTGCAGCGCCGCCGGAAAGGCCGTGTGGCCCGTCTGCGACATGAGCCTTCCAAGGCAAGGACCTCCATCCTCTGGGGGCTCTCGTGGGACCCACCTGCCAGCTCCAATGTCACCTGCCTTTTCCTGTCTGTGAGGCTCTTCTGGAACTAAAGGACTGATAGGCTGCTTTCTCCTTGCCGCTTCCCCCATTCTTCTTTTGCTGCCTTAGAATTTACTTTTGAGAGCTTTTGTTCTTTCTTTGTATCAAGTAGCAATGTGGATTAAGATAGGACCTAGTGTTAAGTACAGCACAATGCAAATTAGTAAGGGTTTGAAACGCTAATGAAGGTTAAATGAACACGTGTATTCATCCTTAAACAACAAAGAATTCACCTTTGGAGTCTAAGTACTTTTGTCCTTTGTCTCTTCGGCTGCGTATATTTTTATATATTTGTGTAAGTTTTGAGCACCTGTAGTCATGGAACAAGTTTGGTGCAGACATCGTCCCAGAGCTAGGGTGCAGCATGACTGAAAAACCCAGATGAGGGGCGCCAGGTGGCTCAGTCGGTCAAGCGTCCGACTGCTGATTTCTGCTCATGTCACGATCTCTGGGTTTGTGAGATCGAGCCCCGGAGCCCCGCAGTCCCGCATGGGGCTCTGTGCTGACCGCGCCTAGAGCCTGCTTGGGATTCTCTCTCTCTCCCTCTCTCTGCTCGTCCCCCACTTGAAATAAAACAAAGAAAGCAATAAATAGATAAAAAGTCAGAGGATAGGCCTGCACCCCTATGTGTGCACAGTGTAGTGAGAAGAGACCAGCAGCGAAAGGGAAGTAAAGGCGATATGTGTGTTAGTAATCTATTTCTGTTTGGCAGATGATTGACAAGTACCTAGGTGGGCACCTGTGGATAGCCCCAGAGTCCAAGGGTGGGTCTCTGGGCACTGCCCAGTGTGGCAGTGGAGAGAGAGACACAGAACTGGCAGAGACCAAGCGGTCACGACAAGGTGGAAGGAGCTCAGTGAGCCAGGTGCTCAGGGAAAGGGAGAGCGGTGGCCTGGTCGTGCTGGGTGGGGCCAGGCAAGGTGGAGGCCGAGGAGCACGGTGGTCTGGTCCAGGAGCCCTTGCGCTAAAGCCCACTCGCCAGAGTTCCAGAGTCTGTGTAGACACAGTAGGGGCAGCTTTCTGGAGGACTTGAACTCTGGTTGGGAGCAGAGACGCAGTGCTAGCTGGAAGGAGACACAGGGTAAAAGTTCTGTGGTTTGTGTTTTGTCAGTTTGCTGTTTTGCCCTGGAGCGTCTGTGGTCAGTCGTGGCTGGCTCGTGTTGTTTCTCCTGCATCTTCATTTGTCAGTAGATAGTGGGGTTTTGCCCCAATAGTGATAAATTGTCGTTAGCGTATCACTGTATAGTACAGGTGGATACGGGTTTGATCTAGGTAATAATTTGTAAACGAAGTGTTTCTTCAAAAGACATAAGGCACTGAGCATAGCTGAACGGAAGCTCGATACAGACAGCACGCTTTGCGGAGCCGACGCTCGTGTTCAGGACTCCAAATCTCATGGGCTTACTGAGCACAAGTACTGCCTTCTACACTGAAACTCAGGACTCCTACAAGTGAAGCTGTCACCTGCCCCTAAGCCCGTTTTTATCACGTACCTGCCCAGGGCACCCTCCTGTAACCAGCACAGTGATTTGTGAGAGGTTGTCACTCAAATTCTAGGTCAGGATTTCACATTCACGTCCAGCAGGGCATTAACAGAGTGGGTTTGTTTGGTGTTATAAAAGGTGTTGCGGGAACTTCGGCATCCCCTAGGGTGATACTGTAAAGGTGTAACTTGGTTTTCAACAAGGAGAACAGTTACAGGAAAGTTTAGAATAGGCACCTGTTAGATGTCTTTGTTCGGCAGGATGCCATGTTTTAATGAGTTGTGTATGTTGTAATGGAGTTTTACGTCCCTGAGTGATAATTGGTAGCGTCTCTGGTAAACACACGTTTACATGTGTGGTGGCACAAAGTTCTGCTTCCAGTCGTGGTTGTTTCTAAATCTTCTCTCAATTATATCCATCCTGTTGTTCTCTTTAAAATATGTTTGCTCGTTTTGTCTTGGAAATTTTAACTTCCTAGTGTGCAGTAAATCTGATTTCTCTTCCTTTCTTTGCATGCCTCTGTCAGCCTAGTGATGTAAGGAAGCATCGGAGGAAGCGAAAGGGTTTCGTAGTGCAACCTAGCCGTGTTTGTCTGTGGTGTGGGGGAGAGTGCCCGTCTCTTCACAGTGAGCACCACAGCTGGGTAAGGACGAGCGGCTGGCGTGTGCGGGGAAGTACAGGAGCCACTGGGGACTCGAGCGTGGCGGCCGGTTTCCACGGTACCTGCGACGGCCACCAGAGCTCGCCGTTGTCTCTCGTTTGTGTCTTGCTCGCTGCGCTGCGTACTTAGTTCCATGAGACATAGAAGTTTCTAGGAAGAGAAATTACTGAAGCAGAGCCATAGAGTTTCGATTTCGGGATAACCGCTTTTGACAGCCGTAGCCAGTAGCATTCAATGAGCTCTTCGGGTTCGCCACCTGGTGTGTGCAGTGGTTTAGGATCCTGTTACCTGGCCCTCACAGACATCCCCGCGAGCCACAGCTTGTGTGGTTAGCCCATTTCCAGATGTGCAACCAGAGCCCGAGAGCCGGGGTCCTGTGCATGAGGACACTTTGCAGGGCAAACACTGGCCAAGAAACCACTCTGCCACATACCCCACCTTTGCTCGGGCGCCCTTCTCCCATTTACAGTGCCCCTCACTGGGACAGGACACCTCCTGTGTCCAGGGGACAATGATGTGGGTGTGCCCATTCTCAGGGGAAGCGCCGTGCCTCAGGTCGGAACCCTCGACCAGAGAGTCCGCCTCATAACTGGGATGCCTTGCTTCCTGGATCGTACCCCCATCCCAGACCTTCCCAGCCATGTGCTGACAGGGCCGTGCCTCTGATACAGAGCTGGGCGGCAGCTGGGGGAGCCCCTCCACTGCAGAGATGGTGTGTCCGTTCAGTTGAATTCTCGCGTTCAAGTGCCAGTTCGGTCACTGGTTGTTTTGTGACCGGGGTGTATTAATCACCGTCTTTTTCTCCTGCCTTGCCCTCCTGGTAAGTGAGGACAGCGAAAGAATCATGGCCCTTGGGGTGTCCACACACTGCCCATCGGTGCACGGTCCTCAGAGATCAGGAGCTCACATCGGCGACGGGGCACAGTGCACGCCCTGCATTCTGCTGGCTCGTGCTGCCTTTTCCTCTGTGGCAAGCCTTTCTCAAGGAACAGAGGGTCGTGTGATGAACACCCAGGCAGGACGGCCTGCTCCCCCAGCTCACTGATGGCTACTTGGAGGGCTCTTTGGAGGTTTTGGGGGATGAAGTCTAGGTGTATGTGCAGTGGGTGTCAGGTCCATGCGGACAGGGCCAGCACGGGCATTGCACTTCCCAGCCTTGCGGGAGTCTCCCGTTTTGGCTGAGACTGAATTGGCCCATAGGCACAAGTCTGGCAGGACCCAGTGCTGGGCGGGGGCCTGTGTGTGGACTGCGCTGCGACACAGGGGAGGGTGTGCTCCCGGAACCCTCCGTCTCTGCTCACCTCATAGCCTGGTCGCTAGTGTGGCTGCCTGTCCTGTTCCGTTTTGGCGTTTGTTTTCTCCATATCCTTGCTTCCACCTGGGTATGAAATCTACTTGCGTGAAGCAAGTAGCAAGCAAACCCTGTTTGGTTTTCTGTGGATAATTTGTAGCCTGTTAAGGTAGCCTTTTGTTGTCTGATGATTGTCATGGAAATCAGGAGAGGAGGCAGGTGTCTGTAATTGTTGGTTATGCTTGTGTCTTCCCTGAGCTCAGCTCCACTTGGTGCTGACCGCCATGGGTGTCCCGAGCCCCATGCAGCTTCGGAGGTCCTGGTACAAACCCAGTTGGCTGTGCCTGTCTCGCCCGTCCTACACGTGTGTCTCATGAGATCCGGCCCTGCCTCACCACCAGGACCTGTCAAGGGTCATAACGCTGGCGGGTCCGTGGCTCCACGGTCCTTTCCAGGGCCCACAGCCACATAGCCGCAGACCCACAACCTGTGACAGAAGGAAAAATGGAGTCAGAAGGGGTTCATTTGTCGTGACGGCAGCCAAGGGACACTGTGTCTCCACCGTGTCGAGCAGACTGTCTGTAAGCTGCCGATGAGTCCGTCAGTTTGTAACCTCAACCGAAATGTCCCCGAGAAGCAGAAGTCAGACCCGAGTGTGGGGTCAGGGGGTTGGGTGCCTTGTCATTTTACACACGTCCCTGTAGATTCCAGCCTTGCATCGCTACCAGAAGTGACAGTGGATTAGGCCACAAGCTCGCTCCATTTCCCCCAAACAAAGAGCTTTGCACAATCGTGCATGGGAGGGCTCCGTGCTCACCAGGGTTTGCCCTGAATGGCGTCAGGAAACAAGCACCTTCCTTCTCAGCTGGCCGTGGTGTATGGTGACATGGTCTGGGTCTCCGCCTCTACCTTCTGTGGCCGGGCTCCTGGTGGTTGGAGGTCCTGGGGAGGGTACACCCCTCGGTGCAGATGGGCTGGGGGTCTCAGTGGGCCCACTGCCCGGACGCGAATCCACCCTTTCGCCTGGCGTTATGTCGATCCTAGGAAGTCGTTTTGGACGCTGCACAAAGCACAGCTCATAGCTTTTCAAATGAGTTGCTGGCTGTCATTTCAGGGCTGTGCTCCTCTGTCTGGGTGCACAGTGAACTCATGTCACTCTCCTCTCCACCCCACAGTTGCTGCCTTTGGAGGAAGAGTCACAAGATAGTGTGGCAAGGACACGATGTGTACCATCAGCTCCTTCTTCCCAGAGGTCCCTGAGCTTGGACAGGCTGCAGCAAGGGGCACTGCCCAAGGCCAGCCACGAGGACATCAGGGACGCCACAAAGTAAGGGGCACAACAGGCATCGTAGGAGATATGCCTGTGGGCTGGTTTTCAGCTCTGAGAACCCTTTGATCTCTCCATGGGGGAGAAAGGGTCGGAACAGCGATTCCAAAGAAAGGCCAATGAACTGAGTTTACGTGCACGGTGTTCTTGGGATACCTGCCTGGGTGCCCTGGGTGTGGCCAGCAGGGCAAAAGGCAGGTGGGAAAGACCAGAGTCTTGTGATGCTGGTGGCTGTAGGGCAACCTCGTTTGCTCAGATCCTACACACCAGCAGTCCTGAGACCTGCCTTTTCCTCCCGGTGGATCCTGGGTGACATGCTCCCTAGGGCTCCTCTCCTGGGCTGCACTGTGCCCTGTGGGGTTGTCAGGAGCCATGCTCTCTTCCCCCCACCCCCACCAGGCAGCTCCAGCAGCCTCTCTGTTACTCGCACCACGTCCTGGGGTGGCTCAGGTGTGCATGTCCTCCGTGCTCCCGGGTCACGGCCAGGGAGGGGTGCTGAGCGTTCTCCACCCAAGGTGCTTGGACTCCAGATATACTTGGGAGGGAGACAGTGTCAGCTCCCAGGGCGCAGCCCTCCCTAGAAGCTGGGGGATTGTGCTTCTAATCACGTGGGGCGGTGTGTCGTGCGACGAGCACGCGTGGAAGATGCTCTCCTGTGCGTCCCCCAGATCCACAGCCTCTCAGGATGGCCCCTTGAGCAACCTCAGCAACACTAGCAATAACCAGGACTCACTGAACAACGCCCCCAAGAAGAAGGGCATCACAAAATCCATCCGCTGGTTGCTCACCAGAAAACAAAAGGTCCACCCCAGCCACGCTAGTGACGAGCCTGCATGACCAGGTTGGTGTCCCCTGCGTGTTTGCAGCGTGTGGGTGGTCTTACTGGCCTCATTCCTCTAGATCCGTGGTGTCTCTGCCTGCAGACCCCTCCCCGTGTCGGGAGACCTCACGTGGCCGTTGACACCCCCCACCTCCCCTTTCATCACTCTGCTTCCCCACAGCCACTGAATTGGAGCCACTGAATTGAAAACCCTTCCCAAGGTGCCCTGGGACTCAGCAAATTGGGTGGACAAGCTGAAAAACACCAAAACTTTAAAAAATAAGCATTGTGTTTCTTGTCACCTTGCTGAGCACTTTTCAGCTGTACCTGTTTTGAAAGCAGTAGCTGTTCGTTTGCTCAATATAGTCTATAGCTGCAAAGCAGTATTATGTCCTCCACGGACATAAAAAGGCCTCCAGGGCCTTTTGCTCCTGGAACCATGCTGGGAAAATTCGGTCCCTTGGATGTTGCCAGTGTGTTTTCTTCCACATCCTTATACTTTCTGTAATGAAAACATTAAGATTCGTGGTAGTGCCGTCTGGCTCTCACACCCACTGCTCCCAGAAATGTGTATGTCTTGTAAGTCCAGAGGTCACAAAAATTGGCCAAAACATTTCACTGTGTTTCCTGCGTTTATTTTGTCATCTTCAGGAGGTATGGGTTAAGTACTTGGTCATATGAGGACAGCGTTTATTGAGTTGTTTGCCCCAGCATTTGATTCAGTTTCACAGAGTGTGTGTAAGTGACTTTCTCCGGGGCTGAGATGTTCAAATTGCTCACTTGGGTTCTGTGTTATCATAGGTATAACGCAGTGTCTGAGAGTGGATCATACTGTGGTCTCTGTGGACACGCATGGCCAGTCCCAGAAACATACGGTTGACCCTTGAACAGCCAGGGTTTGAAGATCAGGTCCACTTATAGGCAAGTTATGTGTTTCCATCCAGTAGAGTGATGTAAATGTATTTTCTTTATGGTTTTCTTAATCACATTTACCTTGTTTTATGAAGGAATGTAGCATATACACGTCACTTATAAAATATGTGTTAACCGACTGTTTCTGGTAAGGCTTCTGGGTACAGTGGGCTATGAGGAGTGAAGTTCTCAGGGAGGTGGCGGTGAGGTAGAGCCCCATAAGGCTCCACGAAAGGTGCCTAGTGTTGACAATGTCCGCCTGGGAGAATGAGTCTCAGTCACGGCCGTGGTCACGTCGTATTTGATGGCACGATTCTTGTTACGAACGACCACCTCACTGCTTCGTTTACGTCCTAACTGTGAGATGCGTGTTGTCAGTCACAGGTTAGGAGACCTCATACGTGTGCCTACTCCCTGTAGAATTCTGCAGATTTCTCAATGTCTTTGAGTGGGCTCTAACTGTAAGGCTGGGAAGCACTCACCTGAGGTTTCCATTGGAGCAGGTGATTGGAAAATCTTGTGTGGTGTCGAGAATTGAGTCCTTGAGGGAAATCGGGACCCTGTTCAGTAGGCCTGGTCCCTGGCGGCCACAGTGCTCGTCCATCTTACCGCACGGAGGAGGCAGAGTTCTGTAACCGGGAGGGGCGCAGCCACAGCAAGGAATTGGGTGTCTGAAAGCTGAGGAAGGAAGTAACTAACCACAAAAGGCAGACGAGTCTTCCATGCCTCCAGGATGTGGGCTTGTAACTCTGGTTCCTCAGCACAGAGTTCGGTGCTGGGGGCCGATTGAAAATCCAGAAGCGAGGGGCGTCTGGAGGGCTCGTCCGGTTAAGGCTCCGACTTCAGCTCAGCTCATGATGTCACGGTCCGTGGGTTCGAGCCCTTTGTCGTGTTCTGCGCTGACAGTGTGGAGCCTAGGTTGGATCCTGTCCCTCCCTCCCTTCGTCTGCCACTCCCCCACTTTCTTGCTGTGTCTCTGTCTCTGTCTCTGTCTCTGTCTGTGTCTCTCTCAAAAATCAATAAACTTGAGAAAAAGGGGCAGCGGGGATGGCCCAGTTGAAGGATAGCCTAGCTGTGATTGAGTTATTGTGAATCACAAGAAAAGCCAGAAGCCAACCTTTGTGATACACGTTGTGTATATACATAATTTAATTATAAGGTATGTAACAGAGAAATGTAATAAGGATCTGCAAGTGTTTGAAGCGTGTCCATGCGTTTGAACAACTGCTATTTTACCTAGTGAAAGACCTTGGAAATGAATTGGGTAAATGTGTTTCCTGTAGTGTGTACTTCCTTTTAAATCTCTTCACAGTTGACAGAAGCAGTCTTTCACCAGAAGTAACTAGTGAATCATCTGGTGATTTTTCCATGTCTCCTAAAGCAAATGCAATCTTTGTTACTTTGCATGAACGTGAGGTATCCCGTCACAGTCTCTTAATATGCTGGGGAGTCTTTTCAGGTCTCTCTGATTTTCAACTGAGTCCACAAAGCGGGCTTTGCGATTAGAACTGAGATGTTTGTGTTGAAGTGACAAGGTGCCCAGGCACGGGGCCAACAGTGTTGTCTGACGGGAGGAAGGTTTTCCAGAACACCCGGAGTGTGCAGCTGAAGCATAGGCTTGGGGCACACAGCAGAGATCCTTGTCCTGCATTACAGGGTGTGGTTGTGATGGAGAGAGCTTTCGGCAGCCACCGTGGCCATGGGTGTTGACTGTCGGCAGAGGTGCTGGTTTGGAGGAAGGACCCAGTGATTCGCTGGGTCCTATCGATTGGCCTTAAAGCGGATGCCAACAATCGCGTAGACAGTGGAGTTCACGGCACGTTGATGGCCTCAGATGGGACCTTGGATGTCACCGCCCTGGCGCTTCTGGTGCAGAACCCGACCCAGAACACACAGGTGACACCTGGCCGTCCGCACCCGCCCACTGCTCTCTTGCTGGAGACCCTGCAACCTGTATTGTAGCAAGGCAGCGCGTAGCTTCACCGCACAGCTAGTCCTCTCTCCCCAGGCCCGGTCTGTGCTGTGTGGCACGGAGTCCTCGGTGCTGCCTCCTCCTGCCTGAGCTCTGCCTGTCCCTTCCCCTCACAGGCTCGTGAGACTGGCGTGCATTTAGCTCTTATGTGGAGAGAGAAACACTCTTACTTTGTGTGCCACGTGGAAGTTTCATGGCTTCTGTTTCTGATTTCCCAGTGGAATTCTGTTTGACTCATGGGCTCAATGGAGAATCAGGAATCTTTTGATCCTTCTACAGAACACTGAACACCTTTGGGAATGCCCTCAGTGTCCCCAGTGCAAATCCCCCTCCACGGCACCCTTGTCTAATTTCCCGGAGAGCATGGACCCCTCTCCCCAAAGGCCCATTCCTGTGGGCTTCCTGGGGGGCTCAGATGATTCGGCGCTCGACCCTTGCTTTGGGCTCAGGTCATGATCTCATAGTTGGTGGCGTCGAGCCCCAAGTCGGGCTCCGTGCCGACAACGTGGAGTCTGTTTGGGATTCTCTCTCTCCATCTCTCGCTGCCCCTCCCCTGCTCGTGCTGTCTCTCTGCCTCTCAAAGATAAGTAAATCAAGCCCATTAATGGACTCCACGTTAACATCTCTTTTTTTTTTTTTTTTTTTTTTATTTATTTTTGGGACAGAGAGAGACAGAGCATGAACGGGGGAGGGGCAGAGAGAGAGGGAGACACAGAATCAGAAACAGGCTCCAGGCTCTGAGCCATCAGCCCAGAGCCTGACGCGGGGCTCGAACTCACGGACCGCGAGATCGTGACCTGGCTGAAGTCGGACGCTTAACCGACTGCGCCACCCAGGCGCCCCTCCACGTTAACATCTCTGATTGAAAATACACTATTAGGATTCAATGGATATTGTTTTGAGTTTGAAGTCTTGGTTTCAACGCAAGTGCAATATGTCGTCATCCTTTAGATTGACATAACTTTTGGGGTGTTTGCTCGCGATTTCAGGCTCGTGCTATCTTGGAATGGGAGTTGAACCACCTTTTGGTCATGGGGACTGACCAAAGGGTCGGTGAAATAAGTTTTCGGCCTAATGATATCTAAATTTGCGTTAACTGTTAAGTATTATATTTGGGGGTGCCTGGCTGGCTGAGTCGGAGGACAGCGTGACTCATAATCTCTAGGTTGTCACTTTGAGCCCTGTGTTGGGGGTAGAGATTTCCTGAAAGTAAAATCTTAAAAAAAAAAAAAAAAAAAAAGGAACGTAGATTATTATGTTTGTAGGAATCATGTACCAGACTACTCTTCCAAATGTGGAGATAATTTTACCTTACAAGTTAAGCTTCACTCTTAATTTATTAACAAATGAGTTTTGGGGCGCCTGTGTGGCTCAGTTGGTTGAGTGTCTGACTTTGGCTCAGGTCAGGATCACACTGCTTGTGAGTCTGAGGCCAGCATTGGGCTGGCTGCTGTCTGCGTGGAGCCTGCTTTGGGTCCTCTGTCACCCTTTCCATCGGCCCCTCTCTCGCTCACACACAATCGTTCTCTCTTTCTCTCTCCCTCTCTCTCTGAAAATCTAACAAACAGGGGCGCCTGGTAGCTCAATCATTTAAGCATCTGAGTCTTGCTTTCAGCTCAGGTCGGGATCTCACACTTCGTGAGTTTGAGCCTCCCATTGGGCTCAGCGATGACAATGGCGATTCTGCTTCGGATTCTCTCTCTCCCTAGCTCTCTGCCCTTCCGCAACTCATACTGTTTCTGTCTCTTTCAAAAATAAATAAATGTACCTACAAAAACTTAAAAAACTACCAAACCAATGAGCTATTGAGAAACCAATATTTTAACAGAGGTGAGGAGTTTGGTTTCTTTCCTTTTGATATTTGACTTTTGATAGTCTTGAGAAATATTTTTCACATCATAACACGTTGATGGCAGCCTGGCAATAGAGCCTGTAAGTTGTGTTTGGGGGCGGCCGGAGGTCTCTCTGCAGTCCAGGGCCCTGTGCTCTGGGGGAAGGTTACAGTCGTTTATTTAAAAAGACACGAAGTGTTGATTTCTCCTTATACAACAGCAGGACTGATTTACTCCCACACCACTACTTAAGACTGTCTTCATTGCCATAAGAACACTCAAGTGTGACGAGAATAGGACATGTGAAAGGGTGTGGTGGGACCGTCCTAGCGTGTAGCACTGTCCGCAGCTTAAAGACTGTTTTGAAAACCAAAAGGTAGTATCTTCTATAGCAGGAAGGTGATTTCACAAAGACAGTGCGGCAGGTCCAGTCAGCCCAGGAGTGTCCTGACTTGTGCCCAGTCAGTGTCCTGGCACAAATACGGCCCTGCCTCCCTTTACCGCCTGGGGCAGCCATCTGGGCAGGGGGCCCCCAATGGCTGTCAGGAATGGGGGTAAACAGCTGTAAACAAACTTGCAGAGTGCGGTCATTTTAAAGGGCTGGTAACCTTACTATATATTTTTGGTTTTTATTTCACAATGTGTCCTGTAATTTCCCAGGATGATGATAGAAGCTTCAGGAGGGCACCTTCTTAGAGATAGCAATGTAGATCAAGACACTCTTGACTTACCTGCTGAGTCAGCAGAGACTCTCCCTGCAGACTTCTGGGTCACTTCCTCTCTGTCCTCTATGCAGCCAAAGAAGATGCTGCCGGTCTGTATGTGACGTGCTGCTCTGCCCCAGCCTCTTGGCGGAGGTATGGGAGGCTCTTGGGTTGGAATGTGAACACTGATGGAGAATGGCCGACTTAATATGTAACAAGGCGTTCAGATGCTGTGGCATGCTCAGGCTCGGATGATCTAAGATTACTCCTGACTTCTGCTTATCAAAGTTTCACAGTGATTGAGATTTTTTTAACATTTCTATCTAATGGAATATTAGCGTATTCTCTCCACTACTACAACTAGGCATCGTGGGTGTCCTCAGAGCGTTGGACCAGCCTCAGAGCGTCACTTGCAGAGCTACGTATGTGATGGGCAGCCCTGGCCCCTCTTTCACAAGATGGCAGATGGACACGGCGAAAGTGTTTTCATGGCCTCTACTGCCCCTTTGCTATTTGAGAGTGAACTCCCGGGGACTCCCCCGGCTGCTTGCGGGTGGAGAGAACCCCACTCAGAAGTGCCCCGGGAGCCCTCAGTGGTTGCTGCTGTGGTTTAGAATGTGTGGGGCTGTATTTGTGCCCTCATGTGCTATTTTAAGACTAACCGCATGCTGCGTTTGCACGCTGCCCCTTGTGTTGCTTGGAGCAGGCATAGTATCTGCACCACAGAGGCTGGATTCAGCCAGTCGTGTCTTAATCCTGCCGACGCCTCCTGTTGGTGAGTAGAGGGCACCGTCCGTGCAGGCCACAGTCGGACACCCTGTGTCCTGTCTGCGCAATGTCCATGTGAGCCAGGAGAGCCGCAGCAGGCTCACTTAGGGACTTTCAGAAATACACAGACACGCAGACGCACATAGACTCACAAACACACACACATACACACACGCACACACATACACACACGCACACACACGCACACACACACACACACACACACACACACACACGAGCTTCTCTACACCTGCTAAGAGGATTCTGGTTTTTGTGTGCTTACACTTAAAGAGGTTGGTGTGTTCTCAGTTTTTCCAGAGAAAACTGTATTTCCACTCTTTTCGTAAAAAAAGAAGTTTGGGTTCAGTGTCTGCTAATGTCTTTTTTGGTAGGGAGGCAGGATTGCTGTTGGAGCAGTAGGAAATTTTCCAGGTCTGAGCTGACCTTCCCGGTCGTTCGGGAGCAAGTGGCACTGGCCTTTGCCTGGTCTGGTGGAGCTCCCGGGTCAACAGGCCCTGGCTGGCTTGTTTTACGCACACCTTCTTGAATGGACCAGGCCCAAGAGGATTCTCGTCCTCACATGAGTGACACTGGTGGCCTCTCAGTTGAGAGATTAGCTTTTGAAAGCGGAAGCACATTGCCCTCTGAGGCACTGAGTTTGAACATGGAGATTTCGGGTGTGGGCCCCGGAGCCCGGCCCTCTTCTCCCTGCTCTGAGGACCTCCAGGGGTGGGCTTTGTTCTGCTCTCATCCTGTTTTCCTGTCTCAGCCACAGTGTTTGATTGTTGGGAGCTCCTGGCTGGAGGCCAGGTGGAGCCTATGACACTTGAACTTAGGGTAGTGAGTTTGAGCCCCATTTTGGAGTGGAGATTACTTAAAATCCTGACAAAATAAAAGAATAGTTGATTGATTCCTTCATCTTGTTTTTTTTAATTTGGGAACTTTCAGTCTTAAGCCAGTAGGAACTCAATCGAATAATTCTCATTGATAATGCAAAATGCTTCATATTTTCTCTAGATTCTCAAATCTCTTCAGCCAGGAAGGTCTTTGGGGAGGGGGGACACGCGCTAGGCCCCACCTGGCGCCCCGGAAGGTGCTTTTCGGGCTGTCTTAAGACTGATTCTTTCCTTTTATCTTGCAGTTTACCCACACTGCTTCTCCCGATGGTCTTGCAGCACGCTGAGCCCAGCAGTGACTACATTTGAAACTTCAACCAGATCTTTCATCTGTTAATCCTTGTTATATGGACCCTGAGATATTGTATTACAGTGTTTGATTACTGAAAAATTCGTGAATAGGATAGAGAAACTCATTTAGCATTTAATGTTTCGTACATTTCTGTAAATTTGTCACTCCCTATAGAGAGTTCCTGACTTTCATGTATATCCGGGCTATAAATATCCTTTGGAATCAATTGATGTTCTTATATCTCAGTTTAGTCTTTCAAATGAATGTACTGTCATGGCTGTATGTATGAATCCTACGACAAATACGGTCTTTTATAACCTGTGCATGTATTGTAATTATCATTGTTTAATTGTTTGTTAAGAAACCCTGACAGAGAAAAGGATTTTACCATGTTTGTAAAATCACCGTGACACAGCCTGCATTATCCTTTACGAATGTCCCTTAGCTCTACAACCATGGTTTTGATATAAGCAGACTTAATTTGCAGCAATTGTCGCTGTATTTTTTTTTTTTTCTTTTTTTATTTATTTATTTTTTTTTTATTTTTTAATATATGAAATTTACTGTCAAATTGGTTTCCATACAACACCCAGTGCTCATCCCAAAAGGTGCCCTCCTCAATACCCATCACCCACCCTGCCCTCCCTCCCACCCCCCATCAACCCTCAGTTTGTTCTCAGTTTTTAACAGTCTCTTATGCTTTGGCTCTCTCCCACTCTAACCTCTTTTTTTTTTTTTTTTTCCCTTCCCCTCCCCCATGGGTTTCTGTTACGTTTCTCAGGATCCACATAAGAGTGAAACCATATGGTATCTGTCTTTCTCTGTATGGCTTATTTCACTTAGCATCACACTCTCCAGTTCCATCCACGTTGCTACAAAAGGCCATATTTCATTCTTTCTCATTGCCACGTAGTATTCCATTGTGTATATAAACCACAATTTCTTTATCCATTCATCAGTTGATGGACATTTAGGCTCTTTCCATAATTTGGCGATTGTTGAGAGTGCTGCTATAAACATTGGGGTACAAGTGCCCCTATGCATCAGTACTCCTGTATCCCTTGGATAAAGGTTCCTCAAAAAATTAAAAATAGACCTACCCTATGACCCAGCAATAGCACTGCTAGGAATTTATCCAAGGGATACAGGAGTACTGTCGCTGTATTTTAACGACTCACCTTAACTACACTTTTTCTAGCAAGAAATGCTTTCTTGTGCAGTGTGAAGAGATTAAAAATATCTGGTGTTGACTATCAGCTAAAGAAACTTGGAGTGGAAAGCTGATTGAAACACTGTGAAAATCTCCCAGGGCCGGTATGCTCTTTCTGAGCCTGGTCCCTGGGGGCCTGGGCGGTTTGCCTGGAGTGACCCGCACAACCTGGGAGCCGAGGCCCCAGAAAGCCTGGGTGGGGCAACCTGGCCACCTCTTCCCCGGAACCCTGCCCACCCCCTTCTCTCCCCCAGCCCGAACCTTAGACCCCTGGCAGCAGAACTCTCAGAGGACCAATCAGGGTGCACTGGTCTCCCACCTCGGGCCAGGGCGCTGGGTGCTCAGCACAGAGCAAGATGCAAGATCCTGGAAACGATGGAGTGCAACTCTAATAAAGGCCTTATTGTTCTTACGGAAATCAGCTGTTTAGATTTGTTTGTAAACAAGTTTAAGGAGTGGACCTCATTCTCCATTTGTAGATTTTATTTAATTTTTTTTATGTTTCTTTATTATTGAAAGACAGAGAGAGAGACAGAGCATGAGCATGGATGCCGCAGAGACAGGAGAAGACACACAATCCGAAGCAGGCTCCAGGCTCTGAGCTGTCTGTCAGCACGGGGCCGGGCGTGGGGCTCGAACTCACGAACTGTGAGATCATGACCTGAGCTGAAGTCGGACGCGTAAGTGACTGAGCCACCCAGGCGCCCCATCTCCATGTGTAGATTTTGAGGAGACAGCCATTTCAGGTTAGAGTAGCCAACGTAACTTATAATTTTGAGGTGGCATATAAAAAAGCCACCAAGGAATGTGCTCAGATCATGGAGCCTTATTTCTTATGCAGCTGGGACAGAGATAGAAACGACACGTCTCTTTACATGTCGTTTCTGCTTTTCATTGGACGTTTGACAGTTTCCCTGTGTTTTCTATTCATCTTTGGTGAACTTCCTGATTGTATGACAGAGTAGGTACCGTCTACTTTGAACTATTTTTATCACGGCATTATTTATTGCTGGCTTTCAAGGCAGTAGTGGAGCGTTTCTCACTGCCAATAAAGACTAGTGAGAATAAGCTGCCATTGACTTGAGAAGTGGCTGCCGTGGTTTTCTCTGGTGCTCGGGGCCATGAAGGCACTTCTGCCACGTGGAAGTAGTAGTGTGGAAACCAGCTGATAGAATACCACAGCTGGAAGTGGCAGTTCAGGACAGAGGTGTCCTCCACAGGAGGGCCAAGTGTCCAGACCCCAGGGTAGCGGCCCCGGAATCAGTGCAGCCGGGGGCCCAGGCAATAGGCCAACAGGGCAGGGCGACTCTTCCACGGTCAGGGCCAGCTGAGGCTGCTCTTCCTCCAGGACCCCAGGAGACTGGAGTGTGTGCGTGTGCGCATGTGTGTACAGGCGCGTGCTTTCCGCCCAGTCTCCACTCCTCTTCCACCCTCTCTGTGGGCTTTCCTGTCCTGCTGCTGTCCTCTCAAGGTCCCAAGAAGTGCCCAGGGCTGCATCCTTCCCCATCGTCTCAGCCCCTGGAACCCACTAGGCTGCTTCTCCCGAAGCTCAGACCCAGTGCTGAGTCTTATACCAGCCAGTGTGGCAGGCGGGAGGGTCTGCCCGCACTGGGGGCTGGCAGCCACCACCAGGCCAACTCAAGAGGCTCTGGCACAAGATCCCTGTCGCTCAGGCGACCCTGGGACGGTTCCTTCCCTCCCCGCCACGGAGAGGCTGCACACGGGGTTTCGGAGACACGCACCGGGGCACATCCAGCAGTTAGAGGGTACGTTGGCCTCTCCTGTGCAACCGGTGGCCACCGTCCCACTGGCTTGGAGTGTCTTTGGTGTGTCCGGCCAGCCATCCTCAGAGGAGGCGAACAGAACCTTTCTCCACTGATGCTGAGGGGCGGCCCACAGCCTAGCCTCCAGGCCTCAGAGCCATGGCTCTGGTTTCCAGGCCAGGATGCTCTTGGAAAATTAAGTAAAAGCTATTTTTAAACTTATAATGAGAACAAAATAATGGAAGTTGCTTTAAAAATCATTAACTAGGGGTGCCGGTGTGGCTCAGTTGGTTGAGCATCTGCCTCTTGATCTCGGCTCAGGTCATAGTCTCATGGTTTGTGGGGTTTGAGCATGGCATCGGTCTCTGCGCTGACAGCACGGACCCTGCTTGGCATTCTCTCTCTCCCCTCCCCCGCTCACGCAAGTGCTTGCTCTCAAAATGAACGTAAAAAAATAAAAAAATTTAACTTGTAATTAAAGCAGTGACTAAAGGATTGTCACATTGCACAAATAGAGGGTTGAGGATGTCTTCATCTCCAACACCTTATTTTCTTTTTTATGTTACCTTTAAATTTTGTAAAAGTTGTGTTCATTTTGAGAGGGACAGAGAGAGAGAGAGGAGGGGCAGAGACAGAGGGAGAGAGAATCCCAAGCGGGTTCCTCACTGTCAGCACAAACCCGACATGGGACACAACTCTCACCAACAAAAAAGATCATGATGTGAGCTGAAATCAAGAGTCAGAAGCTAAACAGACTGAGCCACCCAGGTGCCCCTAATTTCGATTTATTTTTTAAGATTTGAAGCAACGTCTGCACAGACCCATGACCCTCCTACAAGAGTTGTATACTCCCCTGAGTGGCAGCTGAGTGACCCTGGTTTTCTTACTTTTTCAAATGTTTTAATGTTTGTTTATTTTTGAGAGAGAGAGACAGACACACCCACAGAATGCGACTGGGGGAGGGGCAGAGATAGAGGGAGATATAGAATCCAAAAAAGGCTCCATGCTCTTGGCTTTCAGTACAGAGCCTGACGCAGGGCTTGAACTCACCAATGGTGAGATCATGACCTGAACGGAAGTTGGACACTCAACTAGCTGAGCCACCCAGGGGCCCCTGTTTTTAACGTTTTGCCCAAAGTGCCACCACACTCATTATTTCCAGAGAAACTGTGGCTGCCCCCACCTTGGTTTTTACTCCCCTCCCTACCCCATGTGATAGTATTCTAACCGTTTCCTCCCCTTGCTTCCCTAGAAACTCATTTGTGGCCAGTGTGAGCCCTGGCACATCCACTTCAGATTTACCCGGTGGCATCTAGGTAAAGAAGCGATATGTATTGCTCAGCCACGTGGATTGCAAGGAGGACAACACAAAGGGCTCACGGTGCCACCGTATGTCCCAGTATTTACACGTGACCTCACCCACCCTCTGGGAATGCGACGCCCTGGGTTAGGTCAGGGTATGCATCAATGATTAAGTGACCCTGTGGGTTGATACTGGTGGAAGATGGGTGATGCATTCATGAGGGTTTACTGTACATCTTCCTTTGGCATTTGTGCAGAAGTTTCTAGAATAGAAAACGTTAGTGGTTGTTTAGGGATCCCCTCCGTGCGATAGATGGTCTCAGCCTGGAATGACTGCTCCCTGGCCCTCACTTTGGAACGTAAAGTAGCCCGGGTTCAAACTTTGAGCTGCACCGGCAGCGGAGACACGTCTCCCATCACAAACCGGCGTGCAAGTGCCGATTCCATCTTGACGCTGCTTTCACATTTTGATTCCTGTGACATCAGGATGCGTCCTACAAGTGGTGACATGGTAGACTTGCTGAGAGGTGGCCTATGATGACATCAACGTCGCGATGGGAGGTAGGGGCTTCGCTACTACTCCCTTTGAGAGGTGGAGTCTAAGGCCTCCCCTTGAGCCTGGGTCAGCGTCAGTGATGTGCTTGTCGACATGGATGTGTAGATGGGATGCCGGGGACCCTGGGGTTCTTGTGTGTGACAGAGTGGTTCGTGGATGTAAGTGGCATATGCTTGAGACTGGCTTGTTTCTAGGCAAAGAGGGCACTTTATTTCTCTGCTCTGTAATGTCTAACCGTGGGGTGCCTGTCGAGGCTGCTGTATCATTTCTGGGAGTTGGTGGGGAGTCGGTGGCTTGACGGATTGGTGTCTTGATCTCTGGGCAGTAACCATTACTATTCATTAGAATTGCAGCCGGCCTCTCCCTTTGCTCCCAGAAGCTCCCTGCTTTTCATGCAGACAGCATTCCCTGTGCTAGGTTGTCTCCCAGCTGCAACACGGTCCCTTCAGAGAGGTTTCCTTGGGTTATGTAATTATTTATTTATTTATTTATTCATTTATTTATTAATGTTTGTTCCTTTTTTAGAGAGGAAGATGGGGTGTGAGCAGTGGCGGAGCAGAGAGAGAGGGAGACACAGAATCAGAAGCAGGCTCCAGGCTCCTAGCTTACAGCACAGAGCTGGACGAAGGGCTCGAGATCGTGACCTGAGTCGAAGTCAGACGCTTAACCTACTGTGCCACCCTGGTGGCCCTTTTGTGTGTGTGTGGGTGCGTGTGTGTGTGCGTGTGTGTGTGTGTGTGTTTGCGTGTGTGAGTATGTGTTTAACTCACAGTAATAGAATTTTATCACTTGTAGCAAAGTCCTCATTTACAAGGAACAAACACTGGAGGCCATGAGGAGATGTATGCTGGCAGGTTGCAGCAATGATTTCTGTTTGCAGGAAGAGAAAACGTTATGCAGCTACAAATCTTTGGAAACGTGTTATTTTCTGTATTTTCTCAATGTGTCTGAAAACCAGTTGAGCTATTTCGTTAGTCAAATGCACTTCCTCCTTCCCTCCTTCGGATGTCTTCACAAAGCCGTGTGAAGTGTGGGAGGATGTCCTGGAGTCCTGAAAAGTTCTGCACGCCTGACGACTTGCCCTGGCGGCAGACGTCATCCTGACGTTTTTACTCTTCATCGTGTTACACACGGATCCCTCCAGATGCCTGGGATTTCCTCAGTGGATCGCTGGGTTTCAGAGAGAGACCTGTGAACAGCCTCACCTTCCGCCTGGAAGAAAGGTCTGTGCCTTATCAAAATGAATGAAATCTTGCCATGTGCAGCTACATGGATGGAACTGGAGGATATTATGCTAAGTGAAATTCATCAGAGAAAGAAAAAAATCATATGACTTCACTCATATGAGGACTTCAAGAGACAAAAGGGATGAACATAAGGGAAGGGAAACAAAAATAATATAAAAACAGGGAGGGGGACAAAACAGAAGAGACTCATAAATATGGAGAACAAACAGGGATACTGGAGGGGTTGTGAGGGGGGTGATGGTCTAAATGGGTAAAGGGCACTAAGGAATGTACTCCTGAAATCATTGTTGCAGTATATGCTAACCAATTTGGACGTAAATTTTCAAAAATAAAAAAAATAAAATTATAACAAAAAAGAAAACAGAAAGGTATGTCCCTTGTCACCATTGTGTTCCCTCCACCCAGAACACAGGAGTGAGTCCCTGAGCAAGGAAAGGGAGGAGATTCTCCCTTTGGGTGTGCGAAGATCAGATCAGGAGAGAAATTTTCTGGGAGGACATTTTGTTGTTTGGAAGGTATAATCAAGAGGGCGCCTGGCTGGCTCTGCTGGAACAGCCTTGACTCTTGATTTGGGGGTCATACGGTCGTGAGTTTGAGCCCCACGTTAGGTGTAGAGATTACGTATGAATTTAGTAAATAAATAAATAAAACAAATGATTAATTAATTAAATCACATTTAAAAAATCCAGCCCGGTTTCCAGTGTTGCCTGTAGTTTCCAAAGAGAACTCTGGAGCTGGGGAGCAGGAAGCATGTGGACGGTGGGCAGGGCTGCCAGGCCGGGTGTGAGGAAGGAGGCACAGGTGCTTCCCCTGTCCATTCGTGTGACCGTTTCCTCCGGCCCGAACTGCAGGTGGCTGAATTCCTGCAGTTGGGTGGCCTCTGTCCAGCTCAGGGCCGTGGGACCCACTTGACTGGAGAGGCAGAGACTGTGGGCAAATCACACAACTTTCGGTTAGCCGTTCTTTCATTCGCGAACGGGCTCCCTGGGACGACACTGTCTGGGTTCCCCTCCCAGGGCTGAGAGTTGAGTCTGTTGGCTGTCTAAAAGGCGGCAAGAGCAGATTACATCTGGGAAATTCTTGCTGGTCTTGGGGCACCTGGACAGAGTGGAGCATTGAAGTGGTGGCTTTGAAGGGACAGTGTGGATCCTGTCTTACCTGCTGGCAAACTGTTGCCCGTTCAGGGGACAGTGACAGAGGTCCCACCAGGACACTTGACAGCTGAGCCCTGATTTGCCCCTCGCTGCCATCCCGGATTTGGACTTGGAAACCCAGTGGAGCTGGAGGGGGTGGGTCCAGACGGGCTATTGTTCTGACTGAATTCAAACTACCAGAGCACAGGTGTGGCACCCCAGAAAGCACCTACTGGTGTCCCCGGATCAGACACGTGGGTGGAGCTTCAGCTTGATCGACTTCAAATAGACTTTCAGTTGCTTCCTGGCCCCGGTGGAATTTTACCAGCACTGGTGTGGAAGACGAGTCGGTTCTCATACATAGGCTTCTCTTGATACCCTTAAAAGTTCGATATTACATTTGCGCGTGGGAAAAGTCTTGTCCTGTTTAGGTGTGAGGCGGCTGTCCCTTGTCTCTGTGCCAGATGGACCCTTCCAGCTCTGATGTGCTGGTCGGAGAGCGGACAGACCATCCTCTGAGCTACCCAGTAGGAGAAAAGTCTGCATTGTACGAGCCCGATATTTCCCCAGAGGTGTTGAAGCAGCCCTCCAATAAATCACTTGAAACAATGGAGGTGCCAGAGCCCGAGTTATGGACGTCACTATTACCCTTCCAGGAAGTACTTGAAATCAAAATGGGTCCTGTTGTTTCTCTGAAGTGAGAAAGGCCATGTAATTTGGCATTCCCTCATGTTGTTGGGCTCCTTCCTGTTTGGGTAACACTGTTGTTAGGACATAGTGAAGGCGTGAATTCTTTCCTGCTAGCTTGCTTTCTTGCTTTCTTGCTTTCTTGCTTGCTTTCTTCCTTGCTGATTTCTTGCTTTCCTTTCTTTTTGAATATTTATTTTTGAAAGAGAGACAGAGAAAGAGAGAGAGAGAGCACCACACGGTGGAGGGGCAGAGAGAGAGGGAGACAGAGGCTCTGAAGTGGGTTCTGCACTGATAGCACAGAGCCCGATGGGGGCTTAGGACTCACGATTGGCGAGATAATGACCTGAGCCCAAGTTGGACGCTTAACAGAGCAAGCCTCACAGGTTCCCCCGGAGGGACGTATTCTTAATGGATGACTTAAATGCACGGGTGACTCTTTGTTCTCCAGAACACTTTCCCACTCGAATTGAAACTGGAATGTTTCTGATGGTCTCAGATGCCCTTTGAGAGCAGTATTAGAAATCCCACATGATGTTGCTTTTGTGTCTGATGTAGTCATTCCCACACAGGGTTGTGCGTGTGCATTTGCTGGCCCGGCTGCCCAGCCCCCCGAGCTTAGAGCTGACAAGCTGTGGCCAGAGAGCTTGTTGGGTGGCCTCTGAGAGCCCTTCTCCCAGGCGTCCCTGACCCTGGGCCCTGCTCTTTCAGATGTGGAAAGCTTTGGCAGGCCAAACCGTGTCCAAACCCCAGGATGATGGATATGCCGATGAGACCTCTGGGAGACCAACCCGATTTTGTGGTATGAGTCACCAGTGTCCTTCTGTCTCCCTTTTCCCAAAGGTGATTTTCCTTTTGTTTTCATTTGGGTTGTCTGTGTTTCTTACAGTCCCCTGTGTGGGCTTCACTCCTCATTGGCTACACTTTTCTGAATGATGTAAGTGGAAAAGAGCAGAGATGGGGGCCAAGACCGTGAAAGTTTCTGGGCACCAGAAGCACATCTCTTAATGTTGGTGTGAAATTGGTCTTTTGAAGGGCAGAGACAGACCAGGGGGGACAGAGCTTTCCTGTGAACCCACACGGGCACGACTTGGTCTGTCTTGGGAGCTCATGTTCCCACAACACGCGACTCCGTGCTTCTATACGTGTGTTTGCATAGGTACGTGGAGGCTTAGAATCTCCCATCACAAACAGTTCCTGTATTGACGATTCTAGCATCTTGTCTTCAATGGTGGAGATTGCATCGAGGGACGTGGTCACCTATGCTCTCTGCAACGGGGGCTCCTGCCACACACGATGTTTCTGAATATCTTCGAACTTAAACACCCCTCCACGACTCTAATTTTCCCGCTTTGTCACTGAGCATGGGGTATACTGGAGAGCTGGGTTCTACGTACTGTGTTCTCATGAAAAGCCCCAAATAGGAGAGCCGAGGGATTGTCCCCTGGGAGAGCGGGCCCTGCTCCTGACTCGGCATGGCCTTACGCTGCCACCTCTCCCGGTGGTGTCTCCTAGTCAGGAAGTGTAGGTAAAAGGAACCCTGAAAGTGTGCTCAGAATTTTATTTAGGCCGCACCAGCTCCCGTTTTTTGCCTCCCGTCCCTACTGTGAAGGACTATCCCTCTGACCTGTTGGGTCACCTGCGGTGCTTGTCTTCCTTGGCCCCAATATCTTTCAGGAAAATGAAGCTGTTCTTGGCTGAGGCAGTGCCAGGAAATCATCCCCAAAAGAGGGTGAAGTCTGTCGTGTGGGTATTTTAGACACAAGTGTAGGTTCCTCCCTGACTTGCTGAGCCCACACCTTCCACAGAAGCCACGTGAGGATGTCGAGGCCCTGGGAGCCGACTCCCGAGCTGGTGAAGTCACCGTTGCCCTCATCGTCGTTTCTGTTCCCGTGGCTTTGAAACATGCTGGATGTTGGGAGAACCCCTGGGACAGTTGTGGGCACCCTGTGGCCGTTCCAGGTGTTGGAGCCGATTCTACCCCCAGCACCATTCCCAAGGACACTGGGCAGTGGCCAGGGCTGGTTTGCAGGCTGGTTTGCAGGGCAGGCTGCACCCCAGGTGGTGCAGAAACAGGAGGAGGGGGAAAGAGAAGGCAGAAAAGGTGAGGTGTCTGCCTGAAGGCCAACAGAGGCACAGAGGGCAGAGAAAAGAGTTCACGTGGTTCTAAAGCGTGTCAGCTCAGTTAGATGAGCAGACACCATGTTTTGTTTTTTTGTTTGGCTTGGTTTGGTTTTCCAAAAGGCAAATTAGGCAGTCCATGTCAGGCCAGAGAAGACAGGGAAGATCCCTGAAACAAAAGGGGTTTCGGCAGCAGCTTGGGAAGTTTCCTTCAAATCTTCATCCGGAGGTAGAGTAGCCAGAGACCATTTGCTCTCATCATCCTAGTTCTTAATCCAGGGAATGAATGAGAGAGAAGCCCACACATATAGGTACAGTAAGCAGAGTGTATAGGGAGAAACAGTGAGAGAGAGAGTCAGAGTCCCTATATCGTGGATGGCCTGTGGAAAATACACCGCCCAATTTCAGTGCATGGATTTATTGACAATCATTGGAAGCTGGCCTTGCTGCCTTGGTTGGGAATACTGCCCTGTAGCCGACGGTCATTCCAAAGACACCACAATAGCAGTGTCAAAGCCCTATGTGCCTTAGAAGACACTGTCACTTCCTCCAAGTTAGTCTTAGGCCACGGCAGGCATGGCAAGAGTGCCATAGCTAAGATCTCATGTAATTCACCTAGTCAATGAGTGGATAGGTCCTCATTTAATTGTCTTGCTTTTTCACAGTGTCTTTTCTGTTTTTGTTTCTTTAATGCCAGTTAGTGAATATGAAGAGTTATATTACTTTCAGGTCAACTATTCCATAGATCACTCTGTGTTCATCATGACAAGGACACCGTTCAAACACCATCACCGATTTCACCACCCCCCAGTGCATCCCACCACCCCTATGGTACTATCAGATTGTTCTCTAATCTTAAGAGTCTGTTTCTTCATTGTCTGTTCTCTCTCTCTCTGTCTCACTCTGTCTCTCAGTGTTTCCGTTTGCTTGTCTGTTACTTCAATTAAACATATGAGTAAAATTACTGGATGGTACTTGCCTTTTTCTGGTTGACTTCTTTCCCATACCATCATATTCTCTACCTCCATCTGGGTCCTATAGTTGGATGTATATCTATATCAATATCTAAATCTATATCTATATCTATATAATCGATATATATTGATATATGAATAAATGTATATGTTTACATATATCTATATATCTATAGATTCATATAAACATATAGAGATGTAGATACATTCATGGATATATTCATGGATATATATGTATAGGTATGTAATTATGTATATAAATATGTAAAGACGTATATGGGTATATGTGGATATATAAATATATATATACACATATGTTTGGATATAAATGAATACACATATGGATATATATTTTGATATATATATATATAAGTACATGTATATGGATATATACAGACATATATATGAATATATATATATCAATCATATATATCCATATATATATCCATATATCCATATCCATGTATATATATACATGTATATCAGTGATATATATATATATCCATATATATCAGTGATATATATATATCCATGTATATCAGTGATATATATACATATATATACATATATATGTATATATATCAGCAAAAACAAGGAATGAATACTTTCCATTTGCAGGGACATGTTTGAAGTAGTTAGTATTCTGCTAAGCGAAATAAGTCTGTGAGAAAAAGACAAATCCCATGCAATACTTCCACTCATATGTAGAATTGAAGAAACAAAGAAGCACAGGGAAAAGGTAAGGGATAAATTGAAACTCTATTAGGATTCACTGCCACGGACTTTTGAGAAATTCATTACGGAAACTGTCTCTCCCCACAACAGAAACAATTCATTCGTATTTTACAGACATTGGAAAATGTGGCCAACACTATCCCCAATCAGAAAGCAATCCTGGAATCATTAATGATTACCCAGCAATACTGCCCTTGGTTCCCCACACAAGGAACTTGTGGTCTTAACAATTGGGAACAAGTAGGGAAAACATTTAAAGCTGGGCATTCTGAGGGGGTAACATTCCCCCTGAGGTCATCCTCGCTTGGTCCATTGTTGACACTGACCCCTCCCCTTGCGTTCACAGGATGTCTATACAGATGTCAAATTACCCCGAATAGAGGAAAGACCTGAGCTTTTGGACAGTCAGCCTGTGCCTTTGGTGCCTTTGCAGACAAGAGACACTCTCCCTCCCTCAAAGGGTGGGAGGATGTGGAGCCTCTAAAAACCTCACCGAGCAGTTCTGACAAAGTCCTCGCCCCCATGCAGAAGAGAACACACGAAGGAACCCCATAAGGCTGGTCAATTCCAGCTGTTTCCGTCGTCAAGCAACATGGGCAATAGGTCCGTGAAGGCCTGCTCTTTCCGATAGGAAAAGAATGGCAACAATCAGTTCAGCTGCATGTCCATCACAGCCCTTTTACCACGGGCACTTTTAAAAAATACTCGTGCTACTTACTCCACGTGGCCCGGACTGGGGCTCTCTCATGAGCCTCATTTTGACTCCAGCCCAGTGTGCCGTCTGTGCCCACAAGGTTCAGGCAGCTTGTGTGGTTCCTGCCCTACAGACCTTTGATGCTGCTATTGCCGTGTCTTTCGAATGACTGTCTGCCACAGAACAGTCTAGCCAACCAAGGCAGCAAGCCCAGCTTCCACTCATTGTCAGAAACAATGCAGTGACATGGTGTGGTGTATTTTACACAGGCGGTTTCTACTCCTACATGCCACGTCGGGGAGAGAGTCTGAACAGCACTGAAGAAGATCCAAGACAAGGCCCTGATCAGCAGGGTGCACGGCGGGCAGAGGGGCGTGGGTAGCAGGCAGGGGGTGCGCACTCCAGGGCCAAGTCCACCGCCTCACGACAGACGGGCAGGCCAGTGACAGGAAGTGTCCCGCGGGAGCACCAGCAGCTTCCCTGGGCAAATGCCGAGCTGGTGGTGTTTCCAGTCGTGGGGTTTAATTCATCTTTTAAAGATCTCTGGGTTTTTAATTCCTACGTGAGCTCTCTATTGTTAACGGTTGGCAATGATTTTCAAAATCTGAAACGTGCACGGGCACCTGGGTGGCTCATTTGGTGAAGCATCAGACTCCTGGTTTCACTCAAGTCATGATCTCGTGGCTTGTGAGTTTAAGCACCACGTCAGGCTCTGCACTGACAGTGTGGAGCCTCCTTGGAAATCTCTCTCTCTCCCTCTCTCTGCCGCTTCCCAGTTTATTATAAATAAATAAATAAATAAATAAATGCATGAATACACACATACACACATACATAAATGAATAAATAAACAAAGAAAGAAATAAATGAAGAAAATCACACAAAAATTTAAACGTGCATGAACTCCTGGTGACTCAGGTGTGCGAGCTATTGACTTGTGATATAGGGGTTGTATGTTTGAGCAGCACACGTGTGTACGGATGACTTCAAAAAGATAAAATCTTTATGAACATTTGTAACATGCACGCGAAATAAAACATTGCAAAAGAGCCAACAATCTGCAGCCTCTGCGGGAGGGTACTGCGTCTCTAACACACCCCGCATGCACACATCAGTGTATAACTGATGCCTGGCAGGGATTTTAACGAGGGACAGGAAAACCAGCAGGGCCTGCAGGGACAATCTGGCAGCATCCACCAAAATTTTACATTCCACCTTCCGTGACCCGGCAGTTCCTTTTCTAGGAATTTACGCTTCTTAATAATCACTAATGTCTATGACACAAGAGAACAAGGTTTTTAACTTCAAAAACTGCATAGCGCCTGGATCCCATGGTCCAGAGAAGAAGGAAGTAGCTTGGGAGACTTGGGCCCTTCACGGGACTGGGGTTGAGCTGGCATCCGAAGGACGACAATCCCCCTAAACCCATGGAAGAGACAGGAGTGCTCTCACATGTTCAGGTAAAAAGGCTGGGAGTGTAATGTGGGCCTGTCTCCCTGGGTCCTATTCTGGGGACGCAGGAGGCGTCCCACACGACGGGGCCCCAAGCAGTGAGGACGTGCTGCCATAGGCTGACCTTTCTGTGACTCGTGTCTCTCGGTCATGCCCTGGAAATTGAAGTCCACGACACTCTTGTCCACGTGCTTTGCCTTGAGGCTGTACTTGATGCCAAAGTCGCTCGAGTAATTTGAGGGGACTGGACAGGGGTCGGGGACAAAGACCGACGATGGACTGGTCTCTCGTCTATCACTCACGACAGCAACATTCCGGAATTAGGAGTCACCAGGACATGACGCACACGTATGAAAACACCACCCACGGTCACACATCAGTGAGCCGGCCTCGGCCTACAACTTGTGCCCTGGGCAGCGAGGACCCCAAGCCTGTGATGGGTACCTGCTTCTTGGGGCAGAAACGAGCCGCGTTCCCACTCGGGAAACTAACCCTTTGGAAGCTACTCACTTACCATCCCTTTCCAAAGGGACAGGAAATGCCCACACCTGGCCACAGCACCCGCGCCCTGGCTCATCTGATGACAAGCAAGAGGCGGAAGAAACCGGCTTGCTCAAGACACATCAAGTCCTCTGAGAAGGTGACACTCTTTCATTGGTAAAAAAGGTTCTACAACATGGGCACAACTGAAAGGTCAGCCAGTGACGTATTCGAGAGCACCCGTGTCCAGTAAAAGTGAACCATCATTAATTGAAAGGCTCGGGTTTACACTGTTAGGGGAGAAGATAGCTCTTCACTGACCAGGCCCCAGAGCCGACTGTCCAGGGAACACTGCTCAGAAAGACAGCTTCCGTGGCGGTGACACAGGACCCACGCACCCGGAGAGCACAGTCTCCCCCAGAGGAGACACCGCACTCCCCAGGAAACCACCTCCGGGGACATTGGCTTCTCCCCCTGCTCGACTGGCCTCAGGCCTTAGCTTTCTGAGAGGCGTGTTTCTCAGTTTTCCCCTGGTATTCAAAACCCACAACAGAGTGCAATTACCACAAGAAGGGAAACACGTTTTTAGAGGTCTCCAAAACAGGTCATCTGATCCCAGAATGCGTGTGAAAGGTTTGAAACCACAAACCGTGTTATTTTTTGACCTCTGCCTTCCTAAGCCATGGGCAGGCCTACCTCACGCGCAAAGCTCTGGGGATGGAAACTTTCGGCCAGGAAACATTCTGCAACGCCCAGTAGGCAGTGCGGGTGGACCGGTAGCCACCTGCAGGCCCTGCACGGCAAGTTGTGCTCGTGGACTTCAGCCCCGCAATGCCAACCCTCGGCGACCCCCTCCCGCCACAAGCACACCTGCTTTTCCATGAGCTCTTCCAAGAACAATACTATCATCAGTAACCACAACGGGCATGGTGGGGGGGCATCTGCGCACACGGCCCTAGGAGACATGAATCCCCGTCGCCCCGTTTTACAGGCAGGTAACGCAGAACCGCAGCTGACATGTGGTAAAGCCTGAATGCAGACAGAGGGTTAACTCCAAAACCCAACTGCTGTGATGTAAAACAGGGTATACACGGCCCTCAGTCAGAGACTGAGAGACTGAGGCCCAGAGGCGCCAGGACACCGGGCCTTAGCCCTGGAAACGGGCATGTGTGCGGCACTCTGCCATGTCTGCCCTGAACACCACCGGGTCACAGTGATACCCATGCAGGGAGCCTGGTTAGAAATGGTCCCCACGGGCACGGTCTTAGGCAGTGGAAGGCTGTCTGTCCCTGGTCTATGTGATCTGTAGATACCAATGTGGGGGATTTTTACAAGAAACAGTGTTCCTCTTCTCACTTGTTAACCTGGAACATCATCTGAGTCAGGGACTGGGGCGGGGGGCTTCTAGAAGCTCTGCACCTGGACGGCACCCCACAGGCCTGAGTCGAGGTGCTATCTCGAGAGGCCCAGTGCATTCCCTGGTCTAGAGGGAGGGGCTCCGTCACCTGCACTCTGGTTCCCATGACGCCTCACTCACCTGGTCAACTCTGCCCACCTGGACACCAAACTTGCCTCCAATGCCCCTGATGGACTGGACCTGGGACGAGTGCTTGGAGAGCTTCGACTGATACTCGTGGCCGACAGCTGACTGAAACAGGTCACAGAGCAAAGGTGTCAGCTGCCGGGCATAGCAGCTGTATCAGACACCCCCGGGCATGGTCCTCGGGGAACAGGCCCCCACCTTTGTCCACACCAGGGCTCCTCCTGGGAACAGGCTCTGTGTGCAAGCTGGTGGAGGAAGGATCCCCGAAGCCAGCCAAGACCCTACCAGGGGGGGATTGTGATCTGAGGGGCGTGGGGAAAGGGCCACGAGGCCGGGACCCTCCCCAGCTGAGTCTGACACCTGGCACCCACAGATGGCGATACAATCGCTAGCTCTGTAAAGCGAGGCACTTGGCCACCGTGTGGCATAGGAATGAGGACCAGAGATTTGCGGCGACAGGCGGAGACAGACTCACGCTCTTGGTGACACCATGCACTCCACCACTCTACACAGAAACTGCAATTGCAACGCCTGCTCTATCCACATACAGGGTCTGCCACGCAGGAAAGTCTAGGCTTCCCGCCACTCTGGCCTCGGTGGGACCAGCTACCCGGGCATCACAGCACTTTGCAAACAAAGCTTCTGGAATGCAGCCCCCACCGAGCATTTATATACAAGCCCGTTTCTGAGATCTGCCCACCAAATTCAGTAAATGCCAGATGTCCCACATCCTCCAAAGCTGAAAATATGGACTACCGAGCTCCCAGGCAGCCCCCGGCCCTGCCTGGCCTCCCAACACCAGGCTCTGTCCCCAGTGTGGACGGCCCAGACGTGTGACCCAGTGCGGGCATCTGAACCTTCCCTCTTACTGCCTGGGACACGGCACATACACACCCCTCCACCTGGTCTCTCCAGGGCTGTACAAGATACCTGGGTCAGGAGAGGCCGGGGTGAAGAGGAAATCAAGAGGCCCTTCTCAGCACAGTTCAAGGGAGAGAGTGGCGAGGTTTATTCCAAACTTCGGAGCCCTGCCACTCTCTCCCCTCCCCGGCTCTGCTCTGATGTCCATCCTGCCTGGAGACCTGAGTCACACTGGCCTCCCACAGCCTCTGGGTTTCTACTCAAAAGTGCTGACAAAGCTCTCCTGGAGGACAGCCTGCGGAAGGGACTCCCCAGCACAAAACTTACCAGAAAGGAGCTGTAAGAGAGCTTTTCTAAGAGTACTGCCAGACAGGCAGAGTGGCAATTTTTCCAAGTTTTTTCTTTAATCAAAACAGGTTGATCCAACTGAGAAAATCATGCCTATAACTAGGCATCAGCACCAGGGAGGGCGTGGTCTGGAAGCCTAGTCTCATGGCCCAGGCAGCAGGTTTGGCTGAGGCCAGGAACGAGCTGAGGAGCGAGAGCAGGAATGAGGTCCACCTCACTGGCTCACCCGCAGACAAGGGTAGGATGCCAGACAGCAGTGCACACTGGGCCTGGCGGCTGCCACACCTGCCCAGGCCACACTCGTGCGAACAGTGCCTGCCTGAGCAGAGTTTTCCTCTCCAAGACTCCATCACATTCTCCTCAAATCTTAACACAGGGATCTCAGGGCTCTTTCCAACTCAGAGAGGACAGGTTACAAAGAACTTCAGAGATATGTGTTTTTGAATCTCATTTTTTAAACTTTATTTTTTATTTTGACTGAGACAAAGACACAGCATTTCAGGGAGTGCAGAGATATTGAGAGAGAGAGAATCCCTAGGAGGCTCTGCACTGACAGGAGACAGCCCGATGCAGTGCTCAAACCCAGGAACCGTGAGATCATGACCTGAGCCGAAACCGGGAGTCAGACACATAATAGACTGAGCCACCTAGATTTCTGACAAGCTGGTCCAATCTGGAAGAGCTGGAAGCCAACTTGCCTACAGGTGCAGGGAGGCACGGAGAGAGGGGCTGTGAGCCCATGGCAGCACCCCACCAAATTCATCTGTAATGGCAGTCTCCCCACTATACCAGGTGTAGACACCTGGGCAGTTCCGTCAGCTGTCTGGGTACCATCACCGAAGCGGCTGGTAACTCATGAGATATCGCTGAGCGCCTGCACGGTGCCAGGCCAGGCACGAGGTAAGGAGGACAGGCCCCAGCCCCAGAGAGCCTCCACGGAAATACAGTAATGTCCAGGGTGAGTGAAGGACCACAGGCAGAAGACACGGGGGAAAGGCAGCTGGAGACAGGCTGGCGGGAAGGAGGGCTCCTCAGGGAAGCTTCGGGGCCCAGTAAGGACAGAGCCCAAGGTGTTGAGAGGACAACAGAAGCAGAGAAGCCAGCAGTGACAGCTTTGTTGTTACTGCCATCAAGCTTCTCCTTGATAGATTCATTGTTTGCCCCAATGTGTCATTTTGCCAACCCAGAGCTAGAGACCCAGACAGACCATGAATTTCTCTCCGTTTCAAATCCCTACAACCCCATGGGCACAGGCTTTGTTTCAGGAAGGAAAGGCCTCTACCTGTTTCTCTCACTGTCCCAAGCACACGGGCGGTGACGGGTTGTCTGTTTGTACTGCAAAAGGCAACCAGGCAACTTTGTAGAATCCAAAGATGATTCCACTCCCCACTCTGCCTGTCTAGGTATCTCCGGGAATGACAGTCACACCAGGAAACGTCCCTGTCTGTTTCCTGTAGCTCACTCTTGGTCCAACCCCAGCGTAGGCAAATTCCAGACCTGGTGTTCGGTGCCCTTAGGACCCCCTAAATATCTGCTCTGTGTGAACACAGTTCAGCGTGGCTCACTGTGACCCAGTGGTGCAGTTCTGCACTTGGCTCAACACTGAGTCCAATCTGAGCAGCATCTGGAATTACAAGGGATAGGTGAGAATTATAGACCAGAACTTCCGTATCAGCTGATGGCTTCCCTTCTATGCATAACAGAGGCAGACATCTCTTGGGTCCGAATAAGAGACACTGCTCAAACTGGGAAATTCACATCTACAGGGAGGTCTGCAAATGTATACAGGTACCTCCCTGGAGAAACATGTAACACATCACCCCGCTACACCGTAGTCTCTTGCATGTGGCGTGGAATAGAGCGGACGAACTCCGGGTGTCTCAGGACAGAGGATGCAAAGTGCCACCAAAGGCTGATGTGTGCAGTCAACCATGCTGAGCCCTATAGCTGGATGGCAGAGGAGGCTCGCCCACTGTCCTCAGTGAGTGCTCTCTCCTGGACTCACGGGAAGTGACTCTACACAGAGGGCCAGGTTAGACTGTTCTGTCAAGGTCGTCACTGCCTGAAGGACAGCAAAGCACCTGCTGGCTGAAGCCTCGCCCGCACACTGAAGGACAGCCCCAGGTCTGGTTCTGGCACCAGCTGGCTGAAGGCTCTCCTATGCCGTGAAGGAGAGTCTCTGATCTGGTTCTGGTCTACAGACTGGCACAGATTAGGCTCGTGGTGAACTGGGGGCAGCAGTGACACCAACACCCACACTCAAGATGCTTCTGGGCTTCTGTCCTCCACCCAGAGCCCCCCCACCACCCCCCAGTAAGGCCTTCTGCCACATTGCCCACACCCCGGCACACATGAGAATCCTAAAAGAGCTTCTAAAATGCAGGAACACCTCATGAGAAAGGTCAGTCAACAGAGGAGGATCTCACCTTCAGCGCATGGACTCAACGCTCTTCTGCAAGAAGTCTGAGCCCCTACTTCGCCAACTCTGTGCCCGCAGTGAAAAGGCACATGATGCCAACACTGACCTTGTCCATCCAGTCCTGCCACATGCCGAACTTCCTGCCATAACCATGAGAGGCTTTTGTTCCTCTTTCAAGCTCTTTTCCTTGAGGGTCTGGTGTTCTTAAAAATCATTCTCTCTCAACTTCTGTATGCTTGAAGGGAAGGAAGGGAAGGGAAGGGAAGGGAAGGGAAGGGAAGGGAAGGGAAGAGAAGAGAAGAGAAGGGAAGGGAAGGGAAGGGAAGGGAAGGGAAGGGAAGAGAAGAGAAGAGAAGAGAGAAGAAGAGAAGAGAAGAGACAGAACTGGGAAGGTGGGAGGCTGTCGGTGCCTTCTAAGATGACACGTGAGGTCACGTGGTGGGATCTCTACACCACTAGGCCCCATTCCTCCACACCCCCAGTCCCTGCCTTTGCCAGTCTCCCCTTAGTCTGCCAGGCCCATCTTGTCAGTAGGACTCAGAGGCAAGTTTACAGGGAAAACAGAAACTAATGTGCTCCGCCCGGAGCACAGAGGGAGTCATCCCAAATCCAAGAGTAGCTGTACTAAAATGGGAATTTTCTATATTCTTATGGAGAAAAGGTTCTCTTTCATCAGGTAGCGGGATTAGGAGAAGCACTTTGCAAGCCTCAGCTCATAGCAGAGGGGGAAAGCAAGTCAACAATCCCACATCGCAGAGACTCTGAGGACACTAGTCAAAGACAGTGAGGCAAAATGTTTAGACAGCATCTCTTTACTTGAAGTACTACTGGGTTTACATATTCTTACATATTCGAAGGTGACCTAAGAGACTATCAGAATTTATCATCTAAAGCCCCTTTCTACATTTAACACTGGGAATAGTGAAGCAGATCCCAAGCTGTGGTCAAAATATGGCATGTCAAGAAGCCTTTAGAGCTGTCACAATCAGGGGACCACAAAATGGCACAAAGACCACCCCACAGGGCTGTCCAGGGGTCACCACGTCCACACATCTGGATGGCAATCCCAGGGTATAGCGAAAAAGCAAATGAGCCCTGGCCACTGCCCAGTGTCCTTGGGAATGGTGATGGGGGTAGAACCGGCTCCAACACCTGGAACGGCCACAGGGTGCCCACAACTGTCCCAGGGGTTCTCCCAACATCCAGCATGTTTCAAAGCCACGGGAACAGAAATGACGATGAGAGCAATGGTGACTTCACCGGCTCGGGAGTCAGCTCCCAAGGCCTCCACATTCTCACGTGGCTTCTGTGGAGGTGTGGGCTCAGCAAGTCAGGGAGGAACCTACACTTGTGTCTAAAATACCCACACGACAGACTTCGCACTCTTTTGTGGATGATTTCCTGGCTCTGCCTCAGCCAAGAACAGCTTCATTTTCCTGAAAGATATTGGGGCCAAGGAAGTCAAGCACCACAGGTGACCAAACAGATCAGAGGGATGGTCCCTCACAGTAGGGACGGGAAGGTCCAATCGGAAGTCGGTGCAGCCTAAAGAAAAGTCTGAGCACAGTTTCAAGGTTCCTTTTACCTACACTTCCTGACTAGGAAACACCACCGGGAGAGGTGGCAGCGTAAGGCCATGCCGAGTCAGGTGCAGGGCCCGCTCTCCCATGGGACAATCCCTCGGCTCTCCTATTTGGGGCCTCTCATGAGAATATGGGACTTAGAAAGCAGCTCCCCAGTATACCCCACGTGCAGTGACAAAGCAGGAAAATTAGAGTCGTGGAGGGGAGTTTAACTTCGAAAGTATTCAAAGACATGGTGTGTGGCAGGAACACCCACTTGCAGAGAGCGTAGGTGAACGAGTCCTTGATGAAATCTCCCCTCTTGAAGACAAGATGCTGGAATCATCAATATTGTTTGTGATGGGAGATTCTAAGCCACCACGTACCTACGCGAACACATGTATAGAAGCACAGAGTCATGTGTTGTGGGAACATCAGCTCCCAAGACAGACCAAGTCGTGCCAGTGTGGGTTCACAGGAAAGCTGTGTCCCCCTGGTCTGTGTCTCTGCCTTTCAAAAGACCAATTTCACACCAGCATTAAGATAGTCTCTTCCTTGATGTGCTCATGGTGCCCAGAAACTTTCACGGTCTTGGCCCCCATCTCTGCTCCTTTCCACTTACATCATTCAGAAAAGTGTAGTCAATGAGGAGTGAAGCCCACACAGGGGATTGTAAGAAACACAAAACCCAAATGAAAACAAGAGGAAAATCACCTTTGGGAAAAAGGAGACAGAAGGACACTGGTGACTCATAGCACAAAATAGGGTCAGTCTCCCATGGGTCTCATCAGCACCCCCTCTCCCTGGGGAATGGACATGGTGTGGCCTTCCTAAGATTCCACATCTGAAAGAGCAGGGCCCGGGGTCAGGGACACCTGGGAGAACGGCTCTCAGAGGCCACAACAAGCTCTCTGGCCACAGTGTGACAGCTCTAAGCTTGGGGGGGCTGGGCAGCCGGGCCACCAAATGCCCACCCACAACCCCGTGCAGGAATGACTACATCAGACACAAAAGAAACATCATGTGGGATTTCTAACACTGCTTTCAAAGGGCATCTGAGACCATCAGAAACATTCCGGCTTCAATTCAGTTAAGAAAATGTTCTGGAAAACAAAAAGTCACCCATGCAGTTAAGTCATCCATTAAGAATGCACCCATCCAGGGGCACCTGGGGGCCTCAGTCTGTTAAGCATCCGACTTTGGCTGAGGTCATTATATTGCCACTCATGAGTCCCAGCCCCACATTGGGTCTGCGCTGTCAGTGCAGAACCCACTTTGGATCCTCTGTCTCCCTCGCTCCCTGCCCCTCCCCCGTTGTGGCTCTCTCTCTCTCTCTCTCTCTCTCTCTCTCTCTCTCTCTCTCTCTCTCATTAATAAACATCAATAAAGTAAAGAAAGCAAGCAAGTAAGAAAGAAAACATGCCTTCACTAAGTCATGACAATAGTGTTGTCCAAACATGAAGGAGCCCAACAACGTGAGCGATTCCTCGGTTCCATGGACTTTCTCACTTCAAAGAAACAACAGGAATCATTTTGATTTCAAGTACTTCCTGGAAGGGTAATAGTGACATCCCTAACTCAGGCTCTGACAATCGTGTCCGTTTTTTCAAGTGATTTCTTGGAGGGCTGCTTCACACCTCGCGGGGGAAATATCTGGCTGGTACAATGTGGACTTTTCTCCTACTGGGAATCTCAGAGGATGTGCTGTCCCCTCCACCTCCAGCACATGAGTGCTAGAAGGGTCCATCTGGCACCGAGACCAAGGACAGCAGACTCACACCTGAACAGGACAAGACTCTTCCCACCCGCAAATGTAAAATCGAACTTTCACGGGTTTCAAGAGAAACTATGTATGAGAACCGACTCGTTTTCCACACCAGTACTAGTAAGACTTCACCTGGGCCAGGAAGCAAATGAAACACTATTTTAAGTCGATCAAGGGGAAACTACACCCATGTGTCTCAACTGGGGACACCCAGTGGGTGCTTTTTGGGGTGCCACACTGGGGTGCTCCTGGGGCTTGAATTCAGCCAGAACAAAAGCCTGTGTGGACCCGCCCCCTCCAGCTCTACTGGGTCTCAAGTCCAAATCCGGGATGGCAGCGAGGGGCAAATCAGGGCACAGCTCTCAAGTGCCCAGATGCGACCCCTGTCACTGTGCCCTGAAAGGGCAACAGTTTGCTAGCAGGTAAGGCAGGATCCACACTGTCCCTTCAAGGCCACCTCAAATCTCGCTCCCGTCTCTCTAGGTATCCTAAGCCTGGCACGAATTTCCCAGATGCAATCTACTGTGGACGCGGTTTTAAACATCAGACTCAAATCTCAGTCCTGGGAGGGGAAACCAGGCAGTGTCTCGCCGGGGCGCCCATTCACAAACGAAACAATGGCAGACCGGAAGTTGTGTGATTTGTACACAGTCTCTGCCTCTCCAGTCAAGTGTGCCCCATGGCCCCGAGCTGGGAAGAGGCCACCCAACTGCATGCACGACTTAAGCTGCCTGCAGTTCGGACCAGGGGAAACTGTCACACAAAAGGACAGGGTCTCTGGGGAGGGCCGGTGAGGCTAAATCTCCCGGAGGGTGAAGGTGAAAGAGGGCTTTGCCTGTTGTTCTAGACTCATGAGGAAATCTCGGCAAGGCCACACCATTCCTGGCCCTTCTGGAAGCCAGCCTCATCAGAGGGCAGGGTGAGCACCTGTGCCTGATTCCTCACATCCTTCCTGGCAGCCATGCCCACAGTCCATATGCTCCTGCTCCCCAGCTCCTGAGTTCTCTTTGAAAACCACAGGCAACAGAGGAAACGGAGCTGGATTTTTTAAATGTCATTTATTTATATTGATTGATTGATTGATTGATTGATTGATAGGTAATCTCTACACCTAACGTGGGACTCAATCTCACGACCCTGTGACCCCGAGATCAAGAGTCACATGCTGGTCCAACAGAGCCAGCCAGGCGCCCTCTTGACTTTACCTTATAAACAACAAAATATCCTCCCAGAAAAAATTTCTATCCTGATCTGATCTCCGCACACCCAAAGGGAGAATCCCCTCCCCATCCTTGCCCAGGGACTCACTGCTGTGGTCTGAGGGGAAGGAATACCATGGTGACAAGGCACAGACTTTTCTTTTTTGTTTTAATTTTCTGTTTTTGTTTTGTTTTGTTTTGTTTTATAATTTACCTCCAAATTGGTTAGCATATACTGCAACAATGATTTCAGGAGTACATTCCTAAGTGCCCTTTACCCATTTAGCCCATCCCCCCCTCACAACCCCTCCAGTATCCCTCAGTGTGTTCTCCATATTTATGAGTCTCTTCTGTTTTGTCCCCCTCCCTGTTTTTATATTAGTTTTGTTTCCCTTCCCTTATGTTCATCCCTTTTGTCTCTTGAAGTCCTCATATGAGTGAAGTCATATGATTTTTGTCTTTCTCTGACGAATTTCACTTAGCATAATATCCTCCAGTTCCATGCATGTAACTGCAAATGGCAAGATTTCATTCATTTTGATAAGGCACAGACCTTTCTTCCCGGCGGAAGGTGAGAGGCTGCTCACAGGTCTCTCTCTGAAACCCAGCGATCCACTGAGGAACTCCCAGGCATCTGGAGGGATCCGTGTGTAACACGATGAAGAGTAAAAACGTCAGGAGGACGTCTGCCGCCAGGGCAAGTCGTCAGGCGTGCAGACCTTTTCAGGACTCCAGGACATCCTTTCACACTTCACACGGCTTTGTGAAGAAATCCGAAGGAGGGAAGGAGGAAGTGCATTTGGCTAACGAAATAGCTCAACTGGTTTTCAGACACATTGAGAAAATACAGAAAATAACAAGCTTCCAAAGATTTATAGCTGCATAAAGTTTTCTCTTCGTGCCAACAGAAATCATTACTGCAACCTGCCAGCATACATCTTCTCATGGCCTCCAATGTTTGTTCCTTGTAAATGAGGACTTTGCCACAAGTGAAAAAAATCTATTACTGTAAGTTAAACACATACTCACACTCGCAAACACACACATCCACACACACCCACCCACCCCACCCCCCCCCCCGCCCAAACACACACAAAAGGGCCACCTGCGTGACTAACCAGATTAAGCGTCCAACTTTCGACTCAGGTCATGATCTCGAGGTTTGTGGGTTCGAGCCCTGCGTCCACCTCTGGGCTGTAAGCCGGGAGCCTGAAGCCTGCTTCTGATTCTGTGTCTCCCTCTCTCTCTGCTCCTCCCCTTCTCACATCCTATCTCCCTCTCTCAAAAATAAATAGACATGAAAAAATATATAAATAACCCAAGGAAACCTCTCTGAAGGGACTGTGATGAAGCTGAGAGACAAGCACAGCACAGGGACTGCTGTCTGGATTAGAGCAGGGTGACTCGGGGAACAAGGGAGAAGCCAGCTGCACTTCTCATGAACGGTCACTGCGACTGCAGAGAGACCAAGACACCAATTCATCAAGCCACCGACTCCCACAAATGATACACCAACCTCGACAGGCACTGCATTGTTAGGAATTACAGAGTAGAGAAATCAAGTCCTCTCTTCCCCTAGAAACAAGCCAGTGCCAAGCACGCACCGCTTCCATCTGTGAGCAACTCTGTCACACTCAAGAACCACAGGTTCCCGGAGCATCCCATCTACACATCCATTTGGTCAAGCATGTCACTGAGGCCGGCCCAGGCTCAAGGGGAGGCCTTAGACTCCACCTCTCAAAGGGAGTTGGAGACAAGCAACTACCTCCCATCGTGACTTTGATGTCATCATAGGCCACGTTTCAGCAGGTCTAAGACATCACCACTTGTAGGAAGCATCCTGATGTCACACGAATCAAAATGTGAAAGCAAGGTCAAGGTGGAATCGTGACGTGTAGGACTTGCACGCTGATTTGTGATGGGAGACGTGTCTCCGCTGCCGGTGCAACTCAAAGTTTGAACCCGGGCTACCTTACGTTCCAAAGTGAGGGCCAGGGAGCATCCAAAGTGAGGGCCAGGCTGAGACCATCTATCGCATGGAGGGGATCCCTGAACAGCTACTAACGTTTTCTATTCTAGAAACTTCTGCACAAATGCCAAAGGAAGATGTACAGTAAACCCTCATGAATGCATCACCCATCTTCCACCAGTATCAACCCACATGGTCACTTAATCATTGATGCATACCCTGACCTAACCCAGGGCGTAGAATTCCCAGAGGGTGGGTGAGTTCACGTGTCAATCCCGGAGCATAAGGTGGCACCGTGAGCCCTTTGTGTTGTCCTCCTTGCAATCCACGTGGCTGAGCAATAAATATCGCTTTAGTACCTAGATGCCACTGGGTAAATCTGAAGTGGATGTGCCAGGGCTCACACTGAGCACACATGAGTTAGCAGGTAAGTAAGGGGACAAAACGGTTAGAATACTATCGCATGGGGAAGGGAGGGGAGTAAGAACCAGGGTGGGGGCAATTCGGCCACAGTTTTCCTTGAAATGATGTGTGTGGTGGCACTTTGAGCAAAACATGAAAAACAGGGGCACCTCGGTGGCTCCCTTGGCTGAGTGTCCAACTTCGACTCAGGTCATGATCTCACGATTCATGAGTTCAAGCCCTAGGTCGGGCTGTTTGGTGACAGCTCAGAGCATGGAGCCTTTTTCGGATTCTGTGTCTCCCTGACTCTCTTCCCCTCCCCCAGTTGCGCTCTGTGTGTGTCTCTCTCTCCCTGTCAAAAATAAATAACCATTAAAAAATGTAAAAGAAACAAAAACCAGGGTCACTCAGCTGCCACAGTCAGGGGAGTATACCACTCTTGATACCTGGGTCGTGGGTCTGTGCAGAAGTTACTTAACATCTTTAAAAATAAATCGAAATTAGGAGTACCTGGGTGGCTCAGTCAATTAAGCACCTGACTCTTGATTTCAGCTCAGATCATGATCTCTCTGTTGGTGAAAAAGTTCCCATATCAGGTTTGTGCTGACATTGGAGGCCCTGCTTGGGACTCTCTCTCCCTCTCTCTGACCCTCCTCCCCTCTCCTCTCTCTCAAAAGAAATCATTTTTGAAATTTAAAAATTAACATGAATAAAAAAGAAAATAAGATGTTGGAGACTAAGACAACCTTAGCCCTCTATTTTTGCTATGTGACAATGCCTTACTCACTGCTTTAATTACAAGTGAAACATTTTTTTAATTTTTGTAACTTTATTTTTATAACTTGGAGACAGAGCACATGCATGAGTGGGGGAGGGGAGAGAGAGAATCCCAAGCAGGGTCTGTGCTGTCAGCCCAGGGCTCGAGGCGGGCCTCAAACCCATAAACCATGAGATCATGACCTGAGCCGAGGTCAAGAGTCAGACGCTCAACCAACTGAGCCCCCCAGGCTACCCTAATTAAAAAATTTTAAATTAATGGACATTATTTTATTCTCCTGAAAATGTTTACAAATAGCTTTAACTTAAGCTTCCGAGAGCATCCTGGCCTGAAAACCAGAGCCATGGCCCTGAAGCACAGAGACTAGGCTGTGGGCCTCCCCTCAGCACCAGGGGAGAAAGGTTCTGTTCGCCTCCTCTAAGGATGGCTGGCCGGACGCACTGAAAACAATCCAAGCAAGCGGGACAGCAGCCACCGGTTGCACAGGCGAGGCTGACCTACCCTCTAACTGCTGGATGTGCTCTGGTGTGTGTGCCCTGAAACCCTGTGGGCGGCCACCATGCCCATGGCTCACAGCGGACGGGGGCCTTGGAGGCGGCACAGTGGGACACAGGCCTCCCTGCACCTGGCCCTCACCACAGCCCAGCCTGGCTGGCATCCTGGCGTCCAGGCCTGATGCTGCTTCCTCTCACGTGTGGGCAGGATGGTTTGCTCCTGCATCACTGTCTCCCCCGCACGTCCTAGTGCCTTTCCAGAGTGGTTCCTGTCCAGGGGTCCCTGAAAGTGCCTTCTACCAAAGCAGAGAACACTCACCCCCACCAGGCACATGCACGCTCGTGGCTAGGAGAGGCACACCACACTCGAGTGAGAAGATCAACCGGCAGTAATCCTGATGCACGCCAGAGGTCCTCTTGACCATTTTCCATCTTCCGCTTTCTTCCTGGATAGTCTAGGGCCTGTCATGTGACCCGAGAGTCCTCTTCCCCGTGGGAGGGTTGGGCCCGTCCTCTCCACCCTGATGCCTCCGGGGTAGGACTAGGCAGAGCAGGCCTTCTCCAGAAACGGGTGGACTGGGGAGGTGGTCCCTCTATGTCCAAATCTCTGGAACCTGTGCACGTGACTTTATTTGGAAAAGCAGGCTTTGTAAGTGCAGCTACGAGGAGGACCTGGAGACCACCCTGGACTCCCTGGGGAGGGGGCTGGGGAGTACACGGATGAATGTTCTTAAAAGAGGAGTCAGGTAAGATCCACCGAGAAGGGACAGGGCATGGGGCCCAGCAAGCACCGAAGCCGGGCAGGATGGAGCCTCCCTGCTCCCGCTGAAATCTGCCCACGCACCGGTTGGTGTGGACACAGCGCTGGCCTCAAGTCAGGACGGCGAAAGGTGCCGCAGGAAGACAAGGAGGAGAATCAGAAGAATCCACGCCACTTCTTCCCACCGAGGACTCAAGCGACAGGGGTGTAAGAGAAAGCAGAACGTCAGAGATGTTGAGAAACACCATCAAGTGAAGCCACATCATCAGGAAGGAGGCAACAATCCCTCTTGGGCATGCGCCTGCTGCCCCTCTGCAGAGGCCATGGGGACAGACCCCTCCCGGTACCGCGGAGCACCCACCTGGGAGGTGGCAGGACTCGGCCAGCAAAAGGCGAGGAGCAAAGTGTGAAGTCACAATTGCATTCAGAACACTCGACGTGACACACAAGAAAGGACCTTAGGGGCAGCAGTGATGAGGGTAGAGAGGCCTCAAGGAGGAGTGTGTAGCGGTAGGAGAGTCAAGGGTATTCGGTGGGTCCTGGCGGGTCTGTGGAAAGGCCTGCAAGCCCCGGAACATTCAGTATGGGGCGAGCACAGCCAAGGATGGCTAACGCGTGTTCTCAGAGAGGCCACACCCCTCGGACATCTGCTCGGTGCTTGGTCTGTTTCTCAACTGACATTTCTTTTTTCAGCATCATTGGATTCACCAAATCAAGTTTTAATAAACCGCGTGCAACCTAATGTACCTGTGGGGAATTGGTCTGTTTCCGGAAACTCGCAGATGCCGAAGGCTTGCCCAGCTTTGGTGGGGAAAAAAACAGAATCTTAGATGGAAAACGCAGGGAAGCATTTTCTTGTTCCAAACCTCACACTTAACACTAAGGACCAGGAAGTGCAGAAACTAACGATCAGCCAGCAAAGTTCTCAACAGGAAGACACAGAATGACCTAACTATGCCCTGACAGAAAGGAGAAGGGAAGTCTTACTCCACAGAAAGTAACTATGTGTCCTTCACAGTTAGTAAACGATCGGCCCTGGCGGGAGAGACAGTACAGGAAGAGGAAATCCCAGCGATTGTCAGCTGTGGCCTCCACACAAGGCCCACGGGTCAGGGCGACCATCCCTTGACCCAATGGCCATAAGCTCTCTGTGGCGGGGAGGGAAGGAAACATCCCAGAGTCGCCTGAGCTATGAGGGATCTTGTGCCACAGCCTCCTGAAGTGGCCTCGTGAGGGCTGCTTCGGAATCTGTGTCTTCTCCTGTCTCTGCCCCTCCCATGCTCATGCACTGTCTCTCTGTCTCTCAATAATAAATAAACATAAAAAACGTAAGGAAAATCTACAAATGGGGAATGAGGTCCACTCTTTAAACTTGTTCACAAACAAATGTAAAAAATTGATTTCCGTAAGAACAGTAAGACCTTTATTAGAGTTGCACTACATTATTTCCAGGGTCTCGCGTCTTCCTCCTGGGTGCACACCCAGCACTCTGCCCGGCGGTGGGAGCCCAGTGCTTCCTGATTGGTCTTCTGAGAGTTGTGGTGCCAGGGAGCTCAGGGTGGGCGTGGGGCAGGGGTGGGGGGAGGACTGGCCCAGGTCCCCCCCCGCCCAGGCTTGCCACGGCCTCAGCTCCCAGGTTCTGCGGGTCACTCCAGGCAAGCTGCCCAGGCCCCCAGGACTAGGCTCTGATAGAGCCAACGCACTGAGGACACCCACGATGCCTAGCTGTAGTAGGTGGAAGAGCACACTAATATTCAAGCAGATAAGCAGAAGTTAGGAGTCATCATAGATCATTGAAGTCTGAGCGCGCCACAGCCTTGTTACATACGAAGTCGGCCATTCTCCACCATTGTTCACATTCCAGTCAAAGAGCCTCCCGTGGCGCCGTCGCCGAGGGGCTGGGGCAGGTCAGCATGTCACGGACCGACGACCAGCTGCATCTTCTTTGGCTGCATAGAGGACAGAGAGGAAGTGACCCAGAAGTCTGCAGGGAGAGTCTCTGCTGACCCAGCAGCTAAGTCACAAATGTCCTTGGGTCTACACTGTTTTCTCCAAGAAGGTGCCTTCCTAAAGTTTTGTCATCCTCCAGAAATCAAGACTGATTGGAAATTAAAAAACAAAAGAGTATACCAAAGTTACCAGCCCTTTAAAATGACCTCGCTCTGCAATTTTGTTTACAGGTATTTACCCACATTCCTGACAGCCATCAGGCAGGGCCCCCTGCACAGAAGGCAGCCCCAGGGGCTAAAGGGAGACAGGGCCACACTTGTGCCAGGACCCTGACCGGGCACAAGTCAGCAGAGTCCTGGGCTGCCTGGGCCTGCTCCACTGTCTATGTGAAATCACCTTCCTGCCATAGAAGATACTACCTTTTCGCTTTCCAAATAGTCTTTAAGCTGCAGACTGTGCCACACACTGGGACAGTCCCACAGCACCCTTTCCCTTGCCCTGTTCTCCTCACAAGCATGTGTTCATTCTTATGGCAATTACGACAGTCTTAAGTAGTGGTGTGGGAGTAAATCAGTCCTGGTTTTGTAGAAGGAGAATGCAACGTTTTGTGTCTTTTCAAATAAATAACTGAAACATTCCTCCAGAGCACAGGGCCCTGGATTGCAGTGAGATATCCGGCTACCCCCAAAACACAACTTACAGGCTCTATTCCCAGGCTGCAGCCAACGTGTTATGTCAAAAACATTTCTGAAGACTATCCGTGTCAAATAGCAAAAATGAAAGAAACCAAACTCCTCATCTCTGTGAAACTATTGGCTTCTCAATAGCTAATTGGTTTATTTATTTTTTTATAGTTTTCTTTTTTCATTTTTGAAAGAGACAGAAACAGCAAGAGTGGAGCAGGGGCAGAGAGAGAGGGGGAGAGAGAATCCTAAGCAAACTCCCCACTGTCAGCACTGCGCCCAACGCGAGGCTCAAATTCACCAAGTGTGAGAACACGGCCTGTGCCGAAACCAAGACTCACATGCCTCACTGACTGAGCCACCCAGTCGCCCCTGTTTTTAGAGTTTGAGAGACAGAGAGAGAGAACAAGTGTGTATGAGGAGAAAGGGGCAGAGAGAAAGGAGGATGACGACGCAAAGCAGGCTCCACGCAGAAAGCAGCCAACCCACACTTTTTGTTACCTCTGAACTTACAAAAATACACATTTCGGGGAGCACTGGGGTGGGAGAACCAGAAGGCACTACCACAAATATTAGTGTTTTCATTACAGAAAATATAAGGATGTGAAAGAAAACACATCAGCAACATCTAAGGGACAGAATTTTCCCAGCATGGTTCTAGGAGCAAAAGGTCTACTTTCAGTATCAAATTGCATACAGCCAGGTGGCAACTATCCAAGTTAGTGTAAAACACTTTTATACACTTCAAACATAGGGACATTCAAATCAGACCACTGTTAAACAGTTTCTACAAATTTCCATTCCCAGGGAACCAAAAGCCTGAGGGTTCCTACGGAATTGTGAGCAATAACAGAAATAACGGCAATTCACCTGAACTACAACTGACAGCGTGCCGGTCATGATCCTTATTATGAGTTCTGAGAAGGAGACTACATTGAGGCAGACGGAAAGAAACCAACGGACATGTCCGGGGGCTGAAGCGGAAACGGCCTCTACGGGGAGGGGCTCTGTGGGCCCAGTGTGGACTTGAGGCACCCCACTCCAGACCTCGCAGGCTCTCAGGGCATTGAAGAGTGGCCACACGCCTTGCCTAATGTCCGGTGTATCACAGAGCCCACTGACTTCAGCCCTGGCTCAAGGCCCCGTCCCGTCGTCCCACCATCCCCAATGTGCCCCCTTGGCCCACCTCCTGCTCCACCCCGCTAGCCTGCAAACCACCTCTTCTGTTGAAAAGAGCTCACTTTTATTTATCAGTTGTCAGATCACTGGGATATGGTTTCAACCTGCCTCCTTCACCCACTTAACTCAGCTCTGGGACACGGTCAACCCACGTGTGACATGATCTGCAGTGGAAAGTCCCAGAGAGATATGCCCGCACCACTCCTCTGGGCCCCCATCCCGGGCATCACAGCGCCTCAGCTGCTTGGTAGCAAATGAAACCCACTGCTGTTACTCGTTGTCAGAATCGAGACCAGTTGAAAATAAGATGTACTGATTAGACTGCAAAGGTCAGAGTCTATTTAAGAGAAACTCAAACACTACAGGGGAAGGAAACACAGGGGCAGCCTAGTGAGTGCGCCAGAGAGGTCACCAGCATGAAGGACAGGTTCTGAATGCTGGTGACCAGGTCCTCACAGGGGCTGCAGTTACACATAATGTGATGCAGCTTCTGTGTTGCAAGTATCTCGTGGATATTTAGATGCAGACACTCCTGAAAGCCATGTGACGGAGGTGCTCCCACTGTTCCGAGTTACAGGTGAGAAAACGGAAGCACAGGAATGCTAATATGGACTTTCCCCAGAGCCCCAAACCCAACTGTGCAGGAGCCAGGCTCAGACTCAAGTGCTCTGGGGCCACACCCTCACGTGAGCCACAACATATCCTCCCTGCACAACTTCTCAAGGTACACTGGGAATCCATGCGAGACCCTTCAAGATTTCATATGTGCTCTACGTCCTCCAGGACCCACAGTTTCAGAGGAGCCTCAGGTTCAGCGTGGAGGACATAATACTGCTTGGCAGCTATAGACTATATTGAGCAAACAAACAGCTACTGCTTTCAAAACAGGTACAGCTGAAAAGTGCTCAGCAAGGTGACAAGAAACACAATGCTTATTTTTTAAAGTTTTTGGTGTTTTTCAGCTTGTCTGCCCAATTTTCTGAGTCCCAGGGCACCTTGGGAGGGTTTTCAATTCAGTGGCTCCAATTCAGTGGCTGTGGGGAAGCAGAGTGATGAAATGGGAGGTGGGGGGTGTCAACGGCCACGGGAGGTCTCCCGACACGGGGAGGGGTCTGCAGGCAGAGACACCACGGATCTAGAGGAATGAGGCCAGTAAGACCACCCACACGCTGCAAACACGCAGGGGACACCAACCTGGTCATGCAGGCTCGTCGCTGGCGTGGCTGGGGTGGACCTTTTGTTTTCTAGCGAGCAACCAGCGGATGGATTTTGTGATGCCCTTCTTCTTGGGGGCGTTGTTCAGTGAGTCCTCGTTATTCCTAGTGTTGCTGAGGTTGCTCAAGGGGCCATCCTGAGAGGCTGTGGATCTGGGGGACGCACAGGAGAGCATCTTCCACGTGTGCTCGTCGCACGACACACCGCCCCACGTGATTAGAAGCACAATCCCCCAGCTTCTAGGGAGGGCTGCGCCCTGGGAGCTGACACTGTCTCCCTCCCAAGTATATCTGGAGTCCAAGCACCTTGGGTGGAGAACGCTCAGCACCCCTCCCTGGCCGTGACCCGGGAGCACGGAGGACATGCACACCTGAGCCACCCCAGGACATGGTGCGAGTAACAGAGAGGCTGCTGAAGCTGCCTGGTGGGGGTGGGGGGAAGAGAGCATGGCTCCTGACAACCCCACAGGGCACAGTGCAGCCCAGGAGAGGAGCCCTAGGGAGCATGTCACCCAGGATCCACCGGGAGGAAAAGGCAGGTCTCAGGACTGCTGGTGTGTAGGATCTGAGCAAACGAGGTTGCCCTACAGCCACCAGCATCACAAGACTCTGGTCTTTCCCACCTGCCTTTTGCCCTGCTGGCCACACCCAGGGCACCCAGGCAGGTATCCCAAGAACACCGTGCACGTAAACTCAGTTCATTGGCCTGTCTTTGGAATCGCTGTTCCGACCCTTTCTCCCCCATGGAGAGATCAAAGGGTTCTCAGAGCTGAAAACCAGCCCACAGGCATATCTCCTACGATGCCTGTGCCCCTTACTTTGTGGCGTCCCTGATGTCCTCGTGGCTGGCCTTGGGCAGTGCCCCTTGCTGCAGCCTGTCCAAGCTCAGGGACCTCTGGGAAGAAGGAGCTGATGGTTCACATCGTGTCCTTGCCACACTATCTTGTGACTCTTCCTCCAAAGGCAGCAACTGTGGGGTGGAGAGGAGATTGACATGAGTTCACCGTGCACCCAGACAGAGGAGCACACAACCCTGAAATGACAGCCAGCAACTCATTTGAAAAGCTATGAGCTGTGCTTTGTGAAGCGTCCAAAACGACTTCCTAGGATCGGCCTAACGCCAGGGAAAGGGTGGTTTCGCGTCCGGGCAGTGGGCCCACTGAGACCCCCAGCCCATCTGCACCGAGGGGTGTACCCTCCCCAGGACCTCCAACCACCAGGAGCCCGGCCACAGAAGGTAGAGGCGGAGACCCAGACCATGTCACCATACACCACGGCCAGCTGAGAAGGAAGGTGCTTGTTTCCTGACACCATTCAGGGCAAACCCTGGTGAGCACGGAGCCCTCCCATGCACGATTGTGCAAAGCTCTTTGTTTGGGGGAAATGGAGCGAGCTTGTGGCCTAATCCACTGTCACTTCTGGTAGCGATGCAAGGCTGGAATCTACAGGGACGTGTGTAAAATGACAAGGCACCCAACCCCCTGACCCCACACTCGGGTCTGACTTCTGCTTCTCGGGGACATTTCGGTTGAGGTTACAAACTGACGGACTCATCGGCAGCTTACAGACAGTCTGCTCGACACGGTGGAGACACAGTGTCCCTTGGCTGCCGTCACGACAAATGAACCCCTTCTGACTCCATTTTTCCTTCTGTCACAGGTTGTGGGTCTGCGGCTATGTGGCTGTGGGCCCTGGAAAGGACCGTGGGGCCACGGACCCGCCAGCGTTATGACCCTTGACAGGTCCTGGTGGTGAGGCAGGGCCGGATCTCATGAGACACACGTGTAGGACGGGCGAGACAGGCACAGCCAACTGGGTTTGTACCAGGACCTCCGAAGCTGCATGGGGCTCGGGACACCCATGGCGGTCAGCACCAAGTGGAGCTGAGCTCAGGGAAGACACAAGCATAACCAACAATTACAGACACCTGCCTCCTCTCCTGATTTCCATGAGAATCATCAGACAACAAAAGGCTACCTTAACAGGCTACAAATTATCCACAGAAATCCAAACAGGGTTTGCTTGCTACTTGCTTCACGCAAGTAGATTTCATACCCAGGTGGAAGCAAGTATATGGAGAAAACAAACGCCAAAACGGAACAGGACAGGCAGCCACACTAGCGACCAGGCTATGAGGTGAGCAGAGACGGAGGGTTCCGGGAGCACACCCTCCCCTGTGTCGCAGCGCAGTCCACACACAGGCCCCCGCCCAGCACTGGGTCCTGCCAGACTTGTGCCTATGGGCCAATTCAGTCTCAGCCAAAACGGGAGACTCCTGCAAAGCTGGGAAGTGCAATGCCCGTGCTGGCCCTGTCCGCATGGACCTGACTCCCACTGCACATACACCTAGACTTCATCCCCCAAAACCTCCAAAGAGCCCTCCAAGTAGCCATCAGTGAGCTGGGGGAGCAGGCCGTCCTGCCTGGGTGTTCATCACACGACCCTCTGTTCCTTGAGAAAGGCTTGCCACAGAGGAAAAGGCAGCACGAGCCATCAGAACGCAGGGCGTGCCCTGTGCCCCGTCGCCGATGTGAGCTCCTGATCTCTGAGGACCGTGCACCGATGGGCAGTGTGTGGACACCCCAAGGGCCATGATTCTTTCTCTGTCCTCACTTACCAGGAAGGCAAGGCAGGAGAAAAAGACGGTGATTAATACACCCCGGTCACAAAACCACCAGTGACCGAACTGGCACTTGAACGCGAGAATTCAACTGAACGGACACACCATCTCTGCAGTGGAGGGGCTCCCCCAGCTGCCGCCCAGCTCTGTATCAGAGGCACGGCCCTGTCAGCACATTGCTGGGAAGGTCTGGGATGGGGGTACGATCCAGGAAGCAAGGCATCCCAGTTATGATGCGGACTCTCTGGTCGAGGGTTCCGACCCGAGGCACGGCGCTTCCCCTGAGAATGGGCACACCCACATCATTGTCCCCTGGACACAGGAGGTGTCCTGTCCCAGTGAGGGGCACTGTAAATGGGAGAAGGGTGCCCGAGCAAAGGTGGGGTATGTGGCAGAGTGGTTTCTTGGCCAGTGTTTGCCCTGCAAAGTGTCCTCATGCACAGGACCCGGGCTCTCGGGCTCTGGTTGCACATCTGGAAATGGGCTAACCACACAAGCTGTGGCTCGCGAGGATGTCTGTGAGGGCCAGGTAACAGGATCCTAAACCACTGCACACACCAGGTGGCGAACCCGAAGAGCTCATTGAATGCTACCGGCTACGGCTGTCAAAAGCGGTTATCCCGAAGTCGAAACTCTATGGCTCTGCTTCAGTAATTTCTCTTCCTAGAAACTTCTATGTCTCATGGAACTAAGTACGCAGCGCAGCGAGCAAGACACAAACGAGAGACAACGGCGAGCTCTGGTGGCCGTCGCAGGTACCGTGGAAACCGGCCGCCACGCTCGAGTCCCCAGTGGCTCCTGTACTTCCCCGCACACGCCAGCCGCTCGTCCTTACCCAGCTGTGGTGCTCACTGTGAAGAGACGGGCACTCTCCCCCACACCACAGACAAACACGGCTAGGTTACACTACGAAACCCTTTCGCTTCCTCCGATGCTTCCTTACATCACTAGGCTGACAGAGGCATGCAAAGAAAGGAAGAGAAATCAGATTTACTGCACACTAGGAAGTTAAAATTTCCAAGACAAAACGAGCAAACATATTTTAAAGAGAACAACAGGATGGATATAATTGAGAGAAGATTTAGAAACAACCACGACTGGAAGCAGAACTTTGTGCCACCACACATGTAAACGTGTGTTTACCAGAGACGCTACCAATTATCACTCAGGGACGTAAAACTCCATTACAACATACACAACTCATTAAAACATGGCATCCTGCCGAACAAAGACATCTAACAGGTGCCTATTCTAAACTTTCCTGTAACTGTTCTCCTTGTTGAAAACCAAGTTACACCTTTACAGTATCACCCTAGGGGATGCCGAAGTTCCCGCAACACCTTGTATAACACCAAACAAACCCACTCTGTTAATGCCCTGCTGGACGTGAATGTGAAATCCTGACCTAGAATTTGAGTGACAACCTCTCACAAATCACTGTGCTGGTTACAGGAGGGTGCCCTGGGCAGGTACGTGATAAAAACGGGCTTAGGGGCAGGTGACAGCTTCACTTGTAGGAGTCCTGAGTTTCAGTGTAGAAGGCAGTACTTGTGCTCAGTAAGCCCATGAGATTTGGAGTCCTGAACACGAGCGTCGGCTCCGCAAAGCGTGCTGTCTGTATCGAGCTTCCGTTCAGCTATGCTCAGTGCCTTATGTCTTTTGAAGAAACACTTCGTTTACAGATTATTACCTAGATCAAACCCGTATCCACCTGTACTATACAGTGATACGCTAACGACAATTTATCACTATTGGGGCAAAACCCGACTATCTACTGACAAATGAAGATACAGGAGAAACAACACGAGCCAGCCACGACTGACCACAGACGCTCCAGGGCAAAACAGCAAACTGACAAAACACAAACCACAGAACTTTTACCCTGTGTCTCCTTCCAGCTAGCACTGCGTCTCTGCTCCCAACCAGAGTTCAAGTCCTCCAGAAAGCTGCACCTACTGTGTCTACACAGACTCTGGAACTCTGGCGAGTGGGCTTTAGCGCAAGGGCTCCTGGACCAGACCACCGTGCTCCTCGGCCTCTACCTTGCCTGGCCCCACCCAGCACGACCAGGCCACCGCTCTCCCTTTCCCTGAGCACCTGGCTCACTGAGCTCCTTCCACCTTGTCGTGACCGCTTGGTCTCTGCCAGTTCTGTGTCTCTCTCCACTGCCACACTGGGCAGTGCCCAGAGAGCCACCCTTGGACTCTGGGGCTATCCACAGGTGCCCACCTAGGGACTTGTCAATCATCTGTCAAACAGAAATAGATTACTAACACACATATCGCCTTTACTTCCCTTTCGCTGCTGGTCTCTTCTCACTACACTGTGCACACATAGGGGTGCAGGCCTCTCCTCTGACTTTTTATCTATTTATTGCTTTCTTTGTTTTATTTCAAGTGGGGGACGGGCAGAGAGAGGGAGAGAGAGAGAATCCCAAGCAGGCTCTAGGCGCGGTCAGCGCAGAGCCCCATGCGGGGCTGCGGGGCTCTGGGGCTCGATCTCACAAACCCAAAGATCGTGACATGAGCAGAAATCAGCAGTCGGATGCTTGACCGACTGAGCCACCCGACGCCCCTCATCTGGGTTTTTCAGTCATGCTGCACCCTAGCTCTGGGACGATGTCTGCACCAAACTTGTTCCATGACTACAGGTGCTCAAAACTTACACAAATATATAAAAATATACGCAGCCGAAGAGACAAAGGACAAAAGTACTTAGACTCCAAAGGTGAATTCTTTGTTGTTTAAGGATGAATACACGTGTTCATTTAACCTTCATTAGCGTTTCAAACCCTTACTAATTTGCATTGTGCTGTACTTAACACTAGGTCCTATCTTAATCCACATTGCTACTTGATACAAAGAAAGAACAAAAGCTCTCAAAAGTAAATTCTAAGGCAGCAAAAGAAGAATGGGGGAAGCGGCAAGGAGAAAGCAGCCTATCAGTCCTTTAGTTCCAGAAGAGCCTCACAGACAGGAAAAGGCAGGTGACATTGGAGCTGGCAGGTGGGTCCCACGAGAGCCCCCAGAGGATGGAGGTCCTTGCCTTGGAAGGCTCATGTCGCAGACGGGCCACACGGCCTTTCCGGCGGCGCTGCAACACCGCGCTGCTGCTGCTGCTGCTGCTGCTGCTGGCATCCGTGGGGCTGTCCGCCAGACGGAACCTGGAAGCTGGGATGCTGCTGACGTGCGTCCGCCTGAAATACGGAGGGAAACAATCAACAAACACGCACACACACACCGAGGTTGTTATCTAAAGAAAAGGGGACTTTGTCAGCCAGGCCAAAACCCGTCAATTAGGAAAATGAGGTCACAGAAAAAGGTCTCCAAGGAAGGCATCCTTGCCCCTGGCTCCAGTGCAAGCCCGCTAGCCGGGTCCTGTGGAGACAGGGTCTCCCGGGCCCAGCAGGTGCAACGCATCCCCGCGGCCCAGACGTCCCCGAGGTGGAGCAGCGCCTGCCCCCAGTCAAGCTGTCATCCAGCGTGTCTGCACCACCTCCTGCCCAACTGACCGGGAAGCACTCCTATACGTCCCTCTGGCCTTCACCTGCCATCGGCCCACGTGTGCCAAGGCCCTCGCTGTGATGCCAGGTGACCCCAGGTTTTCCTCCACCAGCCACTTTCGGGCGCCCCAGGGGCATCCGCGGCAGGATCCTTGGGAACCACACCTCGCAGCTCCCGTACACAGGAGGCAAAAGCGTCTCTGGCCTCTGTGCAGTTAGACTAACAGACAAATGTCCCCCTTGGCCACAGAAGTCTCCAGAAAAGTTCCATGGAGCCCCGAGCCCCTAGGGTGGAGTCACTTAATTGGGCTGTCAGCTGCTCCCCTCAGCAAAGGCTCTGGGCACGAAGCGGTCAGCAGCTGTGAAGGAGCACCCGCCAGCCCACGTGCCCGGCCTCAGCCACGGGCTCACCCTCCACACTTGAACCCTGCACGGGAGTCCAGTGGCTCCTTGCTCTCTGGAAAAGAAGAGAAGCTGACTTCCGTTGCACAAATCCCAGTGCGGCCTGAGTGGGCCTGCTTTTGGAGCAGGAGCCTGCACCTAAGGGGGCCCAGTCAGCTACTCGAGGCACTGTCACACCAGAATGACTCTCACCTGGTACCTATTTCTTACAAAGAAGCAAGCAAACCTTTTAATACCTGCTGACAATTACTGTCTGCAGGACGCAGCTCACAAGCCGGCTGACCCGCTCCCTCACAGGCGACTCACCAATGTCCCAACAGACTTAAAGCGATTACATGTCATTCTCCACTCTTTTCAAAAAGCTAAGAAACTGGGAGCACTGCGCTAACCCCACCAATGTGAAGGTGACCTTCACAACCATGGCCACGTGTCCACTCCCATGGTGACCCCACTGGTGTTACCGAAGGGACCACAGCTTCCGGGGACGCTGGGTCCGAATCTGGCACGCTGGACCCCTCCTAGCCCCACCCCATCACTGCCACACTCGGTGGAGGGAGGCCGCAAATAAACCCACCCAAACACGAACAGAACTTTCCCTAACTTCCACGCCTCCTCCCATGGCTGTGAGCTCTGTCATGCCTCCCGGTCTCCTGAGATTCCAAACCTAACCTCTGCAATGAGGTTTCACTTCTCCCTCTTGCCAACTACGAAGCTACCGGCTCCCTGAGCTACATCCAGTCACTCTGCCCATTCGGCCAAAGGATTCCTCTAGAAGATACACAGCAGGTGCTAACATATGTGTTTGTGAGGTGGTTCATGTTAGGCACGGTGAAGGGCAGTGTCCCCCCCAGCCCCGCCCCATCATCAGTTAGGTGGTACCTGGAAAATGGATCGCATCAGACTACAACACGCTCAGGGTTATTGTGTGTAACTCTGATCCGGTTCGGGTCATACCATAGCACACCCACGGTTCTACATTGGAACCATGAGCTGGTTCAGGTCATACTGGTGACAGAGGGAAGCCGCCCCCAGCCGCATCTCAAACACATCTGTGACCCGGGAAATGTCATACCCGTGGTGAAGCGAAGAGCCTCTCAGTCTTGCCCGCTTTAATTCAGCCCTCAGTGCTTCCATGCTCTGTAGAAGCCGATCCTGCAAAGCAGCAAATGACAACGACACTCACTGCAAGCAAGGTTAACGATTCTTTGCCTCAAGAGTCCGTTCAACACGGAGCACAAACTGGTAGTGGCCAGAGGAGAGGAGAGTAGGGGCGGTGGGCAAAAGAGGTGATGCTGATTAGGAGGCATAAGCATCCAGATATCAAATAAGGCCGTCTCGGGGATGAAAAGCACCGTACAGGGAATACGGTCCGTGATACCCTAAGGACTCTGTATGGTGACACACGGTGACCACAGTGATGGTGGTGAGCACAGAGTTACGCGTGCAATTGGTGAAACGGTATGCTGTCTACTTGAAACTGATACAACACTGTAGGTTCATTACACGATGGGGAAATTCAGCAGTTACAAACCCCAAGACCATTGTCTCCAAGAGTCCTCCAGGAAACACCCGGATCACCAAGTGAACGTCCTAAACCCTACTGAACAGTTAGGTCACAGGCCTAGCAAGGTTACAGAGGAGAAACACCGAGCCACTAACACTTGTTCCTAATTATGTAGAGAGGAGCAGGACTTTCTGGGCGGTGGGGGAATAGCCCTTCTGTGCAATAGGCACGTGCTCCTTCGTGGACCCTCCGCAGCCCAGCCTTACGTCTGCACACGCAGCACCAGGGAGCAAAACCGAAGAGGACCTTCGGTCACACAACAACGCCCTAGGCAGTGCCGTCCCAGGCAGCAGACACCGCCGCACGTGGCTAACTGAGTGCCCAAAGTGGGGCTGGTCCCGACCACAGGGGATGGAACTGTGAGACGGCCCGTGGGTTGCAAGGACTGAATGTGGAAAAACATTGTAGAGTAGCTCCTTCATGTCTATACTATTTACATGATACAATAACACGTGGCCTGCATCGGGCTACATGAAAACTAACATCACCCGTCTGTTTGACCATTTCGAATGCAGCCGCGAGAATCCTTGGGATGACACCCGTGTCTCCTGTTACCTTCCTGCTGGGCAACGCTGCACTCAACGAAAGGTTTGCGTGAACATTTTAGCTTTCGAGTGGACCCCCGAAGGGACTCAGAAATCTGAACCCCATAGGCTGCTCAGCTCCAACTCTGCCACATGCGTGCCATTCAGACTTGCGAGCGTGGGGCCCCTCGAAAGCACAGTGGTGGCTCGCCTTGGAGGAAGTGTCAGCCCCAGAGGTCACCTGCTCCTTTCCAGTCTCAAGGGATCACTGAATGATTGAGAGATGGAAATACCTTCTCACGTTGCGTTTCTTGTAACTGTTTTTTCAGATTGCCCACTTCTCCTAACGGAGACTTCTGAGAAAGGTACAGTCCTTTAGTGTTCATTCTTTCAAACGTTCCACAAGCTAGAGCACGCCTACGTTTCTCTTTACAATAACGCAGCACCACAGAAAAGTCATGGAGTGGATGGCCATACCAACGAACGGGGTCACATGACCACAGAGTGAAATGCTGTCTGTGAAACTGCAGTAACAGCCTTTCCTCATGCTTTGTCCATGTACAATTTCTTCACGGATCACTGTCTGACTGTAAGTATGACAAGTTCCTAAGTTTACTTGCAGCAGGTACACTGGTTTGTACTAGCTTTTAGGGTCTGTGATGCCTCAGTCACTTGGGAAACCTGACCTAAGTTTCGTACATAGAATTCCAATCTCACATACAACTATTCTACCTAAAGGCTGGCCCCAGTGATCAAGGTAGAACCTCACGTGGGGTATAATAACGCACCTCATAATGGGTTTTACCCAAAACAAGTGTGTCGTGTAATTAGCATTGCTCACTGGTGTCTCCAAGTGCCCATCTTAGGGAAGATTCTGGGCTCATCTACAGGGACACAGGTGTCACCAGAACTGGTAGTATCAGGTCCGCACCCAACTGTCACCACCAGAGCTTCTCTCACAGAGATCCTATGATACTGCTTCCCTCCCGTTACACCTCAAGTGTATCCGTTATGATGGTGTAAGAGTCCAGGCTTAGACTCTTTCCAACCCAGATGAAAAGAGGGAAGGCAGGAGATGGAACAGGAGAAACTCTGTTTTCAGCTGCTTAAATGCTTGACAGAACTGCGCACTCCTACCGGTCCGTCTGGACAAAAGAGGTACAAATTAGCTCCCCAGACAAGAACCAGGCTGAAGGTTCCAGCACAGGGGTGGCCAACGAGGGCCTGCTGACCACATCCAGCCACTGCCGGGTCCTATCAACAAAGGGTTATCGACACACGGCCCCTCCCCTTAGTTATATACTGCCTATGGCTGTTTCTGGGCCCATCTTTGATTAGCATGAAGCTAGCTTACTCCTTACCTCTCAGTTAGTAAAAGCCTAACATACTTACTCTCGGGCCCTCCCCAGACCATACTCCTCTTCTAGACAGTAAGACGCACCTTCCCGCACACATACGTCGGGCAGGGACAGGACACTGGGAACTTAACACAGACAGTGGGTAACAGCCTGCAGTTTTCCGCGTGAAAGAATCATTTCTACTTTCTACAGTGGCTGTTAGCCTCTGCTCCACGCTGCTCCTCAGGATCACAACGTGAGCGTCTCCTCTGTGAGGACGGGGGCACTCAGCCGCTGTCTCTCATGTCCTACCTTATCTTCCACAGCAGCCATTCTCTCCTTAAGATGACGCTGAAGACGCTCGTCAGATTCGGAAAGGAGCTGATCAATAGTGCCCGACAGACATTTATTAGTCTCTTCATTCATTTTTTCTCTCTGCCTTACCTGAAAGAGAAGACGCAGGCTTGAAGCAAAAGTGCGAACATCGGCTCAGACGTGCGAATGACCAGCGGTGCGACCCACACGCACGCCATCCTCGGCTGCCCCTTCCCACGGCACTCTTGGGCGTGCTTGTGCCTCACTGCCAGCACCGACCTCCCGGGACACAGAAACGCAGGAACCTGCTTCCCAGGGGTCATCACTTAGCAGGTGCCTTTGTTTCTGGGAAACAAAACACACATGGGCCCTCACGAATGTCCTCATTATTAGCTCTCAGATGGGCTCAGGAGGCAGATGTACATGCAGGAAAGAGCATATTCTTTTTTTAATTTTTTTTTTAACGTTTTTTAATTTATTTTTGGGACAGAGAGAGACAGAGCATGAACGGGGGAGGGGCAGAGAGAGAGGGAGACACAGAATCGGAAACAGGCTCCAGGCTCCGAGCCATCAGCCCAGAGCCTGACGCGGGGCTCGAACTCACGGACCGCGAGATCGTGACCTGGCTGAAGTCGGACGCTTAACCGACTGCGCCACCCAGGCGCCCCTAAAGAGCATATTCTTAAGGGGATCAGCTTATCTACACACAGGAGGAGGAATATTCCGGGGCGGAAACAGAAGCTCGGATCTGGCCTCAGGGGGAAAGAAATGAATCCATTGACAAAACCGAAAGATAAAAAAAATCCACTTTGGGAAAGATTCAGTGGTGAGAAAGACTTTCACCTGTTTTTCGTGAAATTCCCACATCTCCTGAACGTTTTGTAATGGAACTTGTATTAGAAATTCATAACAAATTACCTCAAGTAATTTCCGAACGTAACCGCAAAGTTCACGGGTCTGTGTTATATACAACTCTCATCAATCGTCTGGTTTAAAAACTCGTTTCTGCCGCATCTCCTGAATTAACCCAAAACAGAAGCGCCGAGGACAGGCCGGCAGGATTCAGGGGCTCCTGCCGGGCGGAGGGCCGTGGGGTACGGACTACACATGTGCCCTGCAGTCGGGGGGCCCAGGGAGGAGGAAGAGCCCACAGGACACACCCGCAGGCTAGGCAATGGACAGTCCCTCCATGCTCGGGCTTCCTCATCTCTAAGCCACACCTGCTGGCACCTCTTTCCTTGGGAGCAGGCAACAGAAAGCACGACCACCTCACCTAACACGCAGCAACGGCCATCACTTGGAAAAGACCCTGGTCACCCCACAAGAAGGGATCAGCACCCAAGTATTTTTCAAGCAAAACAGCTTAAAAGTGTCCTTGGAATTGTCTCAGTTATAATAGAATCCTTATCTCAACACCTGTCCCTCCAAACTACCATACAGTCCTAAAGGCAATGAAGTGCTTCTCTAAGTAGGTGAGGTCGAATTCTCGGCCCAAGAGGCTAGCGTCTGGTTGTGCTCGCTTGTGTGCATGTGGCATGGCAGGCTGGGGTCGGATTGTCTCAGTTATAATAGAATCCTTATCTCAACACCTGTCCCTCCAAACTACCATACAGTCCTAAAGGCAATGAAGTGCTTCTCTAAGTAGGTGAGGTCGAATTCTCGGCCCAAGAGGCTAGCGTCTGGTTGTGCTCGCTTGTGTGCATGTGGCATGGCAGGCTGGGGTCGGCCAACACGAGCCCTCACGCTGGCATCAGAAGCTTCACTCCGCGAGAACTCATGTTTTATTCTCTGACCCTGAGGGCCAAGCACACGAGTTTCTGGTGTAAGTTAAGGGTGAGTGTTTCGAGTTTTCTGGTGAAAACAAAACCTGATGGCCTTGGATGGACGTCCCAAGATGGGGAGGCCGCTGCCTGCTCTGTCTCCTGGGTGTTTCACGTTGACGTCTGACCAGCTACCGCAGGGAAAAATCTCAGGGGATTCAAGGGACACGGGCCTCCCTTTCGTCAAGGCTCGATTACGCTATTCTTCTTCTTAGGAACATCTACCCTGACCTGTGCCTTTCATCTCAAGTAGAAATTCAGGATGTGGGGACCAAGGTCAGGCCCGTGACCTGATTTCAGGACCTCAGTGTCATGTCCTAAGGAAGGAGACCCCTCCTCTAGGCTGCCCTACCCCAGGCCAGTACCTCCGCTTTGGCCAAGGGACACCCACGAGGTCCCGCGTCAACCGTGAGTAGCTGCTAATGAGCTGGTGGGCACAGTGGGCTGTGCGGGTGCCTCCACCCCTAGGCAGCACTGCCTCCGGGGCCCCAGCGTCCAGAGAACATTGTCCACATGCTAGGAGTGTTCAGTAGCATCCAACTCGCACAAGAGTCCACTGTACCCCTGATGGGACCGAGAAGGGGCCTGGCGTCCACATGGGGAGAAGTGGGAAACAAGGGACCACTCCCTACCCCCAGACCCCCAGCCTGTGCCTCATCCTCAACCACTGCCAGGTGCATGGCTGCTCTGCTCGCACACGTACCCGCTGCAGTTCTTGGTTCTTTTCCTCCAGCTGGGCCTCCATCTGGCGCAGCCTTTCCTCGATGTTGCCACGCCTCTGCTCGGCCTGTGGGCGACAGCGGGGTCAGAAGAGCTGGCGGCCCCACACCACACGCTGTGCCTACGCACGACATGCTGTGAGCGGCCTTCCGCCTGCTCACAGTCCCTACCGGCCTCATGCGTGCCAGTTGGAAGCAGTGGGCTTCCATGCTGGTGACCGGGGGTAGGCAACGGTCTCGTCCCCACCCCGGTTCCCGGATCCTTGGACGGTGCCTCGTCCCCCGGGAGACACCCCTGGCCACTCAGCACGGACAGGAGGAAGCAGCAAGCAGAAAGAGCAAACAGGCGTGCTAGCTTCCTAAGCTGGGAAGTCACTTCCAACAATTTAGCTTCCTCAGCAGCAGAGTGTCCAAAGACAAACAGTCGGGCTACACGGCTGACCAGGGACAGGAGAGAGGACAGGCGAGAAAACAAACGGAGACTTGACATGCAGATCACAAAGGAGGAGAGGCTCTGTTGGAGCCTGGGCTTATGGGTGCCCAATGCCGCCTGCCCGACTTGATGGCAGCCTTGAGGGTCAGCATCCCGTGATGACACCACCCCCTTCCCACTGGGACCCTCACTGCACTGGAACCGGTGACACAGAAGCACCGACAGGCTCCCTGCTACAGGTTCCCTCAGCCCAGGTTCCGGAAGGACGGACTGGCTGCCCAGTCATGTGCTCCCTCGTCCTGTGTGCATCACTCGATCCCAGCACCGACCACATCATGTCTGGAAACTACCTCTTCAACTGCTGCCTTCCTCTGTGGGTGGTGAGGGCTATGAGAGCTGGGAGGGCAGGGACTGTGTCTGGCACGTTCCTCGACTCTATTTGTTGAACCTCCGAGTGAATTCCTTAAAGATTTATTTCTTACAGGGGTGTCTGGGTGGCTCAGTCAGTCGGGTTCTGACTCTTGGCTTCAGCTCAGGTCATGAACTCAAGGTTTGGGCGTTCGAGCCCTGTGTCACACTCTGTGCTGATAGCATGGAGCCTACTTGGCATTCTATCTCCTTCTTTCTGCCCCTCCCCTGCTCATGTATGTGCCCATGCTCGCTCTCTCTGTCTGTCTCAAAATAAATGAACATTTAAGAATTTTTTAAATAAAAACGATTGTGTTGAAAAGAGGATAGGATTTTCTCATTTCTCGGAAAAATTCTATGCTTTTTTGGTTTCTTTTTTTCCTTCAGTAAGCTCTACACCAAACGGGGTCTCAGACTCATGACCCTGAGATCAAGAGTCCCAAGCTCCACTGACTCAGCCAGCCAGGCACCCCTGTCCTTCTCTTACCCAAGGCTACTACCTTGAGCTTTGAGTCGCTGACTTAACTCTGAAAAGCAGTGAGTCTTAGATGCAGCCAACGGCACACAGCACACATCGGACAAAACCGGAGGGAACAAAACTGAGGATGATGCCTGCCATTTGAAAAGCATTCCGATCTCAGACAAAGTAGCACCGAAAACAGATCTCAGCTGGGTCGCGGAATTTGGCACGCCGACGTTACCGGTGAGAAATGAGATACAAGAACGGACCGCCATGAAAATGACATTCCCACCATGGGACCCAGAAGGAAAGGCAGGCCCCACCTTGCAGAGGGTGGCCACCCTCTGGGCCGGCTCGGCTTCCACCTCGGGCAGCGACTTGGCCTTCCTCGGGGTCTGCTGCAGCTTCCGCTCCGCCACCTCCAGGCGCTCTTGCAACTGGCGGTTTTGATCCGCAGTCTAGGAAATGAAGGCAAAGCATCAAAGTGTAGCAAGTCTTCTCTCCGTTTCCATTTTTAATAAAGTGAAACAAAAGCTAAATGCAGAGATCTACTGTTCGTTCTGACTGAAGCCAACAGTTTGGGAGGTGCTTCAGAGTAAACCTTTCCTGTCTGCAAGGAGTCACCCACTGCCTTGGTCCTCGTTTCACTACGCAAAACATGTCTTGCCAAACTCTTTGCTCTTCTTCAGTATCTTCAAAGAAGTCTTTCAAAAGACAAAGTTCCCACACATTAAAGAAAACCCATCTTCTGGAGGAGCTTGCTCGTTCTTCCTGACAAGTTAAGGAGGGAAGGGTTCGGTCCTAACCCTTCGTGAACATATTTATACTGTGGTCCGAGGGCTCGCTCCATAGGACATTCTGAGGTGGGCACATCAGCCAGCACAGAGCTTCTGAGAGCATGCCTGATGCCAGTTGAGTTCTTTTTGGAAGTGTACCATTATTCAACAAAAGCACTCTCCCTCTTGACCAAAAACGTGGAAAACTTCAACGTGGAAAACTTAGACACGAGATTTTTTGTTAAAGGACTTTTAGGGAAGCCGAGGTGGCTCAGTCGGTTAAGCGGCCAATTCAGCTCAGGTCATGATCTCATAGCTCATGGGGTCAACCCCGCCTCGTGCTCTGTGCTGACAGCTCAGAGCCTGGAGCCTGCTTGGGATTCTGTGTCTCCCTGTCTCCCTCTCTGGCCCTCCACTGCTCATGCTCACTCTCTCTCTCTCTCTCACACTGGCTCCCTTTCTCAAAAATAAATAAGCATTAAAAACATATAAAGTCATTTTAAAAATCATGTATAAGGTGAGGTTTTTGCCAGGTTAACGTTTGTTCCCACAGACTCCTTCCATCTTCTGAGTGCATATAGCTCTGTGTGTATATACAGACTGCGTCTCATGCTTTAAAACCCTCAGAATATAAATCACATGCTGTACACAAAGTATTTCACGATCTGCCTTTTACACTCATGATTTGGAACATCTTACGTGCCATCAAACAGCATTCCTCAATGTCATTTTCATGGCTTCCTAGTCTTTCACTTTGATTATCATTTTGGGTCGACTGACACATTTGACAAACACACCAGGCAAACTCACTCTGTTTCCAAGAAGCTGGATGCGGTGTTCCTGTTCAATGCCGGATGACCTGAGACAACCAAGGAAGAGCCGTGCGGCTTCCCAAAACACAGGGTCTCACATCCTCACACCAGACTGTGCTTCTGCACCTGCCATCCCCCCGATCTCAAGTACTAACCAAAATGGCCAGTGCCTACACATTCCCGGCTACTCCCTGCTCCGTTGGAAACAGTGCTAACGGGCAACAGAATAACGTGCATTTAAGACAAGACAAGGAAGGAACCAAGGAGGGTAGCCCCATAACATGCTTCCATAAAATTCGAAAGAATTAAACCCTGGACGTTGAAGTAACCCCGCTGGTCAACACAAGATTCTAAGATCCTAAAACCTTGACATTGACACTTGGTCCTTAACCTGACTTGTAATTAATAAAAGTGGAATGAAGTTCAACGAAACCAACGACCTGTCGATGCAGAGAGTCCTTCTTTGCGATCTCGTTTTCAAGTTTATCCTTGAGGTCCTGCAGAGAGGTGGCTTCCTGCTGTGCCCTGAGGCAGCGCTTCTCAAGGGTAGTGATCCTCTCTTGCATGTCTTCCTTCTGGGCCATGGCCTACAGCAGGTATTTCAGAGGGAAAACAGGGAAAGAATCAGCGTACGACACATTAACACACTCCAGACACAAAAACTGGGCGAAATTCTCATTTCCCAAACAAACAGAAAAGTAGCATCCTCGGGGCACCTGGGTGGCTCAGCCGGTGACGCTTTGTGAGTTGGCGCCCCGCGTCAGGCTCTGTGCCGACAGTGCGGAGGCTGCTCGGGATTCTGGCCAGGTACCCAGGCTTATTCTTTCCCATGTGTTCAAAGACAAATGGATAATAAAATCTCCCGGAAGTCACAACCTCGGTTGCCTCCGGACACCGTTGAGCTTTCCACAGAACAGCGACTTGCCTCTGGAGGCACGCACCATGAGACACCATCCCCTCTCCGGGGAAAAGGTGGGGGAAATCTCATCCAATTCCCACAAAGTTGAAGCAGCAGTGTTAACAAAAGGAAGCCAAACTCCACCTTGCATATAACTGGAAGTCATCTTCTATAGCCTAACCCTGTAACAACATTGTATCCCATGGTATCTGACACTGCAAATGAAACCAGACCGTCCTGCCCTGCCTTTCTTGTCCACCACCCGAGAGATTCCTCTTCCAGCCCTCTGTGTTTACTAAGCAATTTATGTCAGCAGTCTCAAGAGTGAAAGTGATGAGTCCTAAGAAATGATTTTCTAAACTCTCTGCATATTGAACTCTGCTGCGGGGTCTCCCCCCACCTTTGCCAAACAACAACTTCACTGAATGGGTTATATAATTTCTGCAAATACTTTTGTTTTAAATTCGGACACGGCCTCACCCACACTAAGGTACTAAACAGACTGCTCGTGCACGTACACGTGGGTCTGACAGGGTCTGACAGGGTCTTCCCGAGGTGGCATTGACGGGCTGGGGGTGGGGTGTGCGGGGACTGTCCACAAAGGGCAGCTCACAGGGACAGGAGGAGGCACAGAGCAACCATCCCACCCTTACTAGTTTCTGTGACAAGGATCAGATTCCCATCCACGACGACCACACGTGCAGAAGCGGCCGCACTCCTCCATGACCTTACACCGGGACCAGCGGGCTGCCCCTCGCTCACTCTGACCGCCACGACCAGGAGCACGGAACCCCTGGCAGGAGGGCAGGGCGGCAGAGGCGGCCGTGACGGCCCCTCGGGAGAGCCGCCCTCGCACGGTCGTGCCCCCGGCAGCGACCTGGCAGCACCACGCTGGTTCCCACGTGCCGAGTGTGTTCCCAAAACGGACCGAGAGCATGGCATGGGCCAAGCTCAGGTGGCCCACACTCCACACCCGAGGGCACTCCGCCACCTGCCCGCCAGGCCTCGGCAGGGGAGAGCCCAGGGAGGACAGATTCCACCGCGCAGACGGGGAGGCAGCCCGCCCAGGCCCCGGAGTCACGTCCCGTTCTGCTGCTACTTCTACCCAACTCCAAACGTTCAAAACCCGTGGGAGACGAAGGACACACTGGGCAAGGCCGAACCAAACACCCCACGTTTGGCTAGACGACGGCGTGGCCATTTCAACCGACACTCACTTCACGGACATCTCTTTGTAATATGCTGTTCATTGCTTCAGAACGGATGAGGTCTTTCCTTGATATGGCTAGGTCCTCTTCCAGCTTGGCCATGAGAGTGCACAGGGTAGCCAGGAGCTCTTTCATCTGGCTCTGCACCTTGGAAACTCAGAAAGGGAAGCAACATGTGAGGGCCCCCACTGCTAGTCTTCATATGTTGTTTTAAAAACAATGCATAAAAAGGAAACCCCCTCCAATCAAATCCTGTGATGATGTCTGGAGCTGAACTCTGCGTGTGGCCCCTAATTCTTCTTCTACGAAACTACACCCCTCCAGTGCCACACGTAACTGCTCTCTTACCTGGAAACAAAGGGATAGAGTTTGTACACAGAGGTGTTTCATTAGTCCTTACTATACAGTTACCCTAACATCCCCTTCGCCTCAAATAACATGACAGAATGCTGGTAAGGTTTTTCACGGATGCTCCTGTTCACAAACTTGCTTGTTAACAGCTTTCCATTTTACATTGGAGACAAATCTTCCCCGAAATAAATCACATTATGCAATTTGTACTAGCCAATCGATACACACAACATTTCCACCAACTACTGCTTTTTAACCATACAGACCTGTCTTCTCACAAGAATTCAAGAAGATGAAAAGGAAACTCCAGTCACACAAACACACAAAGCGTGCGTATAACACACAGCATGTGCACAAATTGAGAACCACCGTGGCTAGGCACACCGTTTCATCCTCCGTTTGGTCGTTGTCCAATATGGACTTGAGGACCTTGAGCACCTCCACCTCACTGGACACACCGGCCTGAGTCTTTGCCTGTCGCCTCACCAATGTTCTCCTGAGAGATCTCTCGTGTCTGCAGATTAGGAACTCCAAGTGTTCCAGGAGCACCTAGCGGGAGAGGCAAAAGGAAAAGCGTGTTTCAAGAACAACTTCAATTCCGGGCCTCAAGTTCACCAAATGCAAAACCAAGTCTGAATCCCTTCAATTCAGTGCCCAGGTAGGGAGCCATCCCCTCGAATGTGTTAAAATAGCCTCACTCCTCCTCACGGATCAAACAAGGTTTGAGAACAATAGGTCCCAGCCAACTCCATGGGGACATGTGGACAAGGGGACTGAATGGTGTCCTGTGTTGAAAGACCCTGGCAGTGCGCCTACTGACCCTGGTGTTGTTTCTCTCCGCCTTCAGGTTGGCGATCTCCTCCTCTCTCTGCACGAGCTGCTCCCTGCAGGTGTGGAGCTCTGCAGCGAGAGCTGCACACTCCTGGGGTCAGAGAGGGGACAAAAGTGGAGAGACACAGGGGGTCTTTACCAGAGCACACCAGGCCTCCGTGGCCCTCCAGAGTCCCAGCACCCACCACCCTCAAGTAGCATCACACACACCAGTCCCCTCCTCACCACCCACAGGAGTCCCGGGGATTTTCGGAGGGACCGACACTCAAGGGGACAGACGTTTGCAGGTGCCTGGCAGGTCTAGGACTCAGGAGCTCTGCTGACTCGGGAGCAACAGGCCGAGAAGCCTGCTGCCCATCCCCAGCCTCTGGCCTCGTCTGGCAAGCAGGCTTGTGGAGCGGCAGCGGGGAAAGGCTGACGGTAGTCAAAAGCTGCTGTCTTAGCCTGAACACCTGGCTCAATCAGACTCAACCATACCCAATGGACTTTTCAAAAATGATGGTAGGACTCTTGACGAAAGGGCGAGTTTACGACTTATTTCCTTAGTCGAGCAGGAAATATTATGGATGAAGGGTCTCTGAGGAGAGTGATGCCAGGGCCCACCACCCCGCGTGGGGCTTCTCTCCCGCCAATACTGAGCGCCCGCCCAGGACATGGGGTACAGGTGGGCTCCAAGGAGGTGGACGCACACTCTCCAGTCAGTCGAGCGCAGAGCCCGGTGCAGGGCTCAGTCCCTGAACCATGACATCATGACCTGAGCTGAAACCAAGAGTCAGACGCTTAACGCCCTGAGATACCCAGGCGCCCCAGAGCTTTTGTCTCTGTAGGACAAACGAAGGGATAAACGTTAACTTAACAACTGACATTCCAAAGAGAGAGTGGTTGATTTCAGCCATTCTAGAAAATCCAAGGACAAACTGGTGACATACTTCAAGTTCCTTCATAAATTAACCCTTTCCAAATCAACGGGAATGTTACCACAGAACTGACCACGTTCCTTGCAATCTGACTTGACAAGGTGAACCCACAGAAGCCTATCTGATCCTTGATGTAGGACTGTGCAGGCCCATTTCTATGTGGGGATTTTTGTTCCAATAAATACATTGGAAACTTTTCTGGAGATGTGTGACTTTTGGAAAGACTGGCAGATGAGCTGAGCAGCTACGAAGTATCAAAACTAGTAAGTAAAAGGGAGGCCACAGGTGCATGAAATAAACGCAGACACTAGGCTATTATAGCATTTCCTATCCGAAAACATACACAAACCGACTTTAACAAGATAAAACGTATCATTTTGCACACAGAAACTGACCGTACCTACATGGTGCCATTTGCAGTCAAGAGAAAGGCAAACAAATGTGGAGACGCAGGATTAGTCCTAACTGCATAACACGAACTGTAGCAGACGCTGTCCTCTGGGGGAAGTGTGCACCACCTCCTGCTGCTATTGAGGTCCCCTCAAGTGTTGCACGAATCCACGAATCTGCTACTCAGCTCTTGGTAAGCACTTCCTTTCTCCAGTAAATCAAGCACCACAGGAGAAGTGATTTCTCAGGGTTCCTGCGTCATTTTCACCATGTTAGGGGCAATACCATGAACCTTAATTACAGCCTGGGACCCGTTTGAAGTGTCCCCAGGGATGCTGGACGTGCTCCCGCGATGCAGAGAAGACTCACGGTATGACAAGAAAAGGCTGAATGGCCTGACATGTACTGAGGTCCACAGCTGCAGCTGCCAGCCGGCCTGCGTGAGGACCATGGAGGCACAAGGAAAGGGAAATTCTCGAAGCTCTCGCTGCGGCTACCGCAGCACATGCAAAAACCTGGTGCTCTTTGTGAGACATCTTTGTGTCTCGTGTGGAAGATGTGGCATCTCTGTGGATGTAGGACTGCTGTGAGACGGGCACACCTGCAGACTCAACTCAAACTGCAAAGACAAGTGAAGACCTGACATCACGACGTAAGGCAGAAGGAAGGGAAGGATCGAAAACTGGCACATTTCAATGCAAGCACAGGATAGCTTGGTGATTTTAGAAAGGGGTTTGGCTTTTCAAATGGTCATGACGATAGGAGAAGCAGCTTCTACCACGAAGAGGAAGCACACGGTTTCCCAGACGCCCCAGAGAAGATTGCAGAGAAGAAGGAACCACCATCCACCGCATGTCAACCACTCCAAGACAAAAAGGGAAAACCCAAGAAAATCAGGTGAGAGGACCATGGCTGTCTGCACAGGTTTTCATGCAGAAGGAGGTGCCCTGTCGGGGGGAAAATGCCACAAACGACATTTATTTACGAGAAAGACAAGTGAGCACCAAGATGTTGGGTAGGAAGGGGTGAAGCAGCTACCGACTGAGCGGATACAGGCGAGGGTGTGATCAGGGCGGCTGGCCCTGTGTAGGAAGCTCACCCCAGGGTCCTGAAGGCAACAAGTGCCAGTGGCCAGTGGTCTGGCTGCACAACCAGAGCCCATGCCCTGGACCAGTTCCATCCCGGCTCTGTCCCTCAACTCAGGAAGTACGCTGAAAGCAAGGGACTGTCCTCTAAAGTTCTTCTGACATTGGACAATGTCCTGGCCACCCAGAACCCCACGGGTCACCACCAAACGTGTCTTGGCGGCTCACTCGCTCCGGAACGCAGCAGGTCTAAGTCTGCCTGTGGACCAGGGGCCACGAGGATCTGTGAGGCTCATGACACAGGCACTTTACAAGAAGGATAGTCAATGAGGGGCGCCTGGGTGGCGCAGTCGGTTAAGCGTCCGACTTCAGCCAGGTCACGATCTCGCGGTCCGTGAGTTCGAGCCCCGCGTCAGGCTGTGGGCTGATGGCTCGGAGCCTGGAGCCTGTTTCCGATACTGTGTCTCCCTCTCTCTCTGCCCCTCCCCTGTTCATGCTCTGTCTCTCTCTGTCCCAAAAAAAAAAAAAAAAAAAAAAAAAAACGTTGAAAAAAAAAAAGAAGGACAGTCAATGCTACCAAAGAGAACCGCCACAGAGGGAACATTATGAAAGTCAGGAAGATGCCAAGGGACGTTACAAAAAACTCTGGGAAAACCATCAAGCCCAACACAATCAAGAAATCCCTGCTAGAGATGACTGTCCATATGACGTGCGTGATTTCCAGGACCTATGACACAGCCAATCAGGAAACTCATGAATGAGACTCTGCATATGGCAAAAAGAAACAAAAGAAAAAGAAAAAGAGTTGGGGGATGCAGGGATTCAAAATGCGTATCCTACAGAAGGTCAAGAGCACAGAGAAAAGCCCAGAGGAGGTCACAGAAGAAGACAGCACAGAGAGGAGATCTGGTGAAGCAGACGGATGGCGAGGAAGGCGGCATGGAAGTGGCATCGCTGGAAAGCACGCTGCCACCAGGACTGATCCGCCAGCGTCTCGGCTCCTTTCCCACATGGACCCTTCCATGACAAGGGCGCTGGGACTAAAGCCAGCCAGCCGTCTATGGAAACATTGGCCAGGAACAGAAAGGCCCTTCTGGAAAGCTGCACAGACAGTGCCCACCTCCACCCCCATACCGCCAGGCCCCAAGGCCCAAGACTGCCCCAACTAGCGGGTCCCCCCGACCCCATGCAGGTCTGCATATCAGCACATTTGTGAGGACCCACCCCCACTTTCCAGACAGCAAATCCTCACCAAGGTGCTCAGTGAACCACTTCGCCTGCCATGCACAGGTCTCTGCGTGAAAATCGAGGGAGCGTGCAGCCAGGCCGCCCGGGGCGCATGTGTGTCACCACCACCTAAGCGGTCATCAGGAGGAACGTCGTGTGGGAGAATTGTGTGCACTTGGACGGCCTATCCTCACACGGGCATAAGGGCAGTAAGATCTGACATACAACGAATAACGTGTTGTTCCATAACCTGGCTTTCAAAAAATGACATTACCTTCTGGCAGGCCTCTCTCTGTCCCCGCCCAGAGAAAATGCCTCCCAGCCTACTATCACAGGCCGTTTTTGTAATGTAAGAATGTGTCCAGACTGTATGAGGAATATGGCTGTAAACCTGCAGGCTAGAAAAGCTTTGTAACCATTCATTCACCCGTGTATCTCCTAGGCCATGACGAAGCAATCGTACTGATTACACCAGGCCATCATGAAGCATTCACCCTTCATTGGTAATGCATGAAATGTGACATCCGTAAATACACAGGAATCTTTCCAGTTCCTCCCATTTCTTTTTTTTTTTTTTTTCAACGTTTTTTATTTATTTTTGGGACAGAGAGAAACAGAGCATGAACGGGGGAGGGGCAGAGAGAGAGGGAGACACAGAATCGGAAACAGGCTCCAGGCTCCGAGCCATCAGCCCCAAGCCTGACGCGGAGCTCGAACTCACGGACCGCGAGATCGTGACCTGGCTGAAGTTGGACGCTTAACCGACTGCGCCACCCAGGCGCCCCTGGTTCCTCCCATTTCTGATGCACAGTGCTAATGATACACGTAACAACAGCGTAGTGTGTCACCTAAGTCAGGAATGATGTGGGTTCTGATAGACAATTCATTCTAGTAACAAACGGAGAATAAACTTAGGGATCAATACAGCGCAGAGCTGTGCATCTATTTCCCTGTGACGTAAAACTGTTTCTCTAGCTTACTTGACTCGAAGAATATAGCATATAACACACACAAGATCCAAGTGCTAATGCACTGTTTGTGTTTCTAGTAAGGTTTCTGGACAACAGGAGAGTTTGAACAGTTAAGTGTTCTGGGGACGCAAAAGTTATACATGGATTTTCAATTGTGGGCAGGGTGGAACCCCGAACACCAAGTTGTTCTACGGTCAGCTGTACTCATCCTTGGGGAAGAACGAAGCAAGCATGACCTTTGTGAACAACAGAAGAGAGTAAAATAGAAATAGATTTTCTGTTTTAATTTTTTAATGTCATTCTTTATTTCTTAGAGACGGAGAGCAGCAGGGGAGGGGCAGAGTGAGAGGGAGACAAGGAATTGAAAGGAGACTCCAGGCTCTGGGCTGTCAGCTCAGAGCCCGTCTCGGGGGTTAGCTCGCCAAGAAAGAGTTCATGACGGGGCCAAAGTCAGCCGCTTAACTGACTGAGCAACCTAGGAGCAGAAAAGGAGCAGTTTAGACGGTCCTTGTACACAAGGCATACGTGTTTCCCCAAAGGAGTTAGTGACCAAGTTGCTCAGCAACACCCAGCACTGAGGGCCAGCAGACAGGACACAGATTCAGAAAGAAAGGCCGTCTTCTCAGAGAGCGAGGTGTATTGTACACGGACGGGGCAGGACGCCAGCATCTCTGCACAGCAGGAGGCGCCCTCCGCCCCACAGCCAAGCTGCTGCGAGGTGAGTGGGGCCGGAGCAGGGAAGACCGCAGGACTCGGCCCCTCCCTGAGTCCACCCAAGTGAAGACAGGGTACAGATCTCCAGAGACCTCACAGATGGCCTCTGAGACAGGCAAGGTCCACGCCACAGGACCCACGGACCAGCAGGGAGAGGGAAGAGCAGGAAAGAGGCAAAGCCATCTCCCTGGCTTCTGACCACCGGACCAGGGAGCAAGCTGCTCTGTTCCCAGGAGGAGGCACAGGTGTGGGGAGGAGGGTGGTGGCCGGTGTGGAACTCAAAGAGCCCACAGTCCGCCCAGATGGAGCTTCACTAACGAGGTGCTTGGAAAGGTGTCCGGGAGACAGAGTGGGGTGCATGAAGGAGAACACGGGGCAGCCGAACCTCCCAAGGAAAACCGCCTCCCCGAGTCTGTCCCACGCCGACCCATGGGACAAAACGGCCATCCTGCAGCCACCCTGTGCACATGTTCCTCCTATTCCACCGAACCACACACTCCCATGCCCTTCTATTGCTCTCCGTAAAACCGCCTAGGTCTCTGGGTGAGGTAACTGCAGCACATAGTGTTCAGCACCTAGTACAGTGCCTGCCAGGCACTCCAGAAAAGGTGAATACTTTAGTGTATGCCTTGTAACCGCACACGTAAATATTACACACGCTGCTTTTAAACATTACGTAGTTCGGTATAGGATATAAAGACGCACACTGTCCTGTGCTTTATGTGATGGGTGGTGTGAGGGGCTTGTACCTGTTGCCTAAAGAACGAGTCTTAGAACTCAACCCACACATTAGAAGGAGCCACTCTACCCAACGACGTCTACACTGCATCCAATCTTGTCTCCTCCCCAACCCACTATCCACACATTACCAGCACCAGCTTTCGAAAACTTCAACAACATCATGCCAGTCCTTCCCCCTGAGGACACAATGACCCCAGGCCCTTATCTGAAAACCCAACTCCTCACGGGGTAGGTTCTGTCCCAACACCAGCTCCCTGGTGCCTCACCCGGCTCCGCTTCCGCTTCCATCGCTCACAACAAAGCCAGGCTCCTCCTTGACCCCGGCCTTTGGCCTCGGAGTCAGACTGCTGGGAGAGTGCTCGGTCAGCCTCAGCTCCCGAGCCACCTCTCCGGAAAAGGCCGTTCCGGAACCACAGTGCGCAAGTAAGCGACATTTCCTCCTGACCCCTCCACTCGTCCACATACGCTCTTCTCAGATGTGCCTCCACCACTGTCTCCGAGGAGCACAGCAGCCAGAGCCTGGCGACCACAATGGTGCAGAGTCACAAAAGGGCTCAACAAGGGTGGGTGGTTGTGTCTCTGTAGATGATTCGGGTGCACCAACACAGAAGCCCTTTTTGTGGGGGCTACGCCGTACACATACAGACATCACAATGACTCTAAACCCGTATCTTTCTGTAATAACACTCAATGTAAATGGACCAAATGCGCAAACCAAAAGACATAGGGTATCAGAATGGATAAAAAAATAAGACCCATCTATTTGCTGTCTACAAGAGACTCAATTTAGCCCTGAGGACACCTTTAGATTGAGAGTGAGGGGATGGAGAACTATTTATCATGCTACTGGAAGCCAAAAGAAAGCTGGAGTAGCCATACTTCTATCAGACAAACTAGACTTTCAAGCAAAGGCTGTAACAAGAGATGAAGAAGGGCATTTTATCATAATTACAGGGCCTATCTGTCAGGAAGACCTAACAATTATAAATGTCTATGCGCCGAATACAGGAGCCCCCAAATATATAAAACCATTCCTCATAAACATGAGCAACCTTATTGATAAGAATGTGGTCATTGCAGGGGACTTTAACACTCCACTTACAGAAATGGATAGATCATCTAGACACACGGTCAATAAAGAAACAAGGGCCCTGAATGATACATTGGATCAGATGGACTGGACACATATATTTAGAACTCTGCATCCCAAAGCAACAGAATATACTTTCTTCCCCAGTGCACATGGAACCTTCTCCAAGATAGGTCATATCCTGGTCACAAAACAGCCCTTCGTAAGTATACAAGAATTGAAATTATACCATGCATACTTTCAGACCACAAGGCTATGAAGCTTGAAATCAACCACAGGAAAAAGCCTGGAAAACCTCCCAAAGCATGGAGGTTAAAGAACACCCTACTAAACAATGAGTGGGTCAACCAGGCAATTAGAGAAGAAATTTAAAAATACATGGAAACAAACGAAAATGAAAATGCAACAATGCAGCGAAGGCAGTCCTGAGAGGAAAATACATTGCAATCCAGGCCTATCTCCAGAAACAAGAAAAATCCCAAATACAAAATCTAACAGCACACCTAAAGGAAATAGAAGCAGAACAGCAAAGGCAGCCTAAACGCAGCAGAAGAGGAGACATAAGAAAGATCAGAGCAGAAATAAACAATATAGAATCTAAAAAAAACCCGTAGAGCACATCAACGAAACCAAGAGTTGGTTTTTTGAAAAGATAAACAAAATTGACAAGCCTCTAGCCAGGCTTCTCAAAAAGAAAAGGGAGATGACCCAAATAGATAAAATCATGAATGAAAACGGAATTATTACAACCAATCCCTCAGGATACAAACAATTCTCAGGGAATACTATGAAAAATTATATGCCAACAAATTGGACAACCTGGAAGAAATGGACAAATTCGTAAACACGCACACTCTTCCAAAACTCAATCAGGAGGAAATAGAAAGCTTGAACAGACCCATCACCAGCGAAGAAATTGAATCGGTTATCAAAAATCTCCCAAAAAATAAGAGTCCAGGACCAGATGGCTTCCCAGGGGAGTTCCACCAGACGTGTAAAGCAGAGATAATACCTATCCTTCTCAAGCTATTCCAAGAAATAGAAAGGGAAGGAAAACTTCCAGACTCATTCTATGAAGCCAGTATTACTTTGATTCCTAAACCAGGCAGAGACCCAGTAAAAAAGGAGAACTACAGGCCAATATCCCTGATGAATATGGATGCAAAAATTCTCAATAAGATACTAGCAAATCGAATTCAACAGCATATAAAAAGAATTACCCACCACGATCAAGTGGGATTCATTCCTGAGATGCAGGGCTGGTTCAACATTCACAAATCAATCACCGTGATACATCACAGTAAGAAAAGAAAAGATAAGAACCATCTGAGCCTGTCAATCGATGCAGAAAAGGCCTTTGACAAAATTCAGCACCCTTTCTTAATAAAAACCCTTGAGAAAGTCGGGATAGAAGGAACATATTTAAAGATCATAAAAGCCATTTATGAAAAGCCCACCGCTAACATCATCCTCAATGGGGAAAACCTGAGAGCTTTTTCCCTGAGATCAGGAACGCGACGGGGATGCCCACTCTCACCGCTGTTGTTTAACCTAGTGTTGGAAGTTCTAGCATCAGCCATCAGACAACAAAAGGAAATCAAAGGCATCCCCATTGGCAAAGATGAAGTCAAGCTTTCACTTTTTGCAGATGACATGACACTATACCTGGAAAATCTGATAGACTCCCCCAAAAGTCTGCTAGGACTGATACATGAATTCAGCAAAGTGGCAGGATACAAAATCAATGTACAGAAATCCGTTGCATTCTTATACACTAACAATGAAGCAACAGAAAGACAAATAAAGAAACTGATCCCATTCACAATTGCACCAAGAAGCATAAAATACCTAGGAATAACTCTAACCAAAGATGGAAAAGATCTGTATGCTGAAAACTATAGAAAGCTTATGAAGGTAATTGAAGAAGATATGAAGAAATGGAAAGACATTCCGTGCTCATGGATTGGAAGAATTAATATTGTCAAAATGTCAATACTACCCAAAGCTATCTACACATTCAGTGCAATCCCAATCAAAATTGCACCAGCATTCTTCTCGAAACTAGAACAAGCAATCCTAAAATTCATATGGAACCACAAAAGGCCCCGAATGGCCAAAGTAATTTTGAAGAAGAAGACCAAAGCAGGAGGCATCACAATCCCAGACTTTAGCCTCGACTACAAAGCTGTCATCATGAAGACAGCATGGTGTGCGCACAAAAACAGACACATAGACCCATGGAATAGAATAGAAACCCCAGAACTAGACCCACAAACATATGGCCAACTCATCTTTGACAAAGCAGGAAAGAACATCCAATGGAAAAAAGACAGTCTCTTTAACAAATGGTGCTGGGAGAACTGGACAGCAACATGCAGAAGGTTGAAACTAGACCACTTTCTCACACCATTCACAAAAATAAATTCAAAATGGATAAAGGACCTGAATGTGAGACAGGAAACCATCCAAACCCTAGAGGAGAAAGCAGGAAAAGACCTCTCTGACCTCAGCCGTAGCTATCTCTTACTCGACACATCCCCAAAGGCAAGGGAATTCAAAGCAAAAATGAATTACTGGGACCTTATGAAGATAAAAAGCTTCTGCACAGCAAAGGAAACAACCAACAAAACTAAAAGGCAACCAACGGAATGGGAAAAGATATTTCCCAATGACATATCTGACAAAGGGCTAGTATCCAAAATCTATAAAGCGCTCACCAAACGCCACACCCAAAAAACAAATCACCCAGTGAAGAAATGGGCAGAAAACATGAATAGACACTTCTCTAAAGAAGACATCCGGATGCCCAACAGGCACATGTAAAGATGCTCAACGTCGCTCCCCATCAGGGAAATACAAATCAAAACCACACTCAGATATCACCTCACGCCAGTCAGAGTGGCCCAAATGAACAAATCAAGAGACTATAGATGCTGGAGAGGATGTGCAGAAACGGGAACTCTCTTGCACTGTTGGTGGGAATGCAAATTGGTACAGCCACTCTGGAAAACAGTGTGGAGGTTCCTCAAAATATTAAAAATACACCTACCCTATCACCCAGCAATAGCACTGCTAGGAATTTGCCCAAGGGATACAGGAGTACTGACGCATAGGGGCACTTGTACCCCAATATTTATAGCAGCACTCTCAACAATAGCCAAATGATGGAAAGAGCGTAAATGTCCCTCAACTGATGAATGGATAAAGAAATTGTGGTTTATATCCACAATGGAGTACTACGTGGCAATGAGAAAGAATGAAATATGGCCCTTTGTAACAACATGGATGGAACTGGAGAGTGTGATGCTAAGTGAAATAAGCCATACAGAGAAGACAGATACCATATGGTTTCACTCTTAGGTGGATCCTGAGAAACTTAACAGAAACCTCTAGGGGAGAGGAAGAAAAAAAAAAAAGGAGGTTAGAGTGGGAGAGCAAAAGCATAAGAGACTCTTCAAAACTGAGAACAAACGGGGTTGATGGGGGGTGGGAGGGAGGGGAGGGTGGGTGATGGGTATTGAGGAGGGCACCTTTTGGGATGAGCACTGGGTGTTGTATGGAAACCAATTTGACAATAAATTTCATATATTGAAAAAAAATAAATAAACATAAAATATTCAACAACATGATGCCAGTCCTTCCCCCTGAGGACACAATGACCCCAGGCCCTTATCTGAAAACCCAACTCCTCACGGGGTAGGTTCTGTCCCAACACCAGCTGCCTGGTGCCTCACCTGGCTCCGCTTCCGCTTCCATCGCTCACAACAAAGCCAAGCTCCTCCTTGACCCCGGCCTTCGGCCTCGGAGTCAGACTGCTGGGAGAGTGCTCGGTCAGCCTCAGCTCCCGAGCCACCTCTCCGGAAAAGGCCGTTCCGGAACCACAGTGCGCAAGTAAGCAACATTTCCTCCTAACCCCTTCACTCGTCCAGATACACTCTTCTCAGATGGGCCTCCACCACCGTCTCCGAGGAGCACAGCAGCCAGAGCCTGGTGACCACAATGGTGCAGAGTCACAAAAGGGCTCAACAAGCGTGGGTGGTTGTGTCTCTGCAGATGACTCGGGTGCACCAACACAGAAGCCCTTTTTGTGGGGGCTACCCTGTACACTTGAGGCAAACCCCACCCCCAGCCTACTTCAGATTCCGGGTCTCCCTCTGTCTGCCCCTCCCCTGGCCACACTCTCTGTCTCTCTAAATAGTCAATAAACATTACGAAAAGTAGAAAACAAACAACACTGATCAAACACTCCCAGATAAGTGTCACTTAAGCAATCCACTTCGTCTAGTTGCCCTGTCATAGCCAGCCCGTCACCACAAAGCCTGCCCTGGGCAGGCACCTGACGGGGGAGGAGGGCGGCCATGGCAGTGGGGGATAGGGAGCTGGGAGGCTGACACCATCACCACTCCATGGACGCTGGCTGAGCGTGCGCAAACTGGATGGTCATTTTAGAAGAACGACGGGTACTAGGCAAGGACTACTGGGTTTCGTTTTCTCCTGTAACAAATGCTGATGACCAAAATGTTTACTATGACTTCTCAGTCTTCCCTGGCTTACTCTTATACATGTGAGTAGCCTGTTAATCAACACATCATGAACTAGGAAAGATGAATTCAATTTGAAGCATGTTTGAAGGCATCAAGGAGACCCTGAGGCAGTCACAACTGGAAGGACTGAGACCCCAACAAAAGGGAAGCCCGCTGAGCCAACTCTAATGTTCAGAGTCCTCTCTCTCCCTCAAGACATGTGAGGATTCTGAATTTCCTCAGGGATTGCAGGCAATATACCAACGAGCTGCAAAGGAAACCTAACAGAAAGGCAAGCAGAAAGTCGCAGCGAACCGAGCTCTGGACAGCACAGGGAGGCACAGAAAATGAGCCCGGCACTCGGCAAGCACGCCTGAGAAGCTGACTCTTCCATCATCTCATTGTGCTGTGGAGAAAATAACTGGGCTTTGGGACCTAGCATCAAGGACGGGTCCTCAGAAATACTCCAGCCTCCAAATGGAGATCCTGGAGGTCTACACGGGGGTGGGGGACAGCGTTAGCCCAGCTCACACTGCACCTTACAAAGACTGAGCCCCAGTCTCAACTCACTCACCCCTGAGTGGGCCCAATAACCGCCGCACTCGGGGTGTGTGGGATGAAATGCTGAAGGAATATAAGCACACGAAGAGCCTCTATGCTTCTCCATACAGTCCAGCACAAAAATAAAAACAAAGAAGAAATGAAAAGACAAGATAAGACAAGACAAAAAAAAGACAGAAAAGAAAAGAAAAGAAAAGAAAAGAAAAGAAAAGAAAAGAAAAGAAAAAAATGAAAAGGAAACGAAATGAAGGGAAACGAAAGGAAAGGAAAGGAAAGGAAAGGAAAGGAAAGGAAAGGAAAGGAAAGGCAAGGCAAAGCAAGGCAAGGAAATGAAAGGAAGGCCTGGGTGGCTCAGTTGGGGAAGCATCCCACTTTGGTTCATGTCATGATCTGACGCTTTATGGTTTGAGTCCCACGTCGGGCTCTGTGGTGACAGTGAAGAGCCTGGAGCCTGCTTTGGATTATGTGTCTCCCACTTTGTCTCCCCCTCCCCTGCTCAAGTTTTGTCTCTACCTCTCTCTCCCTCTCTCAAAAGTAAATTATATTAACAAAAAAAATTCTTTTAATAAGAAAAGGAAAGAAACAAACAAGAAAACAAAAAAAGAGAGGCACCTGGATAGCTCAGCCTACTCGTTTAAGTGACCAACACTTGGGTTCGGCTCACGTTTGTGAGTTTGAGCCCTGTGTTGGGCTCTCTACTGACAGAAAAGAGCCTCTCCTCAACAGTGTCTCTCTCTCCCCCGTCCTCTACCCCCACCGCTGCTCTCACTTTCTTTCTCCCTCAAAATAAATAGATAAACATAAAAAAAAAAAAAGTTTTACGTCATATCGACCCAAAGAAGAAAGAAGAGAAACAGACCAAGAGGAGACACATAGACTGGAGTGATTGGATGCAAAAGTCAACTGTCCAAAAACCATTCTTGACAAATGGGAAATTTTCAGAGACTCAAAACAGATTCTCAAACTGCAAATTATCAGAGCTAAAATTAAGATCTCCAGGTGCCTGAGTGGCTCAGTGACTCACTCCAGGTGCCTGAGTGGCTCCAGGTGCCTGAGTGGCTCAGTGGCTCAGCATCTGACTTTAGCTCGGGTCATGATCTCGTGATTCGGGAGTTTGAGCCCTGCGTTGGGCTCCGTATTGACAGTGCAGAGCCTATAGCCTGCTTTGGCATCTATGTCTCCCTCTCTCTCTATTCTTCCCTTACTCCCACTGTCTAGCTCTCCAACATAATTAAAAGACTAAAAAATCTTGTCAATGGCATTAAGAACTCAGTCCGTGGGCTTCACATCAGACTAGACACAGGTGAATAGCCTCAGTGAACTGAAAGATGGGTAGGTAAAAATATATCTAGACCATACACAGAGGAAACGTCAAGAAAATACACAAGCCCAAAAGACACAGAAGATATGGTACAAAGGTCCAATAGGAACCCACAAAGTAGAGGAAACACAGAATGGGTAGTACCACTTCACTACAAAGACAAGAATCAAAACTGATAAAAGAACCATGAGAGTGACTCCACAAGGAACACCTCAGGCAAAAAGATGTTAACAGTCATGAGAGGACAAAGAGACCGCCTTCCATGGGACAACAACAACAACACTACCAGCTGACTCTTCAAGAAAAGCAAATGAAGCCAGATGATGGATTGGCATGTATGAAAGGTGAACTAAAATAGCCACCAACCTGGAAGTCTTTACCTAACAGAAACATTCTTCACAGTGAAGGCAAAGTAAAGATGTTTTTCAGGCAAAACAGAAGCAAAAACAAAAATAAAAACTGAACAACAAACAAAAACAACACACACACACACACACACACTCACACACACAAACCATGACTACACATCAACTACAGACACAAACTAAAATCAATATTAAAGCAGCTTGTTGCAGAAAAGAAATGTAGTCTCTGAAAGAAATATAAAAAAACAAGGCTTGCAGAACAACGTGACAACAGAAAGGGTAACTATGAGAACAAACCTTAACAAGTATTAAGTGCACGAAAGAATGACAACCAGGGGAAAATCCATCTAAAACGTAAAAATATTAGCCAACGAAAGGTGAAGAGGAGTTCACTGTGGTTCAAGTGTCAAAGAAAAGAGCAGGGGCGCCTGGGTAGCTCAGTCAGTTGAGTGTCCGACTTTGACTCAGGTCAAGATCTCACGGTTTGTGAGAAGGAGACCCGCATCAGACTGTGTGCTGATGACTCAGAGCCTGGAGCCTGCTTCAGATTCTGGGTCTCCCTTTCTGCTCTGCCCCTCACCCGATTATATTATGTCTCCCTCAAAAAACAAATAAATCTTAAAACAAAGAAAAGATAAAAGGAGAGAGCAGTGTCAGGGAAGCAGTACAAGTCCTGAATCAGGCAGGGGTCAGTTTAAAATGCACTTGCCTCTAGAAATAGATATATTCCAATTACCTAACAACTCAGTGTACAGATAAAAACTCCCTCCTACTTCTAAAGGAAGGCTAGAGACCAAAAGAACACAGAACAGCTGGGACAAAGAAGAAACTAATAATACGGTACGTGTAAACTAACATATCAGTCATTACATGTGCACAAATACTGCAAGCAAAAGGTTGACTCTCAAATGCGTTAGAAGGAAACTAAGCCTACGCTGGTCACAAAGGTACACCTTAAAACGTAAGATCACAGACAGGTGGAAGTAAAAGATCCCCAGGCAAACCCTACCGAACAGAAAACTGATGTGGCCGCTAGGACCCTCCAATAAAGTAACCTCTATAGCAAAAAGCTCTACTAGAGACAAAGAGGAACATTTCGCGATGGAAGTTCCATCTACCAAGAGAACAAGACTTCTAAACTTGCATATAATAACGCAATCTCAAAATACAGAAAAGTTGACAAACATAGAAAAGGAAAAAGAGCCACATCCATAAGCACGATGGGAGACTTGACGATACATCTCTCAGTATCTGACAGAACTGACGACAACAGAAAACTCAAGGCAGTGTGACGGGGCTGTCCAATATGGGGTCACGTGCTTTACTGCAAGTACTTGAACCGCGCGCGGCTCCTCAAAGTGTGACGTGTGCAAAGTATAAAATGCACACCACATTTTAAAGACAACGTGATAAAAGAGAATGCAAAATCATTCATAATTTTTTCTCACGCCGGCTATACACTGAAATGATATTTTGGATATGCCTGTTAGTTATATTATTAAACTCATTCTCGCCTATTCCTTACTTGGTTTCAAGTGGTTACTAAAATCTGAATTCTGTCATTAACAAACTTCATCTAACCTATAAATAGAGACTACTGCATTCCCCCAATACACATTATTTTCACGTGCCCGAGGAACAGTTCATGAAAACGAACATATGCCAGGCCATTAGGAAAGTCAGCTCATCTCAGAGGACTGAAATACTGCAGGGCATATTGACAGATTGCATTAGATTCACAGTTCAATTCCCCAACAATTTATCATGCCCAAAATGATGGGATGAAGACAGGGAGACTTCCGGTGATGACCAGTCATGGGCGGCTGAGAGAGCACCGTCACCCCTGCCACCACAGGAGGACAGGGAGAAGCAGGCTGTCGATGAACCAGGAAGCTGACTCTCCCCTGACTCGGAATCTGCAGATGCCTTGATCTTGAGAACTTCCCAGTCTCCTCAACTGTAGGAAAGAAGTTTCTGTTTCTTTCTTTTTTTTTATTTTTTTTTCAACTTTTATTTATTTTTGGGACAGAGAGAGACAGAGCATGAACGGGGGAGGGACAGAGAGAGAGGGAGACACAGAATCGGAAACAGGCTCCAGGCTCTGAGCCATCAGCCCAGAGCCTGACGCGGGGCTCGAACTCATGGACCGTGAGATCGTGACCTGGCTGAAGTCGAACGCTTAACCGACTGCGCCACCCAGGCGCCCCAAACAGTTTCTGTTTCTTATTAGGCAGCCAGTCTATGGTATTTTGTTACAACCACCCCAAAACACTGAGACAGATACCTTCATGGAATTAAGCTAGAAATCCACACAAAGAGAACGAGAAAATCCCCCGAAACATCAAGATGTGTTATGCTCCTAAACATTGTGATGAATTAAGAAAAAGATGCCACAATGAAAGTTAGGAAATAGTTTCACATAAAGATAATAAACATTTGGCTTATCAAAACTTGTGAGATCAGGAAAGGTGTGCTTAAAGGGAGACTCATAGCTTTAGAATACATATATCATAGGATAGCTCAGTTGCTTGGTGACCAACTCTTGATTTTGGCTCAGGGTATGATCCCACGGCCACAAGATCGATCCCCAGCCTGGCTCCACACGGAGTGAGGAGCCTGCTCGAGACTCTCTCTCTTTCTCTCTCTCTCTCTCTCTCTCTCTCCCTCTGACCCTCTGCCCTGCTCATGCTCTCCTTCTGAAATGAATCAACACACTAATAAGCAAGTAAATACAATACACATACTGGAAAGGAACAAAGGCTAAAAATCAAATGAAGGATTTAGTTCAAGAACTACCAGATGGGACAGCAAACAATCACCAAGTAGATGGAAAACAAAAGGGCAGAAATCAGTGCTGCAGGAAACAAATAGTAAATGACAGAAATCAAAAAAGCCCAAGTTGGTTCTATGAAAAAGAAACAAAGCACAAAGTACCAATATCAAGAAGTTCTAAAGCAAATATCACACCAGATGCTGCAGATAGGAGGGATATTAGAAACCAGTTGACACTTACTCCTTGGAAAGTTTGGGAGGTCAGAGCAAACTCCTAGAAAACAAAATGCCTTATCTAAATAGACACAAGAAGATATGGGAAATCAGAAAAATCCTATTTCCACTTAAGAAAGGAATCTGCAATGAAAACCCTTCTCACAAGGAAAACCCTACACCAGCTGTTGGCCTAGTACTTCTTCCCAAAAGTAAAGAACACACACAAAAACTCTTCTGGGAAAGCACAAGGAGTGCTTCTTCCTACGTTGTTTTAGGAGGCCAGCACGACCTTAAACCCAAACCCCAGCAAGGACGGCACAAGAGGGTGCAAGGGAACACCCACGTCTCTCTTGAATACACATGCAAGAATCTAAAGCACACTATTTACAAATGGAATCCAGTGCAAAGAGAATGCATAGACATCAGGTTTGGATTAATCTAGAAGGCAAAAGTTGTTTTAAGTTAAACCACAACATTACACAAATCACTTGTCCCCAAAGATGCACAAAACACATTTCAGAAAATTTAGTATTATTATTTCTTTGACGATTGTTAAAAAATCAGAGCAAACTAAAAATAGAGGAGAATTTTCATGTTTTGACACAACTATCTACGAGTGACGCCACGGCAAGTGTCATATGTACTGGTAAAATACTGAACTCTTTGGGGCACCTGAGTGGCTTCTAATCGGTGAAGCGTCTGACTCTTGATTTCAGCTCAGGCCATGATCTCACGGTTCATGACTTCAACCCTGGCATCAGACTCTGTGCTGACAGTGCGGAGTCTGCTTGGGATCCACTCTCTTTCCCCCCTCGCACTCCCCTTCCCATGCATGCTCTCTAAATCAATAAAGAAAGGAAGAAACTTTAAAAATATTAAGTATACAGAAAATTATGAAACCCTTCTCTCTCGTATCTGGAAGGAGACAAGGACACCTACTCTCACCACTTCCCTTCAACACAGTACTGGAGGCCCTAGCCAATCCAAGGCAAGAAACATACAAATGGTTATTGGATAGAAACCAAAGAAACCTACCACAAGGCAACACAGAGAACGTAAGGCAGACACACACTAGAATGTGAAAAGCTCTGCCGTTCACAGATGTATTCCACACATAGAAAGAACTCATTCAAATCAACAAAAACCAAAACACACAACCTAATACAAAGTGGCTTCCAAAAGGCAATTATTTCACAAAAGAAACATGTAACTGGCCAAGACACACACAGGGGCGTGTCCCACGAACACACCATACCTCCCAGCACCTGAGCCCCAGCAACCAGCTAACACACGAGAAGAGGCAATACCAGGCATCGGCCAGCCCTGAGCTCCCGCACGCTGTTGCTCGTGGGGAACAGACACGTGCCACCACTCACGCCCTGCTCTTCCAAGGCTACCCAATACGATGCATGTGGATCTGCAGGCAGCCTCTGCACAAACCGGAGCAGCCACAGCAGAAACAATAAACCGTGCTGTGCTCACACACTGGGCCTTCGACAGCAGGGGAGGACCAACAGAGCCACACAAGGAAAGCAGGTGCATTGAGCACACACAGCGCTCAAGGGTTGGCTCAACATGAGGCGAAGAACAGGCCAAAGCAATCGCTGGTGAAAGTCAAGACCGTGGTTGCCTTTGGGGGACGTTCGGTGGGAGTCAGTAGGAGGTAGGAAGCACGGTAAGGTTCCATTTCTTCATCCAGGTGGTGGTTCCAAGAATGTGTTCGCTGAGTGAAAAATATGGAAGATCAGCTGAAAGTAGTGGCCTAGGATGTTCCAAACGTCCACCGCGTGCCACACAACTAGGCCGCTCTGTGCGGGCAGCTAACCCCCAAGAGAAGCAAGGAAGCCCCACCCATCTGAGTGCGGAGTCAGGAAAGGGCATCCAGAAGCCAGAGGAGCTACCGCCACACCCTAGTCGCCTCCAGCTGTTCCTCTGGGGGAGTCCACAACGCCTTCCTAAACATCATTGGCCACAAGACACTGAATGCAGAAGCAGCTGGAAGAATAAAGATCTTGCACTAAGCCAATGCCAATGCCAATGCCAATGCCACGCTTCTACACAGTGTTGTTCTGAAAACGTACGTATATTTTGCACGAAAGGTATGAGTACATTAATCTGTTCTAATTTATTGTCTTTAAGTGAATTCATCACATCTGAGATGCTCGGATTTGGTTTCGTCTCCTTAATGTTTGTTTTTGAGAGAGAGGCACAGGGCACGTGAGGGGAGGGGCAGAGGGAGAGGGACACAGAGAGTCTGAGACAAGTCCAGGCTGGCAGCTGGCAGCACAGAGCCCCGCATGGGGCTCTAAACCATCAACTGTGAGATCACCACCTGAGCCAGAGTCGGACCCTTAACACAGAGAGCCACCCAGGCGCCCGCTTCAATTCTCGGTTTAACCTCACCACAGTAGAGATCCAGAGACACAACCCCCACACACGAAGGTTCTCTGGGGCCCTCAATAATCCCCTGATGTCCAAGTGTCCCGACACCACCGAGTCTGAGAAACACTGACCCAGGGAACAAAGGACACTCTCCCCTTCTTCTCGTCAACTTCCCAAATTCTATAGGGTTTCGCCAGCTCACCACACTCTCTAGGGCCTGGCCCACAGGACGCAAGGGCCTAAGGCGGCCTTTGTTCGTGGCAGCCGCCTCGGGGGACAGAACGTGTGCAGCCTGTGCAGGGTCAGGGAACGGACAATGCGGGAAGGTCTCCGACAGCCTCTGTGAGGGCGGGCGGCACACTCCTCACACGACAGCCGCGGCTGAGGCGGGCACCCGGAGAACCCCCCAGAAGCCACTACCTGCAGTGAGAAGGGCCCTTACTGCCTGCCGAGCGGTTAAGCCAGCACTGCCACGGGAGGCGCCCCCACGCACACCCCACCGCCACAGAGCAGCCACCACGACTGACTCACGTGAGCCTGCGGGCCTCCACACAGACAGGACGGCCTTCCTCCCGAGGGTGGCCAATTGCTGTCCCCCAAGTGAGCAGAACCAGGGCGCCCCGAGCCACCCGGCCTCTCACGGCTGGCACTGTGGCCTCTGCGGGAGTCCGAGCGGCGCTGGGTCCACCAGAACTCACCTGCCTCAAACAGGAAGGTCTTCGGAGAAACAGGGACCCCAGGGCGACATCCTTGTAGGTGGAAGACTTCTAGCAAGGGAGAAGCCGGATGCTCAGAAGAGCACCTCCCTCGCCCTCCACAGCGCCTGCGGGCTCCTACCGCCTTCAAGAACCCGCCGGCCTCCTGCCCACCTCTCCGCCTGGCAAATGCACTGTGGCGCCAGCACCAAGAACCATGTGTAAGCACCATGTGTGGGCTAGGACCAAGGGAAACCTACTGCAGTGTTTCTCCAGAAAGGGGTGAAAAGTTCCTGGCACTGGCTTTTGTTGTCCTGTCCTTTGAAGCCAGTAGTGACACCTAGTTAACAGATTCTAACTTGCGGCCAACCCTCAGGTATTTGGAGAATGGCTTTGCTGCACCAGTCCTTGAGTGGGCTCGGTCCGGCACGTAGCAGATCCTGAAGAATATTGCCAATGGATGAAGTGTCTGCTCTGCAGGGTGAAGGCATCTGTATCCTCCAGTGTTTCGAGTTAGGCTGATGAACTGATGAAGATTGGGGGTGATGGTGGGGGTGGTCCAGAGCCCAAGACAAAGAAAGATTTCCTGAAGACGTCTTTCATACTAAAAAGGCGATTTTATTAAATGATGGGGACAGAACCTACATGCAAGAAAATCTGCACTGGGGTCCTGACGAGTAACTCATTATTACACACCATCAGGTTGGCAGGGTGTCACGGATAGGCTAAGTCTCTAAGCAGTGTTGGAAGCAAGTTTTCAGCGCCTTGAGGGACTAGGTGTGGCTAGGGAAATGGCCTTCATTACCACATAATAAAACCCAAGTCATGACACCCATTCAATGTATATGGGCGGGTGCATAAGCTTGGAGGAATACTGCCAGCATATGCCTTGGGGCAGTTGAAATAAATGAAGTTGACTGGAATGTTTTCAAGGTTGGGATAATGTTAGGCTTAGGTTGTGTTTTGCCCCTAGCAAAGGGTCATCACCATCACCGAGCAGCTAAGCTCCTAGAGGGATGTCACTCTATCCGTTTCAGGGATTGTCAGTGGGCTATAAGCAGTAAGGGAATTTAATTTTCATTTGCCGTAGCATCACACATTACCATGACAAGCGCTTAAGGCCCTTTTCTCTGTACTTAGGTGGTCAAGACTGTCCAAGGAATAACAATCATATCCCACCCAGGGTGGGAGGAGGGGCTAGCTTGTGCTTTACCCCTCAGCCTGCCTTATGCTCCCTCATCATATCCTCCCTGAAAAATGTCAAATTTGAAACCTTGAAGATGGATGAAGGTGGAAGGTCTCAACTTCTGTAGCTTCTTTGTGCTGAGTAGGGACATAGAGTCGTCGCTATCTATATGGCTCCTTATTGGTCTCTTGGGCAACGTACAGAGGAGTTACAAAAGGCAGTGGCGGCTGGATCCAAGGTGGGCCTTCTTGAGTAGAAAGGCTCATCATTTGGCTTCAATCAAGTGTAGTGATGGAGTCGGGAACAGGCAGGGAGCGTGGGACATCAGGCCGGTGGAGCCTTCCGGGCCCTCCCAGCCGGGTTCTAAGGGACTCCACGGCAGCCTTAGGGCGAGCGAATCCAGCCACCCGGCGCTTCCATCCCGACTGCCCCACCTGGTGCAATCCCACAGCGGAGAGCCCAGCGCCCACGGGGAACATCACCAGCCCGAGCCCGCTGCCCGAGCTGAGCGTCGTGAAATGCCAGGGGCCCTGGGGATGAGGGCTCCAGGGAGGGAAGAGGTCCAGGACCCAGGGAGCCCAGGCCTGTGGCGGAGTCGGAGTCTGGGGTGTCGCTGCCCCGGCCGCCCGCCCGCCCGCCCCCAGGCTCCTGGGTTCTCATATCCACCCACCCAGCCCCCACCCTTCAGCCCTCAGGCGCCAGTCCCTGATCCAGCACTCACCGCTGCCCCCCTCCGTGTGGGTGTGGGTGTGGGTGGTGTGTCAGGAAAGGTGCAAAGCTGGGGTATGGGTTCCAGCCGGTGCAGTGGGATTTGGACGGGTGCAGGGAGCAAGGAGTGTGCCTCTTGTGAATGACCTGGGGTGTGCGGGCCTGGGCGGTGTGGCCTGGCGGGGCCTGGCTAGGCCAGGCTGCTTTGCTGGCCCCGGAGGGGCCGAGGGAGCAGTGGCTGGGGTGTGTTTGGCCCAAGGAGCCGCGCTCCCTGGGGAGAGAGGGACACAGGGTGGGAGTGGCGGGGGCGGCGGGGGCCAAAGGAGAGGTGAAGGAGGCCAAAGGCAAAAGCCTACAGCACTCGGTATTCCCAGGCGGTCACCCATCCAAGTGCTAACCAGGCCCGACCTTGCTTAGCTTCGGAGAGAAGACGGGGTCAATCGCATTCATGCTGGTATGGCCATAGACGCCAGCAGCTGCCGCTGGGTGCCTGAAGAGCCTGCTCCAAGCCTCCCAAGCCCAGCGGTTGCCGCGCTTCCCCCATGCACCTGCCAGCCTGCTTGCCAGCTTGCTTGCCTGCCTGCCTGCCTGCCTCCATCCTCCGCCGCGGGCCCCGGGCGGGTGGCGGAGGCCGCGCAAGAGGACCATGGCAACGCGCTATGGACCAAGACCCGTCGTTCTCCAATCCCGGGACTCTTGCAGGATGCTGCCGGCTTGGCCCCACGCCCGCCACCGCTTCCATCCCGCACCGCACCGCACCGCACCACACCATGATGGGCTGCTCAGTGGGAAGAGGGTGGAAGCGAGCGTGGGGCATCAGGCCGGTCGAGCCTTCGGGGCCCGCCCAGCCGGGTTCTAAGGGCCTCCTCCCCAGCCTTGGGGCCAGCGCATCCAGCCACCCGGCCTTTCCCTCCCGACTGCTCCACCTGGTGCAATCCCACAGCGGAGTGCCCAGCGCCCCCGGGGAACATCACCAGCCCGAGCCCGCTGCCCTAGCTGGGCGTCTTGAAACGACAGGGGCCTGGGGATGAGAGCTCCAGGGAGGGAAGAGGTCCAGTACCCAGGGAGCCCAGGCCTGTGGTGGAGTCGGAGTCTGGGGTGTCGCTGCCCCGGTCGCCCCGCCCGCAGTCTCCTGGGTTCTCTTATCCACCCACCAAGCCCCCACCCTCCAGCCCTCAGGTGCCAGCCCCCGGTCCAGCCCTCACCGCTGCCCCCCTCCAAGCGGGTGCCGGTGTGGGTGGTGTGTCAGGAAAGTTGCAAAGCTGTGGGTGGGTTCCAGCCGATGCAATGGGATTTGGCCGGGTGCGGGGAGCTGGGAGCGGGCCCCTTGTGAAGTGGCCTGGGGTGTGTGGGTCCGGGGTCAGGGTGGGGCGGGGCGGGGCCTGACCAGGCCTGGCTCCTTTCTTGGCCTGGGAGGGGCCTAAGGAGCAGTGGGTGGGGTGTGTTTGGCCCCAGGCACCGCCCTCCCTGGGGAGAGAGGGACACAGGCAGGGAGGGGGGAGATGCGGCAGGAGCCAAAGGAGAGGTGAAGGAAGCCAAAGGCAAAAGCCAATGGCACATGGTAATCCCAGGCGCTCTCCCATCCAAGTTCTAACCAGGCCGACCCCGCTCAGCTTCTGAGAGAAGACAGGGGTCGGTCACATTCATGCACGTATGGCCAAAGACGCCAGCGGCTGCCGCTGGGTGCCTCAAGAGCCTGCTCCACGCCACCCAAGCCCAGCGGTTGCCGAGCTTCCCCATGCACCTGCCAGCCTGCCTGCCAGCCTGCCTGCCTACCTGCCTCCACTCTCCGCCGCGGGTCCCGGGAGGGAGGCGGAGGCCGCGCAAGAGGACCCTGGCAACGCTCTGTGGCCCAAGCCCCGTCGTTCTCCAATCCCGGGACTCTTGCAGGATGCTGCCTGCTTGGACCAACGCTAGCCAACGCTTCCATCCCGCACCGCACAACACCGCCCCTCGCAGCCCGTACCACAACGCACCGCACCACACCACGATGGGCTGCGCAGTGGGAAGAGGGTGGAGGCAAGCGTGGGTCATCAGGCCGGTCGAGCCTTCCAGGCCCGCCCAGCCGGGTTGTAAGGGCTTCCTCCGCAGCCTTGGGGCCAGCGCATCCAGCCACCTGGCCTTTCCCTCCGGACTGCTCCACCTGGTGCAATCCCACAGCCGAGTGCCCAGCGCCTCTGGGGATCATCACCAGCCCGAGCCCGCTGCCCTAGCTGGGCGTCGTGAAACGCCAGCGGCATGGGGATGATGGCTCCAGGGAGGAAAGAGGTCCAGGACCCAGGGAGCACAGGCCTGTGGGGGAGTAGGAGTCTGGGGTGTCGCTGCCCCAGCCGCCGGGCCGCCGGCCCGCAGTCGCCTGGGTTCTCATATCCACCCAACCAGCACCCACCCTCAAGCCTTCAGGTGCCAGCCCCCGGTCCCGCCGTCGGGCTACTCACTGGCAAGAGGGTGGAAGCGAGCGTGGGGCATCCAGCCGGCCGAGCCTTCCGGGGCCCACCCCGCCGGGGTGTCGGCGCTTCCTCCCCAGCCCCAAGGCGAGCACAGCCAGCCACCCAGCCTTCCCCTCCCTTCTGCTCCACATGGTGCATACCCACCCCGGAGGCTCCAGCGCCCCCAGTGAACATCAACAGCCCGAGCCCGCTGCCCTAGCGGGGCCTCGCGAAATCCCAGGGGCCCTGCCTGGGGATGAGGGCTCGAGGGAGGGGACAGGTCCAGGACCCAGGGAGCCCAGGCGTGTGGGGGAGTGGGAGTCTGGGGTCTCGCGCCCCGCCCGCCCGCTCCTGGGTTCTCGTATCCACCCAACCAGCCCCCACCCTCCAGTCCCCGGGCGCCAACCTTCGGTCCCGCCCTCACCGCACACCCCCCCACCCGTCCGTGCGGGTGCGGGTGCCGGTGTGGGTGGTGTCTCAGGAAAGGTGCAAAGCTGGGACGTGGCTTCCAGCCGGTGCAGTGGGATCTGGCCGGGTGCGGGGAGCGGGGAGCGTGCCCCTCGTGAAGTGCCGGGTGGGGGGGGAGGGGGGGGGTTGTGTGCGGGCTTGGGGTGCGTGGCGGGGCGGGGCGGGGCGGGGCCGGGCCAGGCCAGGCCAGGCCAGGCTGCTTTGCTGGCCCGGGAGGGGCAGAGGGATCCGTGGCTGGGATGTGTTTGGCCCCAGCAGCCGCGCTCCCTGGGGAGAGAGGGACCCAGGGAGGGAGGGGGGAGGGGCGGCGGGCGCCAAAGGAGAGGTCAAGGAGGCCAAAGGCCAAAGGCCAAAAGCGAAAAAGCCTACAGCACCCGGTATTCCCAGGCGGTCTCCCATCCAAGTACTAACCAGGCCCGACCCTGCTTAGCTTCCGAGATCAGACGAGATCGGGCGCGTTCAGGGTGGTATGGCCGTAGACGCGGGCGGCTGGCGCTGGGCGCCTCAAGAGCCTGCTCCACGCGTCCCCAGCCCAGCGGGTGCGGCGCTTCACCCGTGCACGCGCCTGCCTGCCTGCCTGCCTGCCTGCCGCCGCCCTCCGCCGCGGGCCCCGGGCGGGTGGCGGAGGCCGCGCAAGAGGACCCTGGCAAGGCGCTGAGGCGCAAGCCCCGGCGTTCTCCGATCCCGGGACTCTTGCAGGCCGCTCCCGGCTTGGCCCCACGCCCGCCTCCGCTTCCATCCGGCACCGCACCGGACCGCACGTCACCGCACCAGGTCGGGCTACTCACTGGCAAGAGGGTGGAAGCGAGCGTGGGGCATCCGGCCGGCCGTGCCTTCCGGGGCCCGCCCCCGCCGGGGTGTCGGCGCCTCCTCCCCAGCCCCAGGGCGAGCGCAGCCAGCCACCCGGCCTTCTCCTCCCGTCTGCCCCACCTGGTGCATACCCACCCCGGAGGCGCCAGCGCCCCCAGTGAACATCAACAGCCCGAGCCCGCTGCCCTAGCGGGGCCTCGCGAAATGCCAGGGACCCTGCCTGGGGATGAGGGCTCGAGGGAGGGGAGAGGTCCAGGACCCAGGGAGCCCAGGCGTGTGGCGGAGTGGGAGTCTGGGGTCTCGCGGCCCCGCCCGCCCGCTCCTGGTTCTCGCATCCACCCACCCAGCCCCCACCCTCCAGTCCCCGGGCGCCAGCCTCCGGTCCCGCCCTCACCGCACACCCCCCCACCCGTCCGTGCGGGTGCGGGTGCCGGTGTGGGTGGTGTCTCAGGAAAGGTGCAAAGCTGGGACGTGGCTTCCAGCCGGTGCAGTGGGATCTGGCCGGGTGCGGGGAGCGGGGAGCGGGGAGCGTGCCCCTCGTGAAGTGCCGGGTGGGGGGGGAGGGGGGGGGTTGTGTGCGGGCTTGGGGTGCGTGGCGGGGCGGGGCGGGGCGGGGCCGGGCCAGGCCAGGCCAGGCTGCTTTGCTGGCCCGGGAGGGGCAGAGGGATCCGTGGCTGGGATGTGTTTGGCCCCAGCAGCCGCGCTCCCTGGGGAGAGAGGGACCCAGGGAGGGAGGGGGGAGGGGCGGCGGGCGCCAAAGGAGAGGTCAAGGAGGCCAAAGGCCAAAGGCCAAAAGCGAAAAAGCCTACAGCACCCGGTATTCCCAGGCGGTCTCCCATCCAAGTACTAACCAGGCCCGACCCTGCTTAGCTTCCGAGATCAGACGAGATCGGGCGCGTTCAGGGTGGTATGGCCGTAGACGCGGGCGGCTGGCGCTGGGCGCCTCAAGAGCCTGCTCCACGCGTCCCCAGCCCAGCGGGTGCGGCGCTTCACCCGTGCACGCGCCTGCCTGCCTGCCTGCCTGCCTGCCGCCGCCCTCCGCCGCGGGCCCCGGGCGGGTGGCGGAGGCCGCGCAAGAGGACCCTGGCAAGGCGCTGAGGCGCAAGCCCCGGCGTTCTCCGATCCCGGGACTCTTGCAGGCCGCTCCCGGCTTGGCCCCACGCCCGCCTCCGCTTCCATCCGGCACCGCACCGGACCGCACGTCACCGCACCAGGTCGGGCTACTCACTGGCAAGAGGGTGGAAGCGAGCGTGGGGCATCCGGCCGGCCGTGCCTTCCGGGGCCCGCCCCCGCCGGGGTGTCGGCGCCTCCTCCCCAGCCCCAGGGCGAGCGCAGCCAGCCACCCGGCCTTCTCCTCCCGTCTGCCCCACCTGGTGCATACCCACCCCGGAGGCGCCAGCGCCCCCAGTGAACATCAACAGCCCGAGCCCGCTGCCCTAGCGGGGCCTCGCGAAATGCCAGGGACCCTGCCTGGGGATGAGGGCTCGAGGGAGGGGAGAGGTCCAGGACCCAGGGAGCCCAGGCGTGTGGCGGAGTGGGAGTCTGGGGTCTCGCGGCCCCGCCCGCCCGCTCCTGGTTCTCGCATCCACCCACCCAGCCCCCACCCTCCAGTCCCCGGGCGCCAGCCTCCGGTCCCGCCCTCACCGCACACCCCCCCACCCGTCCGTGCGGGTGCGGGTGCCGGTGTGGGTGGTGTCTCAGGAAAGGTGCAAAGCTGGGACGTGGCTTCCAGCCGGTGCAGTGGGATCTGGCCGGGTGCGGGGAGCGGGGAGCGGGGAGCGTGCCTGCCCCTCGTGAAGTGCCGGGTGGGGGGGGAGGGGGGGGGTTGTGTGCGGGCTTGGGGTGCGTGGCGGGGCGGGGCGGGGCGGGGCCGGGCCAGGCCAGGCCAGGCTGCTTTGCTGGCCCGGGAGGGGCAGAGGGATCCGTGGCTGGGATGTGTTTGGCCCCAGCAGCCGCGCTCCCTGGGGAGAGAGGGACCCAGGGAGGGAGGGGGGAGGGGCGGCGGGCGCCAAAGGAGAGGTCAAGGAGGCCAAAGGCCAAAGGCCAAAAGCGAAAAAGCCTACAGCACCCGGTATTCCCAGGCGGTCTCCCATCCAAGTACTAACCAGGCCCGACCCTGCTTAGCTTCCGAGATCAGACGAGATCGGGCGCGTTCAGGGTGGTATGGCCGTAGACGCGGGCGGCTGGCGCTGGGCGCCTCAAGAGCCTGCTCCACGCGTCCCCAGCCCAGCGGGTGCGGCGCTTCACCCGTGCACGCGCCTGCCTGCCTGCCTGCCTGCCTGCCTGCCGCCGCCCTCCGCCGCGGGCCCCGGGCGGGTGGCGGAGGCCGCGCAAGAGGACCCTGGCAAGGCGCTGAGGCGCAAGCCCCGGCGTTCTCCGATCCCGGGACTCTTGCAGGCCGCTCCCGGCTTGGCCCCACGCCCGCCTCCGCTTCCATCCGGCACCGCACCGGACCGCACGTCACCGCACCAGGTCGGGCTACTCACTGGCAAGAGGGTGGAAGCGAGCGTGGGGCATCCGGCCGGCCGTGCCTTCCGGGGCCCGCCCCCGCCGGGGTGTCGGCGCCTCCTCCCCAGCCCCAGGGCGAGCGCAGCCAGCCACCCGGCCTTCTCCTCCCGTCTGCCCCACCTGGTGCATACCCACCCCGGAGGCGCCAGCGCCCCCAGTGAACATCAACAGCCCGAGCCCGCTGCCCTAGCGGGGCCTCGCGAAATGCCAGGGACCCTGCCTGGGGATGAGGGCTCGAGGGAGGGGAGAGGTCCAGGACCCAGGGAGCCCAGGCGTGTGGCGGAGTGGGAGTCTGGGGTCTCGCGGCCCCGCCCGCCCGCTCCTGGTTCTCGCATCCACCCACCCAGCCCCCACCCTCCAGTCCCCGGGCGCCAGCCTCCGGTCCCGCCCTCACCGCACACCCCCCCACCCGTCCGTGCGGGTGCGGGTGCCGGTGTGGGTGGTGTCTCAGGAAAGGTGCAAAGCTGGGACGTGGCTTCCAGCCGGTGCAGTGGGATCTGGCCGGGTGCGGGGAGCGGGGAGCGGGGAGCGTGCCTGCCCCTCGTGAAGTGCCGGGTGGGGGGGGAGGGGGGGGGTTGTGTGCGGGCTTGGGGTGCGTGGCGGGGCGGGGCGGGGCGGGGCCGGGCCAGGCCAGGCCAGGCTGCTTTGCTGGCCCGGGAGGGGCAGAGGGATCCGTGGCTGGGATGTGTTTGGCCCCAGCAGCCGCGCTCCCTGGGGAGAGAGGGACCCAGGGAGGGAGGGGGGAGGGGCGGCGGGCGCCAAAGGAGAGGTCAAGGAGGCCAAAGGCCAAAGGCCAAAAGCGAAAAAGCCTACAGCACCCGGTATTCCCAGGCGGTCTCCCATCCAAGTACTAACCAGGCCCGACCCTGCTTAGCTTCCGAGATCAGACGAGATCGGGCGCGTTCAGGGTGGTATGGCCGTAGACGCGGGCGGCTGGCGCTGGGCGCCTCAAGAGCCTGCTCCACGCGTCCCCAGCCCAGCGGGTGCGGCGCTTCACCCGTGCACGCGCCTGCCTGCCTGCCTGCCTGCCTGCCGCCGCCCTCCGCCGCGGGCCCCGGGCGGGTGGCGGAGGCCGCGCAAGAGGACCCTGGCAAGGCGCTGAGGCGCAAGCCCCGGCGTTCTCCGATCCCGGGACTCTTGCAGGCCGCTCCCGGCTTGGCCCCACGCCCGCCTCCGCTTCCATCCGGCACCGCACCGGACCGCACGTCACCGCACCAGGTCGGGCTACTCACTGGCAAGAGGGTGGAAGCGAGCGTGGGGCATCCGGCCGGCCGTGCCTTCCGGGGCCCGCCCCCGCCGGGGTGTCGGCGCCTCCTCCCCAGCCCCAGGGCGAGCGCAGCCAGCCACCCGGCCTTCTCCTCCCGTCTGCCCCACCTGGTGCATACCCACCCCGGAGGCGCCAGCGCCCCCAGTGAACATCAACAGCCCGAGCCCGCTGCCCTAGCGGGGCCTCGCGAAATGCCAGGGACCCTGCCTGGGGATGAGGGCTCGAGGGAGGGGAGAGGTCCAGGACCCAGGGAGCCCAGGCGTGTGGCGGAGTGGGAGTCTGGGGTCTCGCGGCCCCGCCCGCCCGCTCCTGGTTCTCGCATCCACCCACCCAGCCCCCACCCTCCAGTCCCCGGGCGCCAGCCTCCGGTCCCGCCCTCACCGCACACCCCCCCACCCGTCCGTGCGGGTGCGGGTGCCGGTGTGGGTGGTGTCTCAGGAAAGGTGCAAAGCTGGGACGTGGCTTCCAGCCGGTGCAGTGGGATCTGGCCGGGTGCGGGGAGCGGGGAGCGGGGAGCGTGCCTGCCCCTCGTGAAGTGCCGGGTGGGGGGGGAGGGGGGGGGTTGTGTGCGGGCTTGGGGTGCGTGGCGGGGCGGGGCGGGGCGGGGCCGGGCCAGGCCAGGCCAGGCTGCTTTGCTGGCCCGGGAGGGGCAGAGGGATCCGTGGCTGGGATGTGTTTGGCCCCAGCAGCCGCGCTCCCTGGGGAGAGAGGGACCCAGGGAGGGAGGGGGGAGGGGCGGCGGGCGCCAAAGGAGAGGTCAAGGAGGCCAAAGGCCAAAGGCCAAAAGCGAAAAAGCCTACAGCACCCGGTATTCCCAGGCGGTCTCCCATCCAAGTACTAACCAGGCCCGACCCTGCTTAGCTTCCGAGATCAGACGAGATCGGGCGCGTTCAGGGTGGTATGGCCGTAGACGCGGGCGGCTGGCGCTGGGCGCCTCAAGAGCCTGCTCCACGCGTCCCCAGCCCAGCGGGTGCGGCGCTTCACCCGTGCACGCGCCTGCCTGCCTGCCTGCCTGCCTGCCGCCGCCCTCCGCCGCGGGCCCCGGGCGGGTGGCGGAGGCCGCGCAAGAGGACCCTGGCAAGGCGCTGAGGCGCAAGCCCCGGCGTTCTCCGATCCCGGGACTCTTGCAGGCCGCTCCCGGCTTGGCCCCACGCCCGCCTCCGCTTCCATCCGGCACCGCACCGGACCGCACGTCACCGCACCAGGTCGGGCTACTCACTGGCAAGAGGGTGGAAGCGAGCGTGGGGCATCCGGCCGGCCGTGCCTTCCGGGGCCCGCCCCCGCCGGGGTGTCGGCGCCTCCTCCCCAGCCCCAGGGCGAGCGCAGCCAGCCACCCGGCCTTCTCCTCCCGTCTGCCCCACCTGGTGCATACCCACCCCGGAGGCGCCAGCGCCCCCAGTGAACATCAACAGCCCGAGCCCGCTGCCCTAGCGGGGCCTCGCGAAATGCCAGGGACCCTGCCTGGGGATGAGGGCTCGAGGGAGGGGAGAGGTCCAGGACCCAGGGAGCCCAGGCGTGTGGCGGAGTGGGAGTCTGGGGTCTCGCGGCCCCGCCCGCCCGCTCCTGGTTCTCGCATCCACCCACCCAGCCCCCACCCTCCAGTCCCCGGGCGCCAGCCTCCGGTCCCGCCCTCACCGCACACCCCCCCACCCGTCCGTGCGGGTGCGGGTGCCGGTGTGGGTGGTGTCTCAGGAAAGGTGCAAAGCTGGGACGTGGCTTCCAGCCGGTGCAGTGGGATCTGGCCGGGTGCGGGGAGCGGGGAGCGGGGAGCGTGCCCCTCGTGAAGTGCCGGGTGGGGGGGGAGGGGGGGGGTTGTGTGCGGGCTTGGGGTGCGTGGCGGGGCGGGGCGGGGCGGGGCCGGGCCAGGCCAGGCCAGGCTGCTTTGCTGGCCCGGGAGGGGCAGAGGGATCCGTGGCTGGGATGTGTTTGGCCCCAGCAGCCGCGCTCCCTGGGGAGAGAGGGACCCAGGGAGGGAGGGGGGAGGGGCGGCGGGCGCCAAAGGAGAGGTCAAGGAGGCCAAAGGCCAAAGGCCAAAAGCGAAAAAGCCTACAGCACCCGGTATTCCCAGGCGGTCTCCCATCCAAGTACTAACCAGGCCCGACCCTGCTTAGCTTCCGAGATCAGACGAGATCGGGCGCGTTCAGGGTGGTATGGCCGTAGACGCGGGCGGCTGGCGCTGGGCGCCTCAAGAGCCTGCTCCACGCGTCCCCAGCCCAGCGGGTGCGGCGCTTCACCCGTGCACGCGCCTGCCTGCCTGCCTGCCTGCCTGCCGCCGCCCTCCGCCGCGGGCCCCGGGCGGGTGGCGGAGGCCGCGCAAGAGGACCCTGGCAAGGCGCTGAGGCGCAAGCCCCGGCGTTCTCCGATCCCGGGACTCTTGCAGGCCGCTCCCGGCTTGGCCCCACGCCCGCCTCCGCTTCCATCCGGCACCGCACCGGACCGCACGTCACCGCACCAGGTCGGGCTACTCACTGGCAAGAGGGTGGAAGCGAGCGTGGGGCATCCGGCCGGCCGTGCCTTCCGGGGCCCGCCCCCGCCGGGGTGTCGGCGCCTCCTCCCCAGCCCCAGGGCGAGCGCAGCCAGCCACCCGGCCTTCTCCTCCCGTCTGCCCCACCTGGTGCATACCCACCCCGGAGGCGCCAGCGCCCCCAGTGAACATCAACAGCCCGAGCCCGCTGCCCTAGCGGGGCCTCGCGAAATGCCAGGGACCCTGCCTGGGGATGAGGGCTCGAGGGAGGGGAGAGGTCCAGGACCCAGGGAGCCCAGGCGTGTGGCGGAGTGGGAGTCTGGGGTCTCGCGGCCCCGCCCGCCCGCTCCTGGTTCTCGCATCCACCCACCCAGCCCCCACCCTCCAGTCCCCGGGCGCCAGCCTCCGGTCCCGCCCTCACCGCACACCCCCCCACCCGTCCGTGCGGGTGCGGGTGCCGGTGTGGGTGGTGTCTCAGGAAAGGTGCAAAGCTGGGACGTGGCTTCCAGCCGGTGCAGTGGGATCTGGCCGGGTGCGGGGAGCGGGGAGCGGGGAGCGTGCCCCTCGTGAAGTGCCGGGTGGGGGGGGAGGGGGGGGGTTGTGTGCGGGCTTGGGGTGCGTGGCGGGGCGGGGCGGGGCGGGGCCGGGCCAGGCCAGGCCAGGCTGCTTTGCTGGCCCGGGAGGGGCAGAGGGATCCGTGGCTGGGATGTGTTTGGCCCCAGCAGCCGCGCTCCCTGGAGAGAGAGGGACCCAGGGAGGGAGGGGGGAGGGGCGGCGGGCGCCAAAGGAGAGGTCAAGGAGGCCAAAGGCCAAAGGCCAAAAGCGAAAAAGCCTACAGCACCCGGTATTCCCAGGCGGTCTCCCATCCAAGTACTAACCAGGCCCGACCCTGCTTAGCTTCCGAGATCAGACGAGATCGGGCGCGTTCAGGGTGGTATGGCCGTAGACGCGGGCGGCTGGCGCTGGGCGCCTCAAGAGCCTGCTCCACGCGTCCCCAGCCCAGCGGGTGCGGCGCTTCACCCGTGCACGCGCCTGCCTGCCTGCCTGCCTGCCTGCCGCCGCCCTCCGCCGCGGGCCCCGGGCGGGTGGCGGAGGCCGCGCAAGAGGACCCTGGCAAGGCGCTGAGGCGCAAGCCCCGGCGTTCTCCGATCCCGGGACTCTTGCAGGCCGCTCCCGGCTTGGCCCCACGCCCGCCTCCGCTTCCATCCGGCACCGCACCGGACCGCACGTCACCGCACCAGGTCGGGCTACTCACTGGCAAGAGGGTGGAAGCGAGCGTGGGGCATCCGGCCGGCCGTGCCTTCCGGGGCCCGCCCCCGCCGGGGTGTCGGCGCCTCCTCCCCAGCCCCAGGGCGAGCGCAGCCAGCCACCCGGCCTTCTCCTCCCGTCTGCCCCACCTGGTGCATACCCACCCCGGAGGCGCCAGCGCCCCCAGTGAACATCAACAGCCCGAGCCCGCTGCCCTAGCGGGGCCTCGCGAAATGCCAGGGACCCTGCCTGGGGATGAGGGCTCGAGGGAGGGGAGAGGTCCAGGACCCAGGGAGCCCAGGCGTGTGGCGGAGTGGGAGTCTGGGGTCTCGCGGCCCCGCCCGCCCGCTCCTGGTTCTCGCATCCACCCACCCAGCCCCCACCCTCCAGTCCCCGGGCGCCAGCCTCCGGTCCCGCCCTCACCGCACACCCCCCCACCCGTCCGTGCGGGTGCGGGTGCCGGTGTGGGTGGTGTCTCAGGAAAGGTGCAAAGCTGGGACGTGGCTTCCAGCCGGTGCAGTGGGATCTGGCCGGGTGCGGGGAGCGGGGAGCGGGGAGCGTGCCCCTCGTGAAGTGCCGGGTGGGGGGGGAGGGGGGGGGTTGTGTGCGGGCTTGGGGTGCGTGGCGGGGCGGGGCGGGGCGGGGCCGGGCCAGGCCAGGCCAGGCTGCTTTGCTGGCCCGGGAGGGGCAGAGGGATCCGTGGCTGGGATGTGTTTGGCCCCAGCAGCCGCGCTCCCTGGGGAGAGAGGGACCCAGGGAGGGAGGGGGGAGGGGCGGCGGGCGCCAAAGGAGAGGTCAAGGAGGCCAAAGGCCAAAGGCCAAAAGCGAAAAAGCCTACAGCACCCGGTATTCCCAGGCGGTCTCCCATCCAAGTACTAACCAGGCCCGACCCTGCTTAGCTTCCGAGATCAGACGAGATCGGGCGCGTTCAGGGTGGTATGGCCGTAGACGCGGGCGGCTGGCGCTGGGCGCCTCAAGAGCCTGCTCCACGCGTCCCCAGCCCAGCGGGTGCGGCGCTTCACCCGTGCACGCGCCTGCCTGCCTGCCTGCCTGCCTGCCTGCCGCCGCCCTCCGCCGCGGGCCCCGGGCGGGTGGCGGAGGCCGCGCAAGAGGACCCTGGCAAGGCGCTGAGGCGCAAGCCCCGGCGTTCTCCGATCCCGGGACTCTTGCAGGCCGCTCCCGGCTTGGCCCCACGCCCGCCTCCGCTTCCATCCGGCACCGCACCGGACCGCACGTCACCGCACCAGGTCGGGCTACTCACTGGCAAGAGGGTGGAAGCGAGCGTGGGGCATCCGGCCGGCCGTGCCTTCCGGGGCCCGCCCCCGCCGGGGTGTCGGCGCCTCCTCCCCAGCCCCAGGGCGAGCGCAGCCAGCCACCCGGCCTTCTCCTCCCGTCTGCCCC